>NC_086447.1:785520604-785830280 GCF_028390025.1 Pseudophryne corroboree
CTGGACTTATGGCAGCACCACTGGACTTATGGCAGCACAGGACCACTGCACTGATGCAGCAAAAGACAGCACCACTGGACTGGACTTATACAGCAGCACTGGACTTATGGCAGCACAGGACACCACCTCTGGTCTTATAGCAGCACAGGACACCACCACTGGACTGATGCAGCACAAGATAGCACCACTGGACTGGACATCAACAGCAGCACTGGACTTATGGCAGCACAGGACACCACCACTGGACTTATGGCAGCACAAGACCCCACCACTGAACTGATGCAGCACAAGACAGCACCACTGGAATGATACAAAAGAACAGGTTGCCACCCCACTTGCCTCACCACTTTCACCACACAGACACTGAGGAGACAGGTCTCTCGCTACACTCTCCAGGACTGGAGTGAAAATTATGGCAACGCACGGCTCCTTATATGGAATCCAAAACCCACGAGAATCCGACAGCGGGATGATGATGTTTTGCCTTATTCTGGTTTCCGAGTCTGGCGGGAAAATCCGAGCCGGACTCGGATCCGGACTCGAAGCGTGAAGTTCATGGGGGTTCGGTTCTCAGGAAACCAAACTCGCTCATCTCTACCATGGACCATATGGTGCAAAAATACAAATGATGCAGCTGAACTAGGCTCCACAAAAAAAGACACCCACAACAAGTAGAAAAATGACATACATATAAATGTAAATAATCTGTAAGTATACAAAAATAAAGTGTTTCCAATTTACTATAAGTTTTGATTCATTTTAAAAAATTAAATTTGACTTAATGGGTTATTATTGTTTACATTTTAAATTCGATATACTGTATATGGGGGTACCAAAATCTTTTTAAGTGCTTAGGGTTAATCCGGTACTGGCAGTTCATGCCCTGCATCCTAGCACTCTCCATTTCATAAAACGGAGATGTGTCACACAGTGTGGTACAGGGCAGCCATCAGGGGCTGACTGTGGGGACTGGTGTCCCAGGCCATTACAAAGAGGGGGGCCCACCCCTGTCACCTACTGTCAATACCTGGAGAGCTGCATCAGGCTGTGAAACAACAGCAGGCTGATGCGCAGGGAGGACTTCTTAAAATAATCCTCATATGTCTGTGAATCGTTCCTGTAGGTCCGCAAAGCTCCACCTATATGTAACATCACAATATATGACATCACATAAGGGTGGAGCAGTGTAGCCAAATATTTTTTTTTTATTTTTTATTTTTGGGGGGGAATGGGGGAGCTGTCTATTTTGTCTGTCCCGGGCCCCATTATTTCTGATGGCAGCCCTGGTAGGCTTATAAGTAATAGGGTCAGAGTTTGCTACAGGTACAGCAATCATGTGGTTTTTCCGTGTAAATGACTGCCGCTTTAATGGCCATTTTCTGCCAACATCCCGCTCCTCTGGCAAACTTAGAACTCTATTACATATACCCCAGTAACTGTGTATAAAAATGCAGCAACTGTGCTACTGCATCTGTCCATTAATCAGACCCTATGACAGCAAATTAGTGGAGTGAGCCTAAAAATTAGACTTAAACTTGTAAGTTTAAAATAAATCTGTTAGATGTTCACTATATAGTCAAAATCTTAAGAAAAGTTAGTGCACATCTCAAGGTGCTAGGCAAGGCTAGATAGACTGCATGCAAGTTAGTCTTGACTATCTAGTTCAAAATATAGACAAAATGGGCAGTTAGTCAAAATCGTACATAACCAAAATCTAAAGTGCAGATAGTCAAAGTCTGTGCTATCTGGGCTCTGTGGGTTCAAGAGAAATCACATAGGGGGTCATTCCGAGTTGATCGCTAGCTGCCGTTGTTCGCATCACAGTGATCAGGCTAAAAATCGGCATTTCTGCGCATGCGTATGCTCCACAATGCGCACGCGCGACGTATGGGTACAAAGCCCGTTGTGGTTGTGCACAGGTTCTGGCGAAGTTTTCAGTCGCACTGACGGCCGCAAGAAGATTGACAGGAAGGGGGCATTTCTGGGTGTCAACTGACCATTTTCAGGGAGTGATTGCAAAAATGCAGGCATGTCTGAAAAAACGCAGGCGTGGCTGGGCGTTCGCTGGGCGGGTGTATGAAGTCAAATCCAGACACGAATAGGCTGAAGTGATCGCAAGCGCTGAGTAGGTTCAGAGCTACTCAGAAACTGCACAAACTGTTTTTGCAGAGCTCGGCTGCACATGCGTTCGCACTTCTGCTAAGCTAAAATACACTCCCCAGTGGGCGGCGGCATAGCGTTTGCACGGCTGCTAAAACTAGCTAGCGAGCGATCAACTCGGAATGACCCCGTAGTCAAAATCGGCCATAGCAAGGATCTCACCGTGTGTACGCACCTTAAGTCTCAATTGTAGTATTTTGTTGTGTAAAACAATTAGAAACAATAAATAGATTAAAACACATTTAGTTAACTGAAATACTATAGAACAGTTTTTTCCAGTGGGTGCTATATGTTTTATATTGCTGACATGCTCTAATAGACGTTTGCATTTCCAGTACAGCTAGTCCTTTGTATCAGGCTGTACACTATAGTGCCTCAGTTTACATAATAGTATATCGTAGTGCCCTCAGTTCATATTATGCTACATTGCAGGGCCCTTATTTGGCGTTATGCCACATTGTAGGGCCCCTGTTCGCATTATGCTACATAGTAGTGCACTCATTTTACTTTGTCCCACAGTGCCCCAGTTCACTTCATGTCACACTATGCTTATGTTTTGCCTTGGTGCTCCCATATAACATAGTGCCACAGTGCCCCACATGTTATTATGCTACAGTAACCATATATCACATTATGCCAAAATGCCCTCATATCACATAATGCCACAGTGCCCCCATGTTACATAATGACAAAGTGCCCTCATATCACATTATGCTACAGTGTCCCACAGCACATTATGACAAAGTGCCCCATATTACACTATGCCACAGTGCTGCCACAATGCCCCCTTATCACTTTATGTCACAATACCCCCACATCACATTATGTCACTATGCCCTCCAAATAACATAATGCTACAGTCCTCTATATCTAATCACATAATGCCACAATGCCCACCTATCACATAATGTCACAACACCCAAAGTAACATAATTCCACAGTGCCTTATATCTAATCATATAATGCAGGGGTGGGGAACCTCCGGCCCGCGGGCCGTATAAGTCCGGCGGCAGCGTGTCTCAGCTGTCAGGACAGGGACTCAGGAGGAGGGCGCGGCTATTGTCGGGTGGCGGCGGCGGTGTGTAGGACTTGAAACTAGCCGCCGGTTCGTGAGCCAATCAGAGCTCGCGGACCGGCAGCCAATCAGGAGCCACGGCTGCCTGTCCGCGAGCTCTGATTGGCTCTCGAACCGGCGGCTGGTTTCAAGTCCTACACGCCGCCGCCCAACATAGCCGCGCTCTCCTCTGTGTCCCGCCGAAAGAAGCAGCAAGCAGCGGTAAGCAGCACGGGGGGGGGGGGGGGGGCATTTGTATACCTGGCACTGTGGGGACATCTGTATACCTGGCACTGTGGTGGGCATTTGTATACCTGGCACTGTAGGGACATTGTTAGGATCTCCTGCTCTGTGCTGCCACGTCGCCATGGCAACCGGGAGGCAAGTGTTAGCGAAGTAACCTGAGCGCTGCTGATACTCCGGTCCGGGTTTTTACTGTGTAGCGGTTACAGGCTCTGTGCACGGCAGGGAATCCGGCGCTGGTTTTGTGCTCACAGTCTGTGAGGTCTGAGTGGGGCGTGGACAGCACCTGCTATATAAACCATCCTCTCAGGCTAGGCAAATGCTGCTGAATCTTTGTTTGTTAGTCAGTTCCAGAGAGTTAGCTAGTACTGTGTGACTTTGTATTTACTTGTTGCTTACTGCGAATAGGCCTTGGGATTCGGTACTTCATTCTGCCAATCCGGACCTAGCAGTAAGACTGGAGTCAGTTGTTTGACCTGCTGGGGTTCTTTTGCTATTCTGTGAACCCAGCAGGTTTGCGGCTGTACTCTCAGACCTGCTTGCTTAATCCTCCCTCAGGAGGTCCAGGTGTGCAGGGCGTCCAGGTGTCAGTTTAGTGGCAGTAAGCTGAACCTGTGCCCTGCAAGTGGGGGTTAGGATTGTGGATACTCTCCTTGTGTCTATATTTCTATCTCTGACCAAGGAGTTTATTCCCACACCCATTGGTAACCCTTTGGGGTTTTTTCTGTTGCTCTTAGCAACATCATTTCAGGTGCTCCACATGTTAAATCACTACACCTCGCTTCATTGTCCGCTCTATTCCATCTGAGCATTCCTGACACTAGGGAGACACCCAATTCCTGAGCCTTTGGGCTTCTCCGTTCACTTTGTGTTTATTAGTTATTCCATCACCTCCTGTGTATGTTATGTTATACTGTCTGTGAGTTCGTTTGCTTCGCTTCCCTCTCTGTTCATACACCGGTATACTCCTGTTAGCACTGGTGTGCGTAACATATTCAGCAGCCTTACTCCTGTTGAAATTTTGTGGGAATATGGAGCATACCCCTCAAAATACTTTGCAACAGGTGGTCGATCAGGTGCAGGTCCTGACTCGACAATTTAATGAGATGTCCATTAAAATGAACACCCCGCAGTCCGCTAGCGGAGCTCCCGCAGCAGCAGTGGCAAGTTCAGGGGTTAAGGAGCCGAAAGTAAATCTCCCGGATTGTTTTTCTGGAGATCGCTCGCAGTTCTTTTGTTTCAAGGAGAGCTGTAAGCTATATTTCAGGCTTAGGCCCCAGTCTTCTGGGTCGGAGATTCAGCGGGTGGGCATGGTGATTTCCTTGCTACAAGGAGACCCACAGGTCTGGGCATATGGGTTACAGCCTGACTGTCCGTCGCTTAAAAGTGTTGATGTTTTTTTTACGGCACTGGGCATTTTGTATGATGACCCTGACAAGATGGCTTCAGCCGAGGCTCAGATTACGGTTTTTAAGCAAGGGCGACGGCCAGCTGAGGTTTATAGTACGGAGTTTCGGAGGTTGGCTCATGATACCCAGTGGAATGACCCAGCCCTGAGAATTCAGTACCGAAGGGGGCTTTCTGACCAGATAAAGGACCAACTGGTACAATATCCCTCACCTGATAGCTTAGATCAGCTCATGCAGTTATCCATCCGGGTGGATAGACGGCTGAGAGAGCGTAGGCTTGAAAGGGAGACCGCAGTTTCCTTTTTTCCCAAGGGAACCTCAGACTCTGAGGAATATTCCGAGGAGCCTATGCAGATTGGGGCTACCCGCCTCTCCTCGCGTGAGAAGACGCGGAGGAGACAGCAGGGTTTGTGTTTGTACTGTGGGAATAAAGGTCATGTTGTAGTATCATGCCCAGAAAAACCGGAAAACTTCAGGGCCTGAGGGTGATGGGAAATATCCTGTCAGGCCAGAAGTCAGAATTTCCCAAAAAGACTTTTCTCATTCCGGTAACTTTGGAGATCCTCGGTCAAACTGTCAATACTGAGGCCTTTGTTGACAGTGGGGCCGATGGGGTTTTCATGGACCGTCAATTCGCCCTGGAACACTCTGTTCCCTCAGTACCTTTGTCATCAGAGATTGAGATCTGTGGGTTAAACGGGGAACCATTGTCCCAGGGTAAAATTACCTCCTGCACCTGCCAAATTCCTTTGTTTATTGGAGCCACACACTCTGAAAAATTGTCTTTTTATGTGACGGTCTGTTCTTTTGCCCCATTGGTTTTGGGGTTACCCTGGTTAAGGGCCCATAACCCTCAATTTGACTGGGTCTCTGGGGAGATTCTTAGTTGGGGTAGTGATTGTTTCAGGAGTTGCTTGAGCCTTCCAGTCAGGCTCTCGCAGCTAAGTTTGCCAGGATTGCCAGGATGTTATGCAGATTTTGCGGATGTGTTCTCCAAAAAAGTTGCGGAGGTACTACCTCCCCATCGCCCCTATGACTGTGCCATTGATTTGTTGCCGGATGCTAAGCTTCCCAAGAGCAGGTTGTACTCCCTGTCACGTCCTGAGACTCAGGCTATGGCAGAGTACATTCAGGAGAACTTGGCTAAGGGATTTATCAGACCCTCACAGTCCCCAGTTGGGTCGGGGGTTCTTCTTCGTGGGTAAAAAGGATGGTTCGTTGCGACCCTGCATCGACTTCAGGGAATTACACCGTATCACGATTAAAAACTCGTACCCACTGCCTCTCATTTCGGTTTTGTTTGACCAGCTTCGTACTGCCACCATTTTTTCTAAGATTGACCTACGCGGTGCTTACAATCTTATCCGAATAAGAGAGGGGGATGAATGGAAGACTGCCTTTAATACCCACTCAGGGCATTATGAATATTTGGTGATGCCTTTTGGGCTCTCTAATGCCCCGGCAGTCTTCCAGGAATTCATGAACGATGTGCTCAGGGAATATTTGGATAGATTCTTAGTTGTTTATCTAGATGACATCCTAATCTTCTCTCATTCCCTGGAGGAACATCGGAAGCATGTACGCTTAGTCCTCCAGAAACTCAGAGACCACCAGCTTGGGGCGAAGCTGGAGAAGTGCGAGTTTGAAGTCCAGCAAATCGCATTTCTAGGGTATATTATCTCCTCAGAAGGTTTCCAAATGGAGGGTTCTAAGGTACAGGCAGTCCTGGATTGGGTGCAGCCCACTAGTTTGAAGGCGCTTCAGCGTTTTCTGGGCTTTGCGAATTTTTATAGACGGTTTATCGCTGGATTTTCGTCTATAGTGGCCCCCTTGGTGGCACTCACTAAGAAAGGGGCGGATGTTGCTCACTGGTCTTGTGAGGCCAAACCGGCCTTTGCCCGTCTCAAAAGGGCATTTGTCTCGGCCAAGGTGCTGCGACACCCAGATCCAGAGCGTCCTTTTGTGGTAGAAGTGGATGCCTCTGAGATAGGTATTGGGGCAGTGCTCTCTCAGATGGGGGTGCCTGATAATCGCCTTCATCCCTGTGCTTACTTTTCCCGTAAATTTTCGTCTGCCGAGATGAATTATGATGTGGGTAACCGGGAATTGTTGGCTATAAAGGATGCACTCGGGGAGTGGAGACACTGGCTTGAGGGGGCTAAGTTTGTGGTCTCAATTCTCACCGACCATAAGAATCTGGCATATTTAGAGTCAGCGAAGCGGCTCAATGCCAGGCAGGCACGATGGGCTTTGTTTTTTGCTCGCTTTAATTTTTTGATAACATATCGCCCTGGGTCAAAAAACATCAAGGCTGATGCGCTCTCGCGGAGTTTTGCTCCAGTTCAAGAGACCACCGAGGAGCCATTGCCCATTGTGTCCCCATCATGTATTAAAGTGGGCATTACCCAGGACCTCTTGTCATTAGTCCTTAGAGCACAGGAGCAGGCTCCTCCAGACCTTCCGGTAGGTCTCTTGTTTGTGCCTCCTAGGTTAAGACAGCGAGTGTTCCTGGAATTCCATGCCAAGAGGTCGGCAGGGCATCCGGGTATTGCCAGAACTCGGGAGTTGCTGTCTAGGGCGGTGTGGTGGCCCTCGGTGGCTAGGGATGTGGATCAGTGGGTTCGGGCATGTGACGTTTGTGCCCAAAATAAAACTCCTAGAGGGGTTCCTGTCGGCCCATTACATCCACTCTCTATTCCGTCTAAGCCATGGACCCACATTTCCATGGATTTTGTGGTGGACTTGCCCAAATCCTCGGGGATGACAGCCATTTGGGTTGTCGTTGACAGGTTTTCGAAGATGGCGCATTTCGTTCCACTGGTTGGGTTGCCATCGGCCAGATGCCTGTCTGAGTTATTTATGCAGCATGTTGTGCGCCTCCACGGGTTGCCACTTGATGTGGTCTCTGACCGTGGATCCCAGTTTGTGGCCAAATTCTGGAGGGCATTTTGTTCTGATCTCCAGATTTCTGTGAGCTTGTCGTCAGGCTACCATCCACAGTCTAATGGGCAGAATGAGAGGGTGAACCAGTCCTTGGAGCAGTTCCTCAGGTGTTATGTCCCCAAGTGTCAGACTGACTGGGTTGCTCATCTGTCCATAGCGGAGTTTGCCTATAACAACGCGGCTCACTCTGCTACAGGGATCTCTCCCTTCCTTTGTGTGTATGGGCATCATCCTAAGGCCAATTCTTTTGACCCCCTGGATTCCACGCCTGGTGGTTCCTCTGTTGTTTCGGTCCTTAGGGGTATTTGGAGGAAAGTGAAGAAAGCCCTTGTGTCTGTGTCATTAGTGACCAAAAGGGTTTTTGATAAGCGGAGAACACCCTGCAGCTTCAAATTAGGAGACTTCGTCTGGTTGTCCACCAAGAATTTGAAGTTGAGACAGCCATATCATTAGTTAGGCCCCCGGTTCATCGGCCCTTATAAGATCACCAGGGTTATCAATCCGGTGGCATTTCAGTTAGATCTGCCCCGTTCATTGGGTATCAATAAAACATTTCATTGTTCCCTTTTAAAACTGGCGGTTAGTAATCCTTCTTCCAGTGGAAGACCTTCTCCTCTTCTGATACGGGGTCAGAGGGAGTTTGTGGTTGAAAGGGTTCTTGACTCCAAGATGGTTCGGGGTCGGCTGTCATTTTTGGTGCACTGGAAGGGGTATGACCCGGAGGAGCGGTCGTGGGTGCGCAGTTGTGATCTTCATGCCCCCAGACTGATACGCTCTTTCTTCTCGCAGTTCCCCGATAAACCCGGTGGCAGGGGTTCTTTGACCCCTCGTCAGAGGGGGGGTACTGTTAGGATCTCCTGCTCTGTGCTGCCACGTTGCCATGGCAACCGGGAGGCAAGTGTTAGCGAAGTAACCTGAGCGCAGCTGATACTCCGGTCCGGGTTTTTACTGTGTAGTGGTTACAGGCTCTGTGCACGGCAGGGACTCCGGCGCTGGTTTTGTGCTCACAGTCTGTGAGGTCTGAGTGGGGCGTGGACAGCACCTGCTATACAAACCATCCTCTCAGGCTAGGCAAATGCTGCTGAATCTTTGTTTGTTAGTCAGTTCCAGAGAGTTAGCTAGTACTGTGTGACTTTGTATTTACTTGTTGCTTACTGCGAATAGGCCTTGGGATTCGGTACTTCATTCTGCTAATCCGGACCTAGCAGTAAGACTGGAGTCAGTTGTTTGACCTGCTGGGGTTCTTTTGCTATTCTGTGAACCCAGCAGGTTTGCGGCTGTACTCTCAGACCTGCTTGCTTAATCCTCCCTCACTGTGCAGGGCGTCCAGGTGTCAGTTTAGTGGCAGTAAGCTGAACCTGTGCCCTGCAAGTGGGGGTTAGGATTGTGGATACTCTCCTTGTGTCTATATTTCTATCTCTGACCAAGGAGTTTATTCCCACACCCGTTGGTAACCCTTTGGGGTTTTTTCTGTTGCTCATAGCAACATCATTTCTGGTGCTCCACATGTTAAATCACTACACCTCGCTTCATTGTCTGCTCTATTCCATCTGAGCATTCCTGACACTAGGGAGACACCCAATTCCTGAGCCTTTGGGCTTCTCCGTTCACTTTGTGTTTATTAGTTATTCCGTCACCTCCTGTGTATGTTATGTTATACTGTCTGTGAGTTCGTTTGCTTCGCTTCCCTCTCTGTTCATACACCGGTATACTCCTGTTAGCACTGGTGTGCGTAACAGACATCTGTATACCTGGCACTGTGCGGGGCAATTGTATACCTGGCACTGCGGGTGTCATCTGTATACCTGGCACTGTGGGGGGCATCTGTATACCTGGCACTGTGGACATCTGTATACATGGCACTGTGGGGACATCTGTATACCTGGCACTGTGAGGGGCATTTGTATACCTGGCACTGTAAGGGGCATTTGTATACCTGGCACTGTGGGGGGCATCTGTATACCTGGCACTGTGGGGGGCATCTGTATACCTGGCACTGTGAGGGGCAATTGTATACCTGGCACTGTGAGGGGCATTTGTATACCTGGCACTGTGGGGGGCATTTGTATACCTGGCACTGTGGGGGCATCTGTATACCTAGCACTGTTTGGGCATCTGTATACCTGGCACTGTGAGGGTCATTTGTATACCTGGCACTGTGGGGAGTATTTGTATACCTGGCACTGTAGGGGCATCTGTATACCTGGCACTGTGAGGGGCATTTGTATACCTGGCACTGTGGGGGCAATTGTGGATCTGGCACTGCACTATTGGGGGCATATGTGTATCATGTCCCATTATAACTGGCCACACCCATTTTTTTTGCGCGCGTGCCTTCGTTGCGCACACACAGTGCCTCTAAGGGGCAGCCCTACTGGGGGGCAGGGTCATTTTTTAAGTTGAGAAATTTTGTATGGCCCCCAAAGGATTTTATAAATATCCAAATGGCCCTCGGTAGAACAAAGGTTCCCCACCCCTGATATAATGCCACAGTGCCTTGTTTCTAATCATATAATGCCACAGTGCTATCCTACTAAATAATGCCTCAACACCACCAAATAAAATAATACTGCAGTGCCACCAAATAAAATAATGACACAGTTCCCCAGCATAACATAACTCCACAGATCTTTATAGCTGATAACATACCATATACAGTATATTACATAAAGTCACAGTCTCTACCTATAAGATAATGCCACAGTGTATCCAGAGACCAAAGCCAATAAGCCCAGAATGTGTGGACTCTGAGTCCAGCTTGCCACACTGGCTGTATCCTTGAGTCCTCTCTGTATTTGATTGTGATTAACTATCTGCATTGAGGCTGTGGATAGGAGAAAAGGACAGTCAGCAAACTACAGTACTTGCCCAGGTACAAGTTTATTCTAGAGATGAGCGGGTTCGGTTTCTCTGAATCCGAACCCGCCCGAACTTCATGGTTTTTTTCACGGGTCCGAGCAGACTCGGATCCTCCCGCCTTGCTCGGTTAACCCGAGCGCGCCCGAACGTCATCATGACGCTGTCGGATTCTCGCGAGACTCGGATTCTATATAAGGAGCCGCGTGTCGCCGCCATTTTCACACGTGCATTGAGATTGATAGTGAGAGGACGTGGCTGGCGTCCTCTCCATTTAGATTATAAGAGAGAGAGATTTACTGGAGCTTAGGACTAGGAGGAGTACTGTAGAAGTGTAGAGAGTGCAGAGAGTTTACTAGTGAGTGACCACCAGACAGTGCAGTTTATTTAATATATCCGTTCTCTGCCTGAAAAAAGCGATACACACAGTGACTCAGTCACATACCATATCTGTGTGCACTGCTCAGGCTCAGCCCAGTGTGCTGCATCATCTATATATATTATATATCTGTCTGACTGCTCAGCTCACACAGCTTATAATTGTGGGGGAGACTGGGGAGCACTGCAGTGCCAGTTATAGGTTATAGCAGGAGCCAGGAGTACATAATATTATATAG
This sequence comes from Pseudophryne corroboree, assembly GCF_028390025.1. Classification (NCBI taxonomy): domain Eukaryota; kingdom Metazoa; phylum Chordata; class Amphibia; order Anura; family Myobatrachidae; genus Pseudophryne; species Pseudophryne corroboree. The sequence continues at coordinate 785,531,887 of NC_086447.1, forward strand.
TGAGTGACCACCAGACAGTGCAGTTTATTTAATATATCCGTTCTCTGCCTGAAAAAAGCGATACACACAGTGACTCAGTCACATACCATATCTGTGTGCACTGCTCAGGCTCAGCTCAGTGTGCTGCATCATCTATATATATTATATATCTGTCTGACTGCTCAGCTCACACAGCTTATAATTGTGGGGGAGACTGGGGAGCACTGCAGTGCCAGTTATAGGTTATAGCAGGAGCCAGGAGTACATAATATTATATTAAAATTAAACAGTGCACACTTTTGCTGCAGGAGTGCCACTGCCAGTGTGACTGACCAGTGACCTGACCACACTGACCACCAGTATAGTTAGTAGTATACTTATATTGTGATTGCCTGAAAAAGTTAAACACTCGTCGTGTGACTTCACTTGTGTGTTGTTTTTTTTTTTATTCTATAAAAATAAAACTCATTCTGCTGACAGACAGTGTCCAGCAGGTCCGTCATTATATAATATATAATATATACCTGTCCGGCTGCAGTAGTGATATATATATATTTTTTATATCATTTATCATCCAGTCGCAGCAGACACAGTACGGTAGTTCACGGCTGTGGCTACCTCTGTGTCTGCACTCGGCAGGCAGTCCGTCCATAATTGTATACCACCTAACCGTGGTTTTTTTTTCTTCTTTATACATACATACTACTACGACATCTCTCTATCAACCAGTCTATATTAGCAGCAGACACAGTACAGTATGGTAGTTCACGGCTGTGGCTACCTCTGTGTCTGCACTCGGCAGGCAGTCCGTCCATAATTGAATACCACCTAACCGTGGTTTTTTTTTCTTTCTTCTTTATACATACATAGTTACATAGACATCTCTTTATCAACCAGTCTATATTAGCAGCAGACACAGTACAGTACGGTAGTTCACGGCTGTGGCTACCTCTGTGTCTGCACTCGGCAGGCAGTCCGTCCATAATTGTATACCACCTAACCGTGGTTTTTTTTTCTTTCTTCTTTATACATACATAGTTACATAGACATCTCTTTATCAACCAGTCTATATTAGCAGCAGACACAGTACAGTACGGTAGTTCACGGCTGTGGCTACCTCTGTGTCTGCACTCGGCAGGCAGTCCGTCCATAATTGTATACCACCTAACCGTGGTTTTTTTTTCTTTCTTCTTTATACATACATACTACTACGACATCTCTTTATCAACCAGTCTATATTATTAGCAGCAGACACAGTACAGTACGGTAGTTCACGGCTGTGGCTACCTCTGTGTCTGCACTCGGCAGGCAGTCCGTCCATAATTGTATACCACCTAACCGTGGTTTTTTTTTCTTTCTTCTTTATACATACATAGTTACATAGACATCTCTTTATCAACCAGTCTATATTAGCAGCAGACACAGTACAGTACGGTAGTTCACGGCTGTGGCTACCTCTGTGTCTGCACTCGGCAGGCAGTCCGTCCATAATTGTATACCACCTAACCGTGGTTTTTTTTTCTTTCTTCTTTATACATACATAGTTACATAGACATCTCTTTATCAACCAGTCTATATTAGCAGCAGACACAGTACAGTACGGTAGTTCACGGCTGTGGCTACCTCTGTGTCTGCACTCGGCAGGCAGTCCGTCCATAATTGTATACCACCTAACCGTGGTTTTTTTTTCTTTCTTCTTTATACATACATACTACTACGACATCTCTTTATCAACCAGTCTATATTATTAGCAGCAGACACAGTACAGTACGGTAGTTCACGGCTTTGGCTACCTCTGTGTCTGCACTCGGCAGGCAGTCCGTCCATAATTGTATACCACCTAACCGTGGTTTTTTTTTCTTTCTTCTTTATACATACATAGTTACATAGACATCTCTTTATCAACCAGTCTATATTAGCAGCAGACACAGTACAGTACGGTAGTTCACGGCTGTGGCTACCTCTGTGTCTGCACTCGGCAGGCAGTCCGTCCATAATTGTATACCACCTAACCGTGTTTTTTTTTTCTTTCTTCTTTATACATACATAGTTACATAGACATCTCTTTATCAACCAGTCTATATTAGCAGCAGACACAGTACAGTACGGTAGTTCACGGCTGTGGCTACCTCTGTGTCTGCACTCGGCAGGCAGTCCGTCCATAATTGTATACCACCTAACCGTGGTTTTTTTTTCTTTCTTCTTTATACATACATACTACTACGACATCTCTTTATCAACCAGTCTATATTATTAGCAGCAGACACAGTACAGTACGGTAGTTCATGGCTGTGGCTACCTCTGTGTCTGCACTCGGCAGGCAGTCCGTCCATAATTGTATACCACCTAACCGTGGTTTTTTTTTCTTTCTTCTTTATACATACATAGTTACATAGACATCTCTTTATCAACCAGTCTATATTAGCAGCAGACACAGTACAGTACGGTAGTTCACGGCTGTGGCTACCTCTGTGTCTGCACTCGGCAGGCAGTCCATAATTGTATACTAGTATCCATCTCCATTGTTTACCTGAGGTGCCTTTTAGTTGTGCCTATTAAAATATGGAGAACAAAAATGTTGAGGTTCCAAAATTAGGGAAAGATCAAGATCCACTTCCACCTCGTGCTGAAGCTGCTGCCACTAGTCATGGCCGAGATGATGAAATGCCAGCAACGTCGTCTGCCAAGGCCGATGCCCAATGTCATAGTACAGAGCATGTCAAATCCAAAACACCAAATATCAGAAAAAAAGGACTCCAAAACCTAAAATAAAATTGTCGGAGGAGAAGCGTAAACTTGCCAATATGCCATTTACGACACGGAGTGGCAAGGAACGGCTGAGGCCCTGGCCTATGTTCATGGCTAGTGGTTCAGCTTCACATGAGGATGGAAGCACTCAGCCTCTCGCTAGAAAAATGAAAAGACTCAAGCTGGCAAAAGCAGCACAGCAAAGAACTGTGCATTCTTCGAAATCCCAAATCCACAAGGAGAGTCCAATTGTGTCGGTTGCGATGCCTGACCTTCCCAACACTGGACGTGAAGAGCATGCGCCTTCCACCATTTGCACGCCCCCTGCAAGTGCTGGAAGGAGCACCCGCAGTCCAGTTCCTGATAGTCAGATTGAAGATGTCAGTGTTGAAGTACACCAGGATGAGGAGGATATGGGTGTTGCTGGCGCTGGGGAGGAAATTGACCAGGAGGATTCTGATGGTGAGGTGGTTTGTTTAAGTCAGGCACCCGGGGAGACACCTGTTGTCCGTGGGAGGAATATGGCCGTTGACATGCCAGGTGAAAATACCAAAAAAATCAGCTCTTCGGTGTGGAGGTATTTCACCAGAAATGCGGACAACAGGTGTCAAGCCGTGTGTTCCTTTTGTCAAGCTGTAATAAGTAGGGGTAAGGACGTTAACCACCTCGGAACATCCTCCCTTATACGTCACCTGCAGCGCATTCATAATAAGTCAGTGACAAGTTCAAAAACTTTGGGTGACAGCGGAAGCAGTCCACTGACCAGTAAATCCCTTCCTCTTGTAACCAAGCTCACGCAAACCACCCCACCAACTCCCTCAGTGTCAATTTCCTCCTTCCCCAGGAATGCCAATAGTCCTGCAGGCCATGTCACTGGCAATTCTGACGATTCCTCTCCTGCCTGGGATTCCTCCGATGCATCCTTGCGTGTAACGCCTACTGCTGCTGGCGCTGCTGTTGTTGCTGCTGGGAGTCGATGGTCATCCCAGAGGGGAAGTCGTAAGACCACTTTTACTACTTCCACCAAGCAATTGACTGTCCAACAGTCCTTTGCGAGGAAGATGAAATATCACAGCAGTCATCCTACTGCAAAGCGGATAACTGAGGCCTTGGCATCCTGGGTGGTGAGAAACGTGGTTCCGGTATCCATCATTACTGCAGAGCCAACTAGAGACTTGTTGGAGGTACTGTGTCCCCGGTACCAAATACCATCTAGGTTCCATTTCTCTAGGCAGGCGATACCGAAAATGTACACAGACCTCAGAAAAAGAGTCACCAGTGTCCTAAAAAATGCAGCTGTACCCAATGTCCACTTAACCACGGACATGTGGACAAGTGGAGCAGGGCAGGGTCAGGACTATATGACTGTGACAGCCCACTGGGTAGATGTATGGACTCCCGCCGCAAGAACAGCAGCGGCGGCACCAGTAGCAGCATCTCGCAAACGCCAACTCTTTCCTAGGCAGGCTACGCTTTGTATCACCGCTTTCCAGAATACGCACACAGCTGAAAACCTCTTACGGCAACTGAGGAAGATCATCGCGGAATGGCTTACCCCAATTGGACTCTCCTGTGGATTTGTGGCATCGGACAACGCCAGCAATATTGTGTGTGCATTAAATATGGGCAAATTCCAGCACGTCCCATGTTTTGCACATACCTTGAATTTGGTGGTGCAGAATTTTTTAAAAAACGACAGGGGCGTGCAAGAGATGCTGTCGGTGGCCAGAAGAATTGCGGGACACTTTCGGCGTACAGGCACCACGTACAGAAGACTGGAGCACCACCAAAAACTACTGAACCTGCCCTGCCATCATCTGAAGCAAGAAGTGGTAACGAGGTGGAATTCAACCCTCTATATGCTTCAGAGGATGGAGGAGCAGCAAAAGGCCATTCAAGCCTATACAATTGAGCACGATATAGTAGGTGGAATGCACCTGTCTCAAGCGCAGTGGAGAATGATTTCAACGTTGTGCAAGGTTCTGATGCCCTTTGAACTTGCCACACGTGAAGTCAGTTCAGACACTGCCAGCCTGAGTCAGGTCATTCCCCTCATCAGGCTTTTGCAGAAGAAGCTGGAGACATTGAAGGAGGAGCTAACACGGAGCGATTCCGCTAGGCATGTGGGACTTGTGGATGGAGCCCTTAATTCGCTTAACAAGGATTCACGGGTGGTCAATCTGTTGAAATCAGAGCACTACATTTTGGCCACCGTGCTCGATCCTAGATTTAAAGCCTACCTTGGATCTCTCTTTCCGGCAGACACAAGTCTGCTGGGGTTGAAAGACCTGCTGGTGACAAAATTGTCAAGTCAAGCGGAACGCGACCTGTCAACATCTCCTCCTTCACATTCTCCCGCAACTGGGGGTGCGAGGAAAAGGCTCAGAATTCCGAGCCCACCCGCTGGCGGTGATGCAGGGCAGTCTGGAGCGACTGCTGATGCTGACATCTGGTCCGGACTGAAGGACCTGACAACGATTACGGACATGTCGTCTACTGTCACTGCATATGATTCTCTCAACATTGATAGAATGGTGGAGGATTATATGAGTGACCGCATCCAAGTAGGCACGTCACACAGTCCGTACTTATACTGGCAGGAAAAAGAGGCAATTTGGAGGCCCTTGCACAAACTGGCTTTATTCTACCTAAGTTGCCCTCCCACAAGTGTGTACTCCGAAAGAGTGTTTAGTGCCGCCACTCACCTTGTCAGCAATCGGCGTACGAGGTTACATCCAGAAAATGTGGAGAAGATGATGTTCATTAAAATGAATTATAATCAATTCCTCCGCGGAGACATTGACCAGCAGCAATTGCCTCCACAAAGTACACAGGGAGCTGAGATGGTGGATTCCAGTGGGGACGAATTGATAATCTGTGAGGAGGGGGATGTACACGGTGATATATCGGAGGGTGATGATGAGGTGGACATCTTGCCTCTGTAGAGCCAGTTTGTGCAAGGAGAGATTAATTGCTTCTTTTTTGGGGGGGGTCCAAACCAACCCGTCATATCAGTCACAGTCGTGTGGCAGACCCTGTCACTGAAATGATGGGTTGGTTAAAGTGTGCATGTCCTGTTTTGTTTATACAACATAAGGGTGGGTGGGAGGGCCCAAGGACAATTCCATCTTGCACCTCTTTTTTCTTTTCTTTTTCTTTGCATCATGTGCTGATTGGGGAGGGTTTTTTGGAAGGGACATCCTGCGTGACACTGCAGTGCCACTCCTAAATGGGCCCGGTGTTTGTGTCGGCCACTAGGGTCGCTAATCTTACTCACACAGTCAGCTACCTCATTGCGCCTCTTTTTTTCTTTGCGTCATGTGCTGTTTGGGGAGGGTTTTTTGGAAGGGACATCCTGCGTGACACTGCAGTGCCACTCCTAGATGGGCCCGGTGTTTGTGTCGGCCACTAGGGTCGCTAATCTTACTCACACAGCTACCTCATTGCGCCTCTTTTTTTCTTTGCGTCATGTGCTGTTTGGGGAGGGTTTTTTGGAAGGGACATCCTGCGTGACACTGCAGTGCCACTCCTAGATGGGCCCGGTGTTTGTGTCGGCCACTAGGGTCGCTAATCTTACTCACACAGCTACCTCATTGCGCCTCTTTTTTTCTTTGCGTCATGTGCTGTTTGGGGAGGGTTTTTTGGAAGGGCCATCCTGCGTGACACTGCAGTGCCACTCCTAGATGGGCCCGGTGTTTGTGTCGGCCACTAGGGTCGCTAATCTTACTCACACAGCTACCTCATTGCGCCTCTTTTTTTCTTTGCGTCATGTGCTGTTTGGGGAGGTTTTTTTGGAAGGGACATCCTGCGTGACACTGCAGTGCCACTCCTAGATGGGCCCGGTGTTTGTGTCGGCCACTAGGGTCGCTTATCTTACTCACACAGCGACCTCGGTGCAAATTTTAGGACTAAAAATAATATTGTGAGGTGTGAGGTATTCAGAATAGACTGAAAATGAGTGTAAATTATGGTTTTTGAGGTTAATAATACTTTGGGATCAAAATGACCCCCAAATTCTATGATTTAAGCTGTTTTTTAGTGTTTTTTGAAAAAAACACCCGAATCCAAAACACACCCGAATCCGACAAAAAAAATTCGGTGAGGTTTTGCCAAAACGCGTTCGAACCCAAAACACGGCCGCGAAACCGAACCCAAAACCAAAACACAAAACCCGAAAAATTTCAGGCGCTCATCTCTAGTTTATTCAATAACATATTTTTGCTGCTCCTTTTATGTATAATTTTGTTAGTCAGATCTATACTTAGGTGAACATTGTCCCTCATGCCTCAGTGTTTGCATGAATTTAGAAACAGAACACTCTTGCCTACTGTATTCAGCCCACAAACAACCTCCGTTGTTCCTCCCAAAGCATTAGGAATGTTACTGGTTCATAATTCCTAAACAACGATTCTCAAATCCTCAGGACCCCAAACAATTCATGTTTATCAGGTCATTAGTGAATCTTTAAAATGTAATAGTTAGTACTATATGCAAGACCAGCTAGTAGGTCTGGAAAATGTGAACTGTTAGGAGTAAGGATTGTCAGTGATCATCGATGGTTAACTACAGGTATCAATGGTTTGACATGGATGGTCGATAGTTTTGCCATCAATGGTGGATATCTGACTGTACTCCACCATTGATAGCAGATGACATTGGGGGCACAGAGCTTAGCCTCACCACCCAGTGGCCTGCTCAGCAGCACCCCCAATGCTAATTGTCCTGTTGTCCACGATGCCTCCCAATATTAGAGGCTATCAATAGGTGCACACAATCAATGGTTCAATGCTGATTGTTCCACGCCTTCGATGGGTTGTGCTTACAATGATCCTGAGCTTGCAGAACCAACTTGCTGAGTGCTGTACCTACATTATAACAACCACTTTTCTCAGAACTACTATCGTTCCTTGGTATTTAGCTGCTACCAGAACTCTAATTAGTGCAGGCTCAAGATCATAGGGGCTAATTCTGAGTAGATCGCAGCAGCAAGTTTGTTAGCAATTGGGCAAAACCATGTGCACTGCAGGGGGGGGGGGGGGGGGCAGATATAACATTTGCAGAGAGAGTTATATTTGGGTTGGTTATTTCATTTCTGTGCGGGTTAAATACTGCAATACACTACAATTTAGATTTCAGTTTGAATACACCCCACCCAAATCTAACTCTCTCTGCACATGTTATATCTGCCCCTCCTGCAGTGCACATGGGGGGTAATTCCAAGCTGATCGCAGCAGGAAATTTTTTAGCAGTTGGGCAAAACCATGTGCACTGCAGGGGAGGCAGATATAACATGTGCAGAGAGAGTTAGATTTGGGTGTGGTGAGTTAAATCTGCAATCTAAATTGCTGTGTAAAAGTAAAGCAGCCAGTATTTACCCTGCACAGAAACAAAATAACCCACCCAAATCTATCTCTCTGCAAATGTTATATCTGCCACACCTGCAGTGCACATGGTTTTGCCCAACTGCTAAAAAATTTCCTGCTGCGATCAACTCGGAATTACCCCCATAGACACATATGGGGACACTTATAAAGGGAACAGGACACTTAAAAATTAGCAAATGGCATAAGAATCTAAAAACATTAGAAAAATGTGGCTGGACCATTGGGGGGAGGGCCGCGGCGGCTGCATGACATCACACGCAGCCACTGCGACCCGGGGCAGCGAAGAGGTTCTCCCGGCCAGCTGCAGGAGCTGCGCTGGCCGGGAGTAACTCCTGAGATGCAAAAGCATCGCCGCTGTGTGATGCTTTTGCATTTCTGCGGGGGAAGGCCGGCACTGACATGCGTGGTGAACTAGCCCTGTGCTGGGCATCCCCACACATGTCAGTGTACCTGATCATAGCAAAATTTTGCAGGGCTACGATTAGGTCTAAATTAGGCCCCTGATTCAGCTTCTCCCAGGTTCTGACACATAAGTATAACCATCTTCATTACCCAGCTGTGAGGTATCAAGGCTGTGCTGTCTTTGCTCCTACAGTATTCGCTCTTTCAGGAGAAACCTGTAGTTCAGAGAGCACAGTGTAAATACTGAATACTGAGTATAGCGCCCATGACCATTCAGATTGTGCACTCCATGCTAGCCTGACATCCAACAAAGGGGGTAATTCAGACTTGATCGTAGCAGCAAATTTGTTAGCAGTTGGGCAAAACCATGTGCACTGCAGGGGCAGATATAACATGTGCAGAGAGAGTAGATTTCGGTATGATGTGTTCAAACTGAAATTTAAATTGCAGTGTACAAATAAAGCAGGCAGTATTAACTCTGCACAAAAACAAAATAACCCACCCAAAGCTAACTCTCTCTGCAAATGTTATATCTGCTACACCTGCAGTGCACATGGGTCGTCATTCCGAGTTGTTCGCAGCGGCTCGTCGCTTCGCAAGCAGCGGAATTTAGGACAATGCGCAAAAGCGACAATGCACATGTGTGAATTGAGCTGTGTGACAAATGTGCAGAAATATAAACGCTTTTTGAGTTCGCAGCTGTCCAACGACAAAGAGGCGTGTTGAAGGCGGTGCGGGGCATGGCTTAACTAACTCGCGAAAAGGGACGTGAAGGTGGGTGTCTGCTGTGGGAGTGTGCTAAGGGTAGCAGGTGTGGTTTTTGCCCCGCTGCAAATCCGATAGTAGCTCATACAGAACAAGCGTTCGCAGCACGATCGCAGCATAGGAGTAGGTTTTGAGATACACAGAGCTAGCGAACTCGTGCTACAAGTAGCTAGCTAATAATTGCTAATAAAATGCAGCAGGTGAACCTCAAATGGCTCAACACTGCAATTGCAGCTGACTCACTCTCACAGACGGTATGTGCATTTATACTCCTAGGAAATGTAAAATAAAGAACCCATTTCTAAATAGGAGACACTGATAAGCATCACACATGTGCCTTATTCAAAAATGCATGTGTATTTGCTATGTTCCATATGTCTGCTTTGTGTAGAATGTGTGGCCATTGCCTAACTTGGGTAGTCAATTTGTCCTGAGGGTGCCAGGTGATAAGTATCGGCGTGGGAGCTATTTAATTGGCCCCGATAAGCTGGCGCATGCAGCGGCTTTTCGGGGGTTTTGCTTCGCCTGCCTCTGGCAGGCGAAGCAAAATGCCCGATAACAGCCCAGTTTTCATCCGGAAACGGGGCTATTTCACCCGAAAACACACAGGTTTCACTGAACCTGTGTGTTTGCAGATGAAAAAGCAGGTTTTACGGCCGAGCAAATTAAATAGCCCGACCGCAGCATCCGAAGAAACATCTGTTTTTTTACTCCCGATGTCTCTTCGGGCCAAATTGAATATCCCCCTAAGTGTTTAAACTCATTTTTAACCCTTAAAAGGGCAATCCACATACATGCCATGTTTTCAATAAGCCAACCTTAGTTTGGTCACTCATATATCAACATTACCCATATAATGCAGGATAACCTGTAATGTTTTTTAGAGATGAGCGGGTTCGGTTTCTCTGAATCCGAACCCGCCCGAACTTCATGTTTTTTTACACGGGTCCGAGCGACTCGGATCTTCCCGCCTTGCTCGGTTAACCCGAGCGCACCCGAACGTCATCATCACGCTGTCGGATTCTCGCGAGGCTCGGATTCTATCGCGAGACTCGGATTCTATATAAGGAGCCGCGCGTCACGGCCATTTTCACACGTGCATTGAGATTGATAGGGAGAGGACGTGGCTGGCGTCCTCTCTGTTTAGAAATTAAAATAGATAGGAGAGTGAGAGTGAGACACTTCATTTACTTACTGGAGCTTAGGAGGAGTTATACTAGTGACTGATGACCAGTGACCTGACCACCAGTGCAGTTTTATAATTTATTATTATTTAATAATCCGTTCTGTTCTTGTTCTCTGCCTGAAAAAAACGATACACAGTGACTCAGTCACACTCACATACCATATCTGTGCTCAGCCCAGTGTGCTGCATCATCTATGTATAATATCTGACTGTGCTCACACAGCTTAATTGTGGGGGAGACTGGGGAGCAGTTATAGGTTATAGCAGGAGCCAGGAGTACATATTAAACAGTGCACACTTTTGCTGCCAGAGTGCCACTGCCAGTGTGACTGACCACTGACCACTGTGACCAGTGACCTGACCACACTGACCACCAGTATAGTATATTGTGATTGAATGTCTGCCTGAAAAAGTACACTCGTCGTGTGACTTGTGTGGTGTTTTTTTATTCTATAAAAATTAAAAAACTCATTCTGCTGACAGACAGTGTCCACTCCAGCAGGTCCGTCATTATATAATATATACCTGTCCGGCTGCAGTAGTGATATATATATATTTTTTATATCATTATTTATCATCCAGTCTACTAGCAGCAGACACAGTACGGTAGTTCACGGCTGTAGCTACCTCTGTGTCGGCACTCGGCAGTCCATCCATAATTGTATACCACCTACCCGTGTTTTTTTTTTCTTTCTTCTTTATACATACTACATCTCATTATCATCCAGTCTATATTAGCAGCAGACACAGTACAGTACGGTAGTCCACGGCTGTAGCTACCTCTGTGTCGGCACTCGGCAGTCCATCCATAATTGTATACCACCTACCCGTGTTTTTTTTTTTCTTTCTTCTTTATACATACATACTACATCTCATTATCATCCAGTCTATATTAGCAGCAGACACAGTACAGTACGGTAGTCCACGGCTGTAGCTACCTCTGTGTCAGCACTCGGCAGTCCATCCATAATTGTATACCACCTACCCGTGGTTTTTTTTTTCTTTCTTCTTTATACATACTACATCTCATTATCAACCAGTCTATATTAGCAGCAGACACAGTACAGTACGGTAGTCCACGGCTGTAGCTACCTCTGTGTCGGCACTCGGCAGTCCATCCATAAGTATACTAGTATCCATCCATCTCCATTGTTTACCTGAGGTGCCTTTTAGTTGTGCCTATTAAAATATGGAGAACAAAAATGTTGAGGTTCCAAAATTAGGGAAAGATCAAGATCCACTTCCACCTCGTGCTGAAGCTGCTGCCACTAGTCATGGCCGAGACGATGAAATGCCAGCAACGTCGTCTGCCAATGCCAATGCCCAATGTCATAGTACAGAGCATGTCAAATCCAAAACACCAAATATCAGTAAAAAAAGGACTCCAAAACCTAAAATAAAATTGTCGGAGGAGAAGCGTAAACTTGCCAATATGCCATTTACCACACGGAGTGGCAAGGAACGGCTGAGGCCCTGGCCTATGTTCATGGCTAGTGGTACAGCTTCACATGAGGATGGAAGCACTCAGCCTCTCGCTAGAAAAATGAAAAGACTCAAGCTGGCAAAAGCACCGCAAAGAACTGTGCGTTCTTCGAAATCCCAAATCCACAAGGAGAGTCCAATTGTGTCGGTTGCGATGCCTGACCTTCCCAACACTGGACGTGAAGAGCATGCGCCTTCCACCATTTGCACGCCCCCTGCAAGTTATGGAAGGAGCACCCGCAGTCCAGTTCCTGATAGTCAGATTGAAGATGTCAGTGTTGAAGTACACCAGGATGAGGAGGATATGGGTGTTGCTGGCGCTGGGGAGGAAATTGACCAGGAGGATTCTGATGGTGAGGTGGTTTGTTTAAGTCAGGCACCCGGGGAGACACCTGTTGTCCGTGGGAGGAATATGGCCGTTGACATGCCTGGTGAAAATACCAAAAAAATCAGCTCTTCAGTGTGGAGGTATTTCAACAGAAAAGCGGACAACAGGTGTCAAGCCGTGTGTTGCCTTTGTCAAGCTGTAATAAGTAGGGGTAAGGACGTTAACCACCTCGGAACATCCTCCCTTATACGTCACCTGCAGCGCATTCATAATAAGTCAGTGACAAGTTCAAAAACTTTGGGCGACAGCGGAAGCAGTCCACTGACCAGTAAATCCCTTCCTCTTGTAACCAAGCTCACGCAAACCACCCCACCAACTCCCTCAGTGTCAATTTCCTCCTTCCCCAGGAATGCCAATAGTCCTGCAGGCCATGTCACTGGCAATTCTGACGAGTCCTCTCCTGCCTGGGATTCCTCCGATGCATCCTTGCGTGTAACGCCTACTGCTGCTGGCGCTGCTGTTGTTGCTGCTGGGAGTCGATGGTCATCCCAGAGGGGAAGTCGTAAGCCCACTTGTACTACTTCCAGTAAGCAATTGACTGTCCAACAGTCCTTTGCGAGGAAGATGAAATATCACAGCAGTCATCCTGCTGCAAAGCGGATAACTGAGGCCTTGACAACTATGTTGGTGTTAGACGTGCGTCCGGTATCCGCCGTTAGTTCACAGGGAACTAGACAATTTATTGAGGCAGTGTGCCCCCGTTACCAAATACCATCTAGGTTCCACTTCTCTAGGCAGGCGATACCGAGAATGTACACGGACGTCAGAAAAAGACTCACCAGTGTCCTAAAAAATGCAGTTGTACCCAATGTCCACTTAACCACGGACATGTGGACAAGTGGAGCAGGGCAGGGTCAGGACTATATGACTGTGACAGCCCACTGGGTAGATGTATGGACTCCCGCCGCAAGAACAGCAGCGGCAGCACCAGTAGCAGCATCTCGCAAACGCCAACTCTTTCCTAGGCAGGCTACGCTTTGTATCACCGCTTTCCAGAATACGCACACAGCTGAAAACCTCTTACGGCAACTGAGGAAGATCATCGCGGAATGGCTTACCCCAATTGGACTCTCCTGTGGATTTGTGGCATCGGACAACGCCAGCAATAATGTGTGTGCATTAAATATGGGCAAATTCCAGCACGTCCCATGTTTTGCACATACCTTGAATTTGGTGGTGCAGAATTTTTTAAAAAACGACAGGGGCGTGCAAGAGATGCTGTCGGTGGCCAGAAGAATTGCGGGACACTTTCGGCGTACAGGCACCACGTACAGAAGACTGGAGCACCACCAAAAACTACTGAACCTGCCCTGCCATCATCTGAAGCAAGAAGTGGTAACGAGGTGGAATTCAACCCTCTATATGCTTCAGAGGTTGGAGGAGCAGCAAAAGGCCATTCAAGCCTATACAATTGAGCACGATATAGGAGGTGGAATGCACCTGTCTCAAGTGCAGTGGAGAATGATTTCAACGTTGTGCAAGGTTCTGATGCCCTTTGAACTTGCCACACGTGAAGTCAGTTCAGACACTGCCAGCCTGAGTCAGGTCATTCCCCTCATCAGGCTTTTGCAGAAGAAGCTGGAGACATTGAAGGAGGAGCTAACACGGAGCGATTCCGCTAGGCATGTGGGACTTGTGGATGGAGCCCTTAATTCGCTTAACAAGGATTCACGGGTGGTCAATCTGTTGAAATCAGAGCACTACATTTTGGCCAGCGTGCTCGATCCTAGATTTAAAGCCTACCTTGGATCTCTCTTTCCGGCAGACACAAGTCTGCTGGGGTTGAAAGACCTGCTGGTGAGAAAATTGTCAAGTCAAGCGGAACGCGACCTGTCAACATCTCCTCCTTCACATTCTCCCGCAACTGGGGGTGCGAGGAAAAGGCTCAGAATTCCGAGCCCACCCGCTGGCGGTGATGCAGGGCAGTCTGGAGCGACTGCTGATGCTGACATCTGGTCCGGACTGAAGGACCTGACAACGATTACGGACATGTCGTCTACTGTCACTGCATATGATTCTCTCACCATTGAAAGAATGGTGGAGGATTATATGAGTGACCGCATCCAAGTAGGCACGTCACACAGTCCGTACTTATACTGGCAGGAAAAAGAGGCAATTTGGAGGCCCTTGCACAAACTGGCTTTATTCTACCTAAGTTGCCCTCCCACAAGTGTGTACTCCGAAAGAGTGTTTAGTGCCGCCGCTCACCTTGTCAGCAATCGGCGTACGAGGTTACATCCAGAAAATGTGGAGAAGATGATGTTCATTAAAATGAATTATAATCAATTCCTCCGTGGAGACATTGACCAGCAGCAATTGCCTCCACAAAGTACACAGGGAGCTGAGATGGTGGATTCCAGTGGGGACGAATTGATAATCTGTGAGGAGGGGGATGTACACGGTGATATATCGGAGGATGATGATGAGGTGGACATCTTGCCTCTGTAGAGCCAGTTTGTGCAAGGAGAGATTAATTGCTTCTTTTTTGGTGGGGGTCCAAACCAACCCGTCATTTCAGTCACAGTCGTGTGGCAGACCCTGTCACTGAAATGATGGGTTGGTTAAAGTGTGCATGTCCTGTTTATACAACATAAGGGTGGGTGGGAGGGCCCAAGGACAATTCCATCTTGCACCTCTTTTTTCTTTAATTTTTCTTTGCGTCATGTGCTGTTTGGGGAGGGTTTTTTGGAAGGGACATCCTGCGTGACACTGCAGTGCCACTCCTAGATGGGCCCGGTGTTTGTGTCGGCCACTAGGGTCGCTTATCTTACTCACACAGCTACCTCATTGCGCCTCTTTTTTTCTTTGCGTCATGTGCTGTTTGGGGAGGGTTTTTTGGAAGGGACATCCTGCGTGACACTGCAGTGCCACTCCTAGATGGGCCCGGTGTTTGTGTCGGCCACTAGGGTCGCTTATCTTACTCACACAGCTACCTCATTGCGCCTCTTTTTTTCTTTGCGTCATGTGCTGTTTGGGGAGGGTTTTTTGGAAGGGACATCCTGCGTGACACTGCAGTGACACTCCTAGATGGGCCCGGTGTTTGTGTCGGCCACTAGGGTCGCTTATCTTACTCACACAGCTACCTCATTGCACCTCTTTTTTTCTTTGCGTCATGTGCTGTTTGGGGAGGGTTTTTTGGAAGGGACATCCTGCGTGACACTGCAGTGACACTCCTAGATGGGCCCGGTGTTTGTGTCGGCCACTAGGGTCGCTTATCTTACTCACACAGCTACCTCATTGCGCCTCTTTTTTTCTTTGCGTCATGTGCTGTTTGGGGAGGGTTTTTTGGAAGGGACATCCTGCGTGACACTGCAGTGACACTCCTAGATGGGCCCGGTGTTTGTGTCGGCCACTAGGGTCGCTTATCTTACTCACACAGCTACCTCATTGCGCCTCTTTTTTTCTTTGCGTCATGTGCTGTTTGGGGAGGGTTTTTTGGAAGGGACATCCTGCGTGACACTGCAGTGACACTCCTAGATGGGCCCGGTGTTTGTGTCGGCCACTAGGGTCGCTTATCTTACTCACACAGCTACCTCATTGCGCCTCTTTTTTTCTTTGCGTCATGTGCTGTTTGGGGAGGGTTTTTTGGAAGGGACATCCTGCGTGACACTGCAGTGACACTCCTAGATGGGCCCGGTGTTTGTGTCGGCCACTAGGGTCGCTTAGCTTAGTCATCCAGCGACCTAGGTGCAAATTTTTAGGACTAAAAATAATATTGTGAGGTGTGAGGTATTCAGAATAGACTGAAAATGAGTGTAAATTATGGTTTTTGAGGTTAATAATACTTTTGGATCAAAATGACCCCCAAATTCTATGATTTAAGCTGTTTTTTAGTGTTTTTTGAAAAAAACACCCGAATCCAAAACACACCCGAATCCGACAAAAAAAATTCGGTGAGGTTTTGCCAAAACGCGGTCGAACCCAAAACACGGCCGCGGAACCGAACCCAAAACCAAAACACAAAACCCGAAAAATTTCCGGCGCTCATCTCTAATGTTTTTACCTGCTGATGTACCTAATAGATTGTTATGGCTGATTTGGGACACGTGTCAGTTTTTTAAAATATGGCATGTTGCTCCTAGTAACCAAACAGCTTTTAGGTAATATATAGTGTTTTGAGCCACAGACAAGTGTTGTGAATGCCCAGCATTTACAGCTATGCAGGATGCAATGATTGTGGGGTTTGTCCCCAAGCCTAATATTAGTTTTACAAAATGTCTATCTCATACTTGCCTACCTGACCCTTTCCATGAGGGAGAAAATGCTCTGTTCCTGGACTTTCCTGGTAATGTATGATTGCCATCACCTGTGGTGAGCTAGTTAATTGATAAGAAAGGTGTTTCACCACAGGTGATGGCAATCATACATTACCAGGAAAGTCCAGGAACAGAGCATTTTCTCCCTCATGGAGAGGGTCAGGTAGGTAAGTATGGTCTATCTCAGTGGTTCTCAAACTCGGTCCTCAGGACCCCACACGGTGCATGTTTTGCAGGTAACCCAGCAAGTGCACAGGTGTATTAATTACTCACAGTCACATTTTAAAAGGTCCACAGGTGGAGCTAATTATGTCACTTGTGATTCTGCGAGGAGACCTGCAAAACATGCACTGTGTGGGGTCCTGAGGACCGAGTTTGAGACCCTGTGGTCTATCTCACCCAAAAATAATAAGAAAAAAAAACAATAAGAAATACACAAAATCCAGAATACAAAATATTTGATTAAAGTACAATAAAACAACATGGCATAGCAATAAACACTAGAGATGAGCGGGTTCGGTTTCTCTGAATCCGAACCCGCCCGAACTTCATGTTTTTTTACACGGGTCCGAGCGACTCGGATCTTCCCGCCTTGCTCGGTTAACCCGAGCGCGCCCGAACGTCATCATCACGCTGTCGGATTCTCGCGAGGCTCGGATTCTATCGCGAGACTCGGATTCTATATAAGGAGCCGCGCGTCGCGGCCATTTTCACACGTGCATTGAGATTGATAGGGAGAGGACGTGGCTGGCGTCCTCTCCGTTTAGAAATTAAAATAGATAGGAGAGTGAGAGTGAGACACTTCATTTACTTACTGGAGCTTAGGAGGAGTTATACTAGTGACTGATGACCAGTGACCTGACCACCAGTGCAGTTTTATAATTTATTATTATTTAATAATCCGTTCTGTTCTTGTTCTCTGCCTGAAAAAAACGATACACAGTGACTCAGTCACACTCACATACCATATCTGTGCTCAGCCCAGTGTGCTGCATCATCTATGTATAATATCTGACTGTGCTCACACAGCTTAATTGTGGGGGAGACTGGGGAGCAGTTATAGGTTATAGCAGGAGCCAGGAGTACATATTAAACAGTGCACACTTTTGCTGCCAGAGTGCCACTGCCAGTGTGACTGACCACTGACCACTGTGACCAGTGACCTGACCACACTGACCACCAGTATAGTATATTGTGATTGAATGTCTGCCTGAAAAAGTACACTCGTCGTGTGACTTGTGTGGTGTTTTTTTATTCTATAAACATTAAAAAACTCATTCTGCTGACAGACAGTGTCCACTCCAGCAGGTCCGTCATTATATAATATATACCTGTCCGGCTGCAGTAGTGATATATATATATTTTTTATATCATTATTTATCATCCAGTCTACTAGCAGCAGACACAGTACGGTAGTTCACGGCTGTAGCTACCTCTGTGTCGGCACTCGGCAGTCCATCCATAATTGTATACCACCTACCCGTGGTTTTTTTTTTCTTTCTTCTTTATAGATACTACATCTCATTATCATCCAGTCTATATTAGCAGCAGACACAGTACAGTACGGTAGTCCACGGCTGTAGCTACCTCTGTGTCGGCACTCGGCAGTCCATCCATAATTGTATACCACCTACCCGTGGTTTTTTTTTTCTTTCTTCTTTATACATACTACATCTCATTATCAACCAGTCTATATTAGCAGCAGACACAGTACGGTAGTTCACGGCTGTAGCTACCTCTGTGTCGGCACTCGGCAGTCCATCCATAATTGTATACCACCTACCCGTGGTTTTTTTTTCTTTCTTCTTTATACATACATACTACATCTCATTATCATCCAGTCTATATTAGCAGCAGACACAGTACAGTACGGTAGTCCACGGCTGTAGCTACCTCTGCGTCGGCACTCGGCAGTCCATCCATAATTGTATACCACCTACCCGTGGTTTTTTTTTTCTTTCTTCTTTATACATACTACATCTCATTATCAACCAGTCTATATTAGCAGCAGACACAGTACAGTACGGTAGTCCACGGCTGTAGCTACCTCTGTGTCGGCACTCGGCACTCGGCAGTCCATCCATAATTGTATACCACCTACCCATGGTTTTTTTTTTCTTTCTTCTTTATACATACTACATCTCATTATCAACCAGTCTATATTAGCAGCAGACACAGTACAGTATGGTAGTCCACGGCTGTAGCTACCTCTGTGTCGGCACTCGGCAGTCCATCCATAATTGTATACCACCTACCCGTGGTTTTTTTTTTCTTTCTTCTTTATACATACTACATCTCATTATCAACCAGTCTATATTAGCAGCAGACACAGTACAGTACGGTAGTCCACGGCTGTAGCTACCTCTGTGTCGGCACTCGGCAGTCCATCCATAATTGTATACCACCTACCCGTGGTTTTTTTTTTCTTTCTTCTTTATACATACTACATCTCATTATCAACCAGTCTATATTAGCAGCAGACACAGTACAGTACGGTAGTCCACGGCTGTAGCTACCTCTGTGTCGGCACTCGGCAGTCCATCCATAAGTATACTAGTATCCATCCATCTCCATTGTTTACCTGAGGTGCCTTTTAGTTGTGCCTATTAAAATATGGAGAACAAAAATGTTGAGGTTCCAAAATTAGGGAAAGATCAAGATCCACTTCCACCTCGTGCTGAAGCTGCTGCCACTAGTCATGGCCGAGACGATGAAATGCCAGCAACGTCGTCTGCCAAGGAAAGATGCCTAATGTCATAGTACAGAGCATGTCAAATCCAAAACACCAAATATCAGTAAAAAAAGGACTCCAAAACCTAAAATAAAATTGTCGGAGGAGAAGCGTAAACTTGCCAATATGCCATTTACCACACGGAGTGGCAAGGAACGGCTGAGGCCCTGGCCTATGTTCATGGCTAGTGGTTCAGCTTCACATGAGGATGGAAGCACTCAGCCTCTCACTAGAAAACTGAAAAGACTCAAGCTGGCAAAAGCACCGCAAAGAACTGTGCGTTCTTCGAAATCCCAAATCCACAAGGAGAGTCCAATTGTGTCGGTTGCGATGCCTGACCTTCCCAACACTGGACGTGAAGAGCATGCGCCTTCCACCATTTGCACGCCCCCTGCAAGTGCTGGAAGGAGCACCCGCAGTCCAGTTCCTGATAGTCAGATTGAAGATGTCAGTGTTGAAGTACACCAGGATGAGGAGGATATGGGTGTTGCTGGCGCTGGGGAGGAAATTGACCAGGAGGATTCTGATGGTGAGGTGGTTTGTTTAAGTCAGGCACCCGGGGAGACACCTGTTGTCCGTGGGAGGAATATGGCCGTTGACATGCCTGGTGAAAATACCAAAAAAATCAGCTCTTCAGTGTGGAGGTATTTCAACAGAAAAGCGGACAACAGGTGTCAAGCCGTGTGTTGCCTTTGTCAAGCTGTAATAAGTAGGGGTAAGGACGTTAACCACCTCGGAACATCCTCCCTTATACGTCACCTGCAGCGCATTCATAATAAGTCAGTGACAAGTTCAAAAACTTTGGGCGACAGCGGAAGCAGTCCACTGACCAGTAAATCCCTTCCTCTTGTAACCAAGCTCACGCAAACCACCCCACCAACTCCCTCAGTGTCAATTTCCTCCTTCCCCAGGAATGCCAATAGTCCTGCAGGCCATGTCACTGGCAATTCTGACGAGTCCTCTCCTGCCTGGGATTCCTCCGATGCATCCTTGCGTGTAACGCCTACTGCTGCTGGCGCTGCTGTTGTTGCTGCTGGGAGTCGATGGTCATCCCAGAGGGGAAGTCGTAAGCCCACTTGTACTACTTCCAGTAAGCAATTGACTGTCCAACAGTCCTTTGCGAGGAAGATGAAATATCACAGCAGTCATCCTGCTGCAAAGCGGATAACTGAGGCCTTGACAACTATGTTGGTGTTAGACGTGCGTCCGGTATCCGCCGTTAGTTCACAGGGAACTAGACAATTTATTGAGGCAGTGTGCCCCCGTTACCAAATACCATCTAGGTTCCACTTCTCTAGGCAGGCGATACCGAGAATGTACACGGACGTCAGAAAAAGACTCACCAGTGTCCTAAAAAATGCAGTTGTACCCAATGTCCACTTAACCACGGACATGTGGACAAGTGGAGCAGGGCAGGGTCAGGACTATATGACTGTGACAGCCCACTGGGTAGATGTATGGACTCCCGCCGCAAGAACAGCAGCGGCGGCACCAGTAGCAGCATCTCGCAAACGCCAACTCTTTCCTAGGCAGGCTACGCTTTGTATCACCGCTTTCCAGAATACGCACACAGCTGAAAACCTCTTACGGCAACTGAGGAAGATCATCGCGGAATGGCTTACCCCAATTGGACTCTCCTGTGGATTTGTGGCATCGGACAACGCCAGCAATATTGTGTGTGCATTAAATATGGGCAAATTCCAGCACGTCCCATGTTTTGCACATACCTTGAATTTGGTGGTGCAGAATTTTTTAAAAAACGACAGGGGCGTGCAAGAGATGCTGTCGGTGGCCAGAAGAATTGCGGGACACTTTCGGCGTACAGGCACCACGTACAGAAGACTGGAGCACCACCAAAAACTACTGAACCTGCCCTGCCATCATCTGAAGCAAGAAGTGGTAACGAGGTGGAATTCAACCCTCTATATGCTTCAGAGGTTGGAGGAGCAGCAAAAGGCCATTCAAGCCTATACAATTGAGCACGATATAGGAGGTGGAATGCACCTGTCTCAAGTGCAGTGGAGAATGATTTCAACGTTGTGCAAGGTTCTGATGCCCTTTGAACTTGCCACACGTGAAGTCAGTTCAGACACTGCCAGCCTGAGTCAGGTCATTCCCCTCATCAGGCTTTTGCAGAAGAAGCTGGAGACATTGAAGGAGGAGCTAACACGGAGCGATTCCGCTAGGCATGTGGGACTTGTGGATGGAGCCCTTAATTCGCTTAACAAGGATTCACGGGTGGTCAATCTGTTGAAATCAGAGCACTACATTTTGGCCACCGTGCTCGATCCTAGATTTAAAGCCTACCTTGGATCTCTCTTTCCGGCAGACACAAGTCTGCTGGGGTTGAAAGACCTGCTGGTGAGAAAATTGTCAAGTCAAGCGGAACGCGACCTGTCAACATCTCCTCCTTCACATTCTCCCGCAACTGGGGGTGCGAGGAAAAGGCTCAGAATTCCGAGCCCACCCGCTGGCGGTGATGCAGGGCAGTCTGGAGCGACTGCTGATGCTGACATCTGGTCCGGACTGAAGGACCTGACAACGATTACGGACATGTCGTCTACTGTCACTGCATATGATTCTCTCACCATTGAAAGAATGGTGGAGGATTATATGAGTGACCGCATCCAAGTAGGCACGTCACACAGTCCGTACTTATACTGGCAGGAAAAAGAGGAAATTTGGAGGCCCTTGCACAAACTGGCTTTATTCTACCTAAGTTGCCCTCCCACAAGTGTGTACTCCGAAAGAGTGTTTAGTGCCGCCGCTCACCTTGTCAGCAATCGGCGTACGAGGTTACATCCAGAAAATGTGGAGAAGATGATGTTCATTAAAATGAATTATAATCAATTCCTCCGTGGAGACATTGACCAGCAGCAATTGCCTCCACAAAGTACACAGGGAGCTGAGATGGTGGATTCCAGTGGGGACGAATTGATAATCTGTGAGGAGGGGGATGTACACGGTGATATATCGGAGGATGATGATGAGGTGGACATCTTGCCTCTGTAGAGCCAGTTTGTGCAAGGAGAGATTAATTGCTTTTTTGGTGGGGGTCCAAACCAACCCATCATTTCAGTCACAGTCGTGTGGCAGACCCTGTCACTGAAATGATGGGTTGGTTAAAGTGTGCATGTCCTGTTTATACAACATAAGGGTGGGTGGGAGGGCCCAAGGACAATTCCATCTTGCACCTCTTTTTTCTTTAATTTTTCTCTGCGTCATGTGCTGTTTGGGGAGGGTTTTTTGGAAGGGACATCCTGCGGGACACTGCAGTGCCACTCCTAGATGGGCCTGGTGTTTGTGTCGGCCACTAGGGTCGCTTATCTTACTCACAGAGCTACCTCATTGCGCCTCTTTTTTTCTTTGCGTCATGTGCTGTTTGGGGAGGGTTTTTTGGAAGGGACATCCTGCGTGACACTGCAGTGCCACTCCTAGATGGGCCCGGTGTTTGTGTCGGCCACTAGGGTCGCTTATCTTACTCACACAGCTACCTCATTGCGCCTCTTTTTTTCTTTGCGTCATGTGCTGTTTGGGGAGGGTTTTTTGGAAGGGACATCCTGCGTGACACTGCAGTGCCACTCCTAGATGGGCCCGGTGTTTGTGTCGGCCACTAGGGTCGCTTATCTTACTCACACAGCTACCTCATTGCGCCTCTTTTTTTCTTTGCGTCATGTGCTGTTTGGGGAGGGTTTTTTGGAAGGGACATCCTGCGTGACACTGCAGTGACACTCCTAGATGGGCCCGGTGTTTGTGTCGGCCACTAGGGTCGCTTATCTTACTCACACAGCTACCTCATTGCGCCTCTTTTTTTCTTTGCGTCATGTGCTGTTTGGGGAGGGTTTTTTGGAAGGGACATCCTGCGTGACACTGCAGTGACACTCCTAGATGGGCCCGGTGTTTGTGTCGGCCACTAGGGTCGCTTATCTTACTCACACAGCTACCTCATTGCGCCTCTTTTTTTCTTTGCGTCATGTGCTGTTTGGGGAGGGTTTTTTGGAAGGGACATCCTGCGTGACACTGCAGTGACACTCCTAGATGGGCCCGGTGTTTGTGTCGGCCACTAGGGTCGCTTATCTTACTCACACAGCTACCTCATTGCGCCTCTTTTTTTCTTTGCGTCATGTGCTGTTTGGGGAGGGTTTTTTGGAAGGGACATCCTGCGTGACACTGCAGTGACACTCCTAGATGGGCCCGGTGTTTGTGTCGGCCACTAGGGTCGCTTATCTTACTCACACAGCTACCTCATTGCGCCTCTTTTTTTCTTTGCGTCATGTGCTGTTTGGGGAGGGTTTTTTGGAAGGGACATCCTGCGTGACACTGCAGTGACACTCCTAGATGGGCCCGGTGTTTGTGTCGGCCACTAGGGTCGCTTAGCTTTGTCATCCAGCGACCTAGGTGCAAATTTTAGGACTAAAAATAATATTGTGAGGTGTGAGGTATTCAGAATAGACTGAAAATGAGTGTAAATTATGGTTTTTGAGGTTAATAATACTTTGGGATCAAAATGACCCCCAAATTCTATGATTTAAGCTGTTTTTTAGTGTTTTTTGAAAAAAACACCCGAATCCAAAACACACCCGAATCCGACAAAAAAAATTCGGTGAGGTTTTGCCAAAACGCGGTCGAACCCAAAACACGGCCGCGGAACCGAACCCAAAACCAAAACACAAAACCCGAAAAATTTCCGGCGCTCATCTCTAATAAACACCTGCCAGTGCAGAAATTAGGAAGCCAGTGGTCAGGGCCCCCCATCTACTGGTCAGAAAACAGTGAAAGAGACTGCTGTCATGACCCTGCCTGAGGCTTCACAGGATAATGCTTCACAGGCTAATAACAAAAAGAGAAACCAGCAAACCCCATTCAGCATGAGGAAGTTGGGAATTCTGGGCCCACAAGCCATAGCAAATAAATTTTGAGAACTGAATAAACATGGGTGCTTGGAAATGGGTCCACATCTAGAGAGAAATTACTTTTTCTTCTTTTTACGGCCTGCCTGAAGTGGATGGTCACTGCTTGGTCTGCGAAGTGACCTTCGAGGGCCGTGCCCAGTGGTATCTTCTTCCTGGGCATGGGATGGGCCAGGTGTTGGTGCCTCCCTGTCACTGTGGGAATGAAGGGCAGCGATGGCCTGTAGACCTTGTCCAACTGTGCTGCTGAATTGTTGGACAGAGGAGGTGAGTTCGGATAGACCTTGCCTGATTTTGGCCACACCTTTCCGAACACAGGTGGTCAGATCAGTGAGCCGAAAGGACATCTCACGTACCTCCCGGGTCATCCCGTCATGGAATTGGGTGATCCGATCTCCATGACTGGAGATTTCCGTTAGAATTGCCGAGAGAGAGGGTTGGGTGGGGGGCCAGTGTGTGGCTGGCGTGGTGAAATATCCTGCGCCACACTGGAGGTATCACTATTTTGCCCCGCCTCAGCCTCCGCAAAATACCCATCCTGTGACTCACCAAGCTGCCCCTCCTGTGCTGTGTTATGTAGCAAACAAATATATTAATGTGAAACAAAAGGGGGGAAAAAGAAAAAAAATTTGTATCATTTGAAAAAATGTCAGAAAACACTTGACTATATATGTTAGGCAACTTACCGGGCAAGCCATGTGGGCATAACATCTCAGGCATGTCTGTGTCCATTTGGGACACACCAGCCATCTCCTCATAGGTCACACAGACCATCGCTTGCTCCTCTATATCTGTATACTCCCCAGTGTCAGTAGCTGGTCCTCCCCCTGTTGCCCTCGAAGCAGTCTACTCCGCAGACCTTTTCTGCTTCAGGCGGGACTTGTAGTCGGCCCAACTACATATGTTGTTTGGTTTGGGGGAAAGGTGAAGAAAAGAAATAACAATAAATGTCACGCTTACTTTTTGAGCACATGTCATGGTTTAGGTTGCTATAGGCAACCTCACATTTAAAAAAAAAAAATTGTGTGTCAGCATGTACTTACCATCTTCGCACTTCCTGCGAAGTACGGACTTTTTGGCCCACTTCATTAATGTGGTCAGTTATCTCTCTCCAGATGCGGTCTTTTGCCGCAGCACCCATGATTTTGCTCCCATAATGTATTTTCTCTGTGGCTTGTAGGACCAATATCACCAACTCCCTCTTTGAAAATGGGGGCTGACGCTTTCTTTTTGTTTGGTGCCTGTGATGCATCTGCCTGCAAATTCTCACCACCTTCCTCTTCACTTTGTCCATGGCTTTGCTGGGTTTGAGTATTGACCCCAGAATCTCCTTCAGTTTGTGTTTCATCTTCCTCTGGCAGGGCACTCACACCAGCCTCTTCTGTTTGGGGAACAGTAGATGGGGGGGGGTTTCAGTACTGGCTCCTGCTCCTTCATCCTCTGCACTGGCAGGTCTGGGAAAGATTTGTTGCTGTTGTAGCCTTCGTCTCCTTGCTACCATCTCACTAATCTGCTTTTGCAGCTCAGCCACCTCCGCATCAATTTCTGAGATAGAAGCCATATTGGTGATGGCATGTACGTCTGAATGGGTGTTGGTTTTTTATACCTGCGTATGTATCTTTTTTGTGGGAAATTGTACAGGTGATGCATACGCAGTTTTTGGTCGTACTTTGATTACTGACTATTTAAACGGCCTCCATGTGGCCTGTGTTTGTGGGTGTATGCAGGAGTTGTTGAGTGTCGTGTCGTGGAGTGGAGAGAGGAGACAAGAGAGTGATAGAGTTGAGAAGGCGTGAGAGGTAAGAGTTGTTTGCTATTTCTGCTAACAGGCTTATCCGCTGTGAATGCTGCAAATTATTGTATTGCGTATGCCCAGCGTTTTTTTATTAAAAAAATAATAATTTGTTTAATTTATATTGTGCTCATTTATTTATAATACTAGGTGGTTCATCGCGCCCAACGGGCGCTCTTCACACCATCGTAAGGGGCTACGCCCCCTTAAGCCTTGCACGCCCTTTAGGCATGCAATATGTTGATTATATGGAGACAAAGGGCGTGTGATGGTTAAGGGGCCGTAGCCCATTGCGACTGTGTGAACAGTGCACGCAGTGCATGCTGAATCACCTAGTAGGTGCTGTGGTTGGGGGTGTGGCAGGTGCGGGGGAGACACAGATGGTGGAGGGGGCCAGGGGTGTCGTGGGTGGGGGAGGGGTGGTTGCGGGAGTGCTTAGGGCAGTGGAGGGGCGGATGAGGGGGGGACTGAGGATGGAGGTGGGTGAAGGGGGGGCGGATGGGGGAGGAGGCCGGAGGTGCTGTGGTTGGGGGAGTGTCGGGTGCGGGATAGACGCGGATGGGGGAGGGTTTCCAGGGGTGCGGCGAGTGGGGGAGAGTCCTGAGCCACCGTGGTGGGGGGTAGCGGGGGTGCTGCGGATGGGTGGGTGAGGGGGTCAGTGGGTGGGGGAGGGCTGGGTGCGGGAGTTGCGTGGTTGGGGGAAGGGCGGATGCAGGGGTGTCATGGTGGGGGAGGTGGTCCGGAGCCACGGCGGGCGGGGGAAGGGTGTGGTGGTGCTGAGGTTGGGAGTGGTGCGGGATTGCATGAGATGCATCCAGGTGGTGCACCGCAGAGGTGACAGTATAGGGTACAAAAAGCACTTGCTGGTAGCCCGTCTCAGTGAAGAACTGCAAGCAGACAGATAGCTTATGCCATCACTCTGCTTTCTGTTTTGTGTCTTTGCACATGCATGGCTTGCATCAGTGGGGAAGGGGGCGAAGGAGAGGGATCCGGAGGATTATACGGTAACCTATTCTCCTCCGGAAACCTGTTGACCAGAGAGGAAAACAGCTGAGAGGCACTACTGTGTATGTTTGTACTCACCATCTACCCTCTCTGCAGTTTTCCCACTGTCCACACCATGCCCTGCCTCTTAAAGATGGGATCACTGATGGGATTGTCACAGTAACATCAGCGTAGCACTATTCTGATATGAGGCACTCTGCTCTCCTGAGCGGTGGCTGCCGCCTCCTGCTGCACAGCGCCCAGCGTACACACAGCAGCAGCAAGGCGAGGGGAGGAGGAGGGCGGGAGCCGCCGGCACCACACGCCGCTGATCACCCACGTATGTGAGACGGACGGGTGAGAGGGATGGCTCGGTGCTGGGGGGCCGGTGTTCCCGGCACCACACGCCGCTGATCACCCGCATGTGAGACGGAGAGGTGATAGGGGTGGCGTGGTGCAGGGTGGCCGGTGCTCCCGGCACCACACGCCGCTGATCACCCGCATATGAGACGGACGGGTGATAGGGTTGGCGCAGTGCAGGGGGTCGGTCTCCTTGGTCGGGGCGAGGGTCAGAATTCTTTTTGGGCAGTAACTGGAGGCGGGGTGATGGGGGTTTGTGTGGTCACGGTATCTGTAACCTATATTAGGCCAGATCTGTGACTCCGCCCAGCATGGTGACTCCGCCCAGCGTTAGCAAATGAGTCACAAAGTCACAGATCTGGGCTAATATATAGGAGATAGCAAGTAAGTTATTGTTCTGAAAAACTGTTGTGGTGGGGTTGTCCTTCATTCTAATTTAAATGTGTTTCCCTTTATTCTAATGTCATCAACAGTATATATTTGTTGGTGAGTATGTACATGTTGCTTGCTGTGTTTTGGGTGGAGGAGTGTAGTGTTGTTTGTGTGATTTTACACTATTTTCTGAATCTGTTTGTTCTTCTGTAGGGTGCATATTTTGTGTTTTTTTTCTCCGGCCAACTTAGCCTATATTTCAGTTCATTTGAGTCCTTTTCTCTATTTGCTGGTGAGTATGTACATGTTGCTTGCTGTGTTTTGGGTGGAGTGTAGTGTTGTCTGTGTCATTGAACAGTATTCTCTGATTCTGTATGTTCTTCTGTAGGGTGCATATTTTGCTTTTGTTTATCCGGCCAAGTGAGGCTTTATTTCAATTTGTTAGAGTCCTTTTTTCTAATTGCTGGTGAGTATAGGCATGTTGCTTGCTGTGTTTTGTTTTGGTTCCTTTTGGGTTATATGTCGTATTTAAGTTACCCATGTATGTATCTTTGTGTGTAAATTGTTTAAGATAAGTATATGCCTGCAAAGTGTTATCAGTGTTTGTGGTCTGTGTTGTATTTGTAGATTATTTTGTGGGTTCATTTACTTCATTATTTTTGCATTTTCTTGCCTCCTGGTCTCCGAAATTTAGATATGGATTATCATCTGGAAGTAAATTGTTTTTGTGGAGGAACCATATATGTAAATGTTGATATGTTGTGACTATTTTGTGTGGTGTATTGATTTTGTTTTTGGTAATTTTAAAGATGCTGTTTGCCACATATCTAGCCACCGAAGCAGTCCAACCCCAACCTGCCCCTCATCCTTGAAGGCAACGGAGGCGTGCAAGGCCTTATATTTTTAGTACCCGTGTCACCCTTTTTGGTATGCCAGATTATGAGGTTGTGCGCCGCTACAGGCTGCCCACTCATGTCATCCTAGAAACTCTCTCCATAATAGAGAGTGATCTAGATACATGCATTCGGTATCCTACAGCAATACCAGCATTGACACAATTCCTTGCTCTATTACATTTCTGTGCCACGGGTTCCTACCAGCACGTCGTTGGGGTGCTGGTAAGAATCTCGCAGGGGGCGTTTTCAAAAGTTTTGTGTCGCATCATAGCTGCTTTTTTCAAAAGAACCAAGCAGTTCATATCAATGCCATTGGATGCTGGGGCCCTAGCTGTGTTGAAGCGGCAATTCCTGGAAGGGGGTAGTCGCTTCCCACACGTAATTGGGCTTGTGGATGGGACACATGTTCCACTTGTGGCTCCAAAACATAATGAGGAAATCTATAGGAACAGGAAACTGTTCCACTCTCTGAAAATGATGGTTGTTTGTGGCCCATTCCTCTAGATCCTGTCCCTGAATGCAAAGTACCCTGGGAATGCCCATGATGCCCATGTCATTCGGCAATCAGGGATCTGGCAAAGATTAAGAATAATGGAAGTATAAGACATGTGGCTATTGGGTGAGTAATATTTGCATTTATTTTTTTGGGGGTGATGTTCTTTACATTTTTTAAAATTATGATTGTATTGTCTTTTTACAGGAGTTTATGGATATCCTTGCACCCCCTGGCTCATGACTCCTTACAGCACACCCAGGCCAGGGCCACAGTCGGAATTTAATTCCACGCTTACTGCCACTAGGCAGCTGGTGGAGCGCACAATTGGCATCCTGAAAGGACGCTTCCGTGTGCTCCATCACACTGGTGGCGACCTCATGTGTTCGCCGGAAATGGTAAGTAAAATTTTGGTCCTGTGTGCTATCCTGCACAATATTGCTGTGAGGAGTCGGGTGGAGCTTCCTCGAACAGAGGAATTGCCCAGAATGGATGAGGAGCCAGGGGTTGGGCGGACATTCAGGTGAGGCACAGAGGCCCAGCGTGATCATGCTGTTAGGGCAAGAATAGTGCGGCAATATTTCAGGTAAGCTTATGCTATGAACACATTATATAAATCATAGTGCACATATTGTGTTATATGTTGTGAGGTTTAACATATGTGAATGTAGTTTAGAGGTGTTAAAATTCCAAATCTTGTCTGCCAAACAGTCGGAACACATGATTGTTATTTAAGGGTGCTGTCTCTGTGTTTTGTGTTGTATCATAACTGTGAACTTGAGACGTCTGTAATTGGCCAGTGTACATCTGTTTTGCTGCGTGTTGTCCACATATAATTTAAAGTACTGTTTTGTTTGGCTTGTTGAGCTAACATTTCTGGATAATGTGTGTGTGTGTGTGTGTGTGTGTGTGTGTGTGTGTGTGTGTGTGTGTGTGTATATGTAGATGTGCAAATTTTAGCAGTAAGAGGTGCTAAGATTCGTTTATGCGAATGCAAGAAAAAACATACCACTGTTAATGTAGTGTTATTAAGAAAGTGTACCAGTAATAATGACATCATCACATTTGGCCCAATCAACATTTAGCACACACTATAAATATTTGCCCATGTAAGGAAAACGCCATTGGTACCATGCTAGCTGATGCTTTCTCTGTGAGGTAGCTGAGGCTCCTAACAGCAATAATGGACCGCCTCGTAGGCCACCCGGGACCATACATTCTGAACTCTCGGAAGCGTGTGGCCTACGCGGAGGTCCACAGAGTCCTGCGGGCAAGGGTCCACACAAAGCGGACCATTGTCCAGTTAGAAAGGAGGTGGTCGGACCTACACCGCCGTCAGCCACAATTGCTGGCGCAGCTGCACCAGCAAATCCGCCAACGTAAGTAATACGCAATTTAAGCTGTGTTTGCGTGAGTGAGATTTTTAGCATTACAAGTAAAAACATATTTGCAAACACCATTACACATCACACTTGTACTGTATGTTTAGAGACTGTGTGGGATTAGGGCTTGCAGGACACACTGGGGAACAGAGTGGTTTTAGGGGGTCATGTGTAGGGGTGTGGACAGTCACCACACAGGCTGTAGGCTGTAGACAGACAGAACTTTGGTTTTACATAAACATTTACAGTGCATGGAGTGTGTTCCTTCATACAGGAATTACAGAAAGCAGGATCATCATAATGTGTACAATTACAATGGAAATAGTGTAGTTTAACATATGTGTTATGGATACTGAAAGTGGACAAGCAGGATCGTGAAACCTATAGGGCCAGGTGGTAGGGCAATGCACAGTGGTATGCCACACAACTTCCATGTACTCCTGTGGTACAGTACATTCCAGTGTGTGTGTGCAATTTGACTTTGGTCAATATGAGAAATGGCAAAGGGTTATAAAATAACAAGGCCAAAAAAAATTATATAAAAAAAATGCAAAAAAAATCTGTAAAACAACCCATATGACACTAACATTTACAGTATGTTTGTTGTTTTTTGTGAAAAAAACATAAAGCAAATGTTTTTTACTCTCTTTTTAGGCTGAGCACAATGCCAACCGCCACAGGAGGAAGATGTAGCCACCCCCCTCAGCATCCCGAACCGTATCACACATCCTCTTCCTCCTCAGAACCCCCCTCCCCCTCTCAAGAACCAACCCCTCATAAAACACCATCCTCCTCTTCCTCCACCTCCCCCTCTCAAACCCCCTCCCCCTCAACAACCCACCCCCCATCAAACCTCTTCCTCCTCCTCCTCCCCGTCCCAACCCCCCTCCCCCTCTCAATCTTACCCCCCTCCCCCTCTCAGTCTTACCCCCCCTCAACTCCCCTCCCCCTCTCAATCTTAACCCCCTCTCAACCCCCCTCCCCCTCTCAACCCGCCTCACCCTCTCAACCCCCCTCACCCTCTCAATCTCACCACCCCTTCACCCATCCATCCTCCATCCCCCTTTCACACCCTTTCCCCCATCCAACCTCCTTCCCCCATCTAACCTCCTTCCCCCTTTCAATCCCCTTCCCCCATCCAAAGAGAAAACTCAGAGTGGGCAGCTGAGGCCCCTGAAGAGGTGGAGGGGGAGAGTAAGTCATTTCTAAAACAGAAATGTTTTTTTAAGCTAGTTGACATTTAGATACAGGTACATGTGTTTTCAAACTGTGACCCTGCAAATGCTGATCTGAAACACATACCAACAGTCCCTGCCTCAGCTTATGTATTAAGGCAAGCTATCACTGAATCAGGACATGCTTGGATATGTAGATCACCAGCAGATGTAGAGACGCAGTCTGCTGAGGCTAGGCCTACACACGAAATGGTGAGAACGGGCCACTCCAGATGTGGCTGAAGTACACATACCAGCATGGCCTGCAGCCGTTTTAGCATGGCTATTTTGGGATTACATTGAAGGCCATGCTGGTATTTATAGTTCCTCAACAGCTGGAGGACCAAAGAATAGACATCCCTGACCTAGCTAGTGACTGGTTAAAGTGTGTTTTGTGCCTTGCTTCTATATTGTGTAAATGTGAGAAACTAATTTAGTATTGTTTACATTCATTACAGATAATGCCGTTGGAGATCCCAATGCCCTGATTGGACAAAGCTTGGGCCGAATGGCGGCCCATTGTCGGGGTCTCCTACAGGAGATAGAATTTCTGCAAAAAAATGTTTTAAATTTAATTTTTGTGTTTGTTTAAAAATTGCAAAAAAACACTATTAAAAAAATAAAAAATAAAAGTTTAAATTGAACAAATGGTGTGGTCTGTTGTTTTACAATACAAAAACATAGGAAGAGCTGTTTAACAATTTGAAAATGGAAACAATGAATAGTGAGCAATGGCGACTTAATGAACTAATAACTGACACTTCAAAACCAAAGAGTGTGTCCTGACAGTTAGGAGCTGATTGTTTAATACTTTCTCACTCACCACTTTAACACACACTAAACCAAAAACGAGAGAGAGAAAAATATGATGCATTATGTCAGTGAAGGATTACACACATTTAAATTATGTGCTATTGGACAAATATAGTGAAACCGAGTGGTTAACCTCAATCTAAAAAAAAAAAAATTGTATTGTGAAATTAGGTTGCCTAAAGGTGGGTACACACTGGAAGATATATCTGCCAATCAATTGATCTGCAGATATATCTATGGACGGATCGGGCAGTGTGTTGAGCATACACACTGCCCGATCCGTCGGGGACTGACGTCATGAACTGGGCGGGCGTGTACACACGGCTGCCCAGTTCAGCTGTCAATCACCGCCGGCCGCCGCAGCATGTGTATATTGTCCGTCGGCTGTGCTGCGGGGCCGACGCGATACGTCTGTGAACGACGGAGTTCACAGACGTATCGGCCATACACACCGACCGACGGACCTGCGATATATCGGCCGTTCAAGAGAACGGCCGATATATCGGACAGTGTGTACGGGCCTTAACT
This sequence comes from Pseudophryne corroboree, assembly GCF_028390025.1. Lineage (NCBI taxonomy): Eukaryota > Metazoa > Chordata > Amphibia > Anura > Myobatrachidae > Pseudophryne > Pseudophryne corroboree. The sequence continues at coordinate 785,564,952 of NC_086447.1, forward strand.
CTTTATTTTTAAGTCTTTGAACACTTAATTATGCAATCATTACCTTAACTGGGTTCTTAATTGAGAAAGGGAGATGATGAATTGTTTAGGGGGGGAAACAAGTACTGTGTGAATATTTGCTAAATAACATAAACATGTGTACACCTGCGAAGGCATTGCACATGCACGACGGTGTATGTATTGCTAGCGATGCGTTTGGTAGTCATGTGAATGGATCGCTACCATGCAATGATACATAATACACATCTACTTTGTGCATTGGTGCAGTAGTGCGTGGTGGGCGTTTGTTTGCATTCTTGCGATTTGTTCGCTGCTGTGCGAATGCTGCTTGCGTGTGCATCAAATAGCGAACAACTCGGAATGAGGGCCATGGTTTTGCCCAACTGCTAACAAAGTTGCTTGACGGTACTGTAACATGGAAACTGGACTGACATTGGGAGTGCTACAGGTTATACAGGTGTTTAGTGGTGCCCCTTGGTGAACTGGAAGCATTACCTGTTGGTTGTTACACTCTACACGAACACTTAGGATTCTCCAGTTTCTGCTGTATGGCATGACATAGAAAATGCTAGATAATTCTGCAATGATCACCGCACCACACTATCGCAATTGCTATGAAATGAACAGTATTCAGCCTCAGATGTGGATACCATTTAAACACCTAAAATCACTAGTTACTTTACATTTACTAGAAGAAAAAACTGACAGGCTCTCACATACAACACAGGCAGCTGTGTCGTAATTAGGCCAGTCCCCGCAGTGATGTGCAGTGGGGTGAGGCAGGTGAGGCAGAGTCTTTCCTGGCATACTTACATCTGCGCCAGAAGTTTGACTGTATAAAGTGTAGACAGAATATTATGTTATTAATAGGGATGTATAAAATGTATAACATATATGTATGTACAGCTATGTATAGATTTTTTATTATAATGTATAGTGAGAAGTGTATTGTGCACATATACATAATACAGTACTGTTAGGCATTGGACTCAGTACAGTAGTGCTGTGGCTGTTTGGTTGTCAGGGTGTGTGAGGCAGCAGCAGTTAGTAGAAGAGAGGGTTCTGGAAGCCCAATGAGTGCATACAGCTGCAGCTCAATGTGGGGGGGCATATCGTGCAGCAATGGCAGGAAGGGGAGAGAATGAGGAGAGCGCGAGCCAGTCTAATAGGGGTTATAAATACGTCTGACAGCCGCTGCAGAGCCAGCCTGCTGATCCCCCAGCTAGCGTGTGCAGTAAGTCTTCAGGGTGCCGCTGAAAGAGCTGTATGCTGTAAACATACAGCGGCGCCACTGAGACTGGTTAGCATCACCCACGTTGGGCTTACCCGGAGCCAGAGGCGGTGTAGCAGTGGCGGAGTGTGAGGAGGGAGCCTGCTGACGTGCTGTATGACTTCCGATGCAAGGCTGACATAACAGGAGGAGGCGGAGGCACTCCAGTCAGGGAAGGCAGCCATAGGTAGTGGAGGCAGCGGGCAATGTTAGCGGCACATTCCCCTGGCAATGGAGGGGGAGTTTACTCAGCCAAGATGCCGTGGTTAGCGGGGACTAGCCAGAGCCTGTAGCAGTGCTCATCAACAGTCTGGGAGCAGTTGGAGGAGAGGCTACCCTGTGCTATCCTATTATGGTGATGTCTAGAGGAGAGGAAGTGTGATATTACAGCACCAGTACCACCCACTCACATAGCCTCTCACAAGACTAATTATACAATACAGAGCCAGCCTTTGGAGGATAAAGTTAATGTGGTAATAATATAGCATACCACTATTCCTGCTGCTATTAATGAAAGAGCATGGATCTTATAATATATGGTGGGATTGAGCAGACTAACTCAAGAGCAAATTAGCTGACTAATACCCCTTTCCCACCACACAAATAACCCGGTATCGACCCGGCATATTGCCGGGTCGACACGGGTCAGGGTGCTGTGTGAAAGCACCAAGTCCGAATTCCCGGGTCGCCTGACCCAGTAATTCAACCCAGGTTATAAGCATTGTTATAACTGGGTTGAATACCGGGTCAGTGGCTGCATAAATGGATTCCCGGGTCGATGCGACCCGGGACCCGTTTACTAGATAGGGAGAGGCGGCACAGAGATGAGCTCATCTCCCAGGGTTCCTCCACCTCTGCTCCCGTGGCCGGCTCCTCCCCCCCGCCACTATGGCAACTGACCCGGCATATTGCCAGGTCTGGAATCCAGTGAAAGGGGTAGGAGAGTCTCCAATGCCGGATCCCACCCGAGAAGGACCCGTTTCCAATTCCCGGGTGGGATCTGGCACTGGAGATGTGAAAGGGGTATAAATTGAGAGCAGAGATTTTAGAATATATTGTGGGATTGTACAGATTAAGCTGAGAGCCAATCAGCAGTAGCCCTGCTTGAGTAAAGTAAAGCCCAGTACAGGAACCTTGACTGGACAAAGAAACACTACATCATGCACATATAGTGGCATGCTGATCAATCAGGTTGTGATGTCACTCAGGTGCTAAAAGGGAGGCGTAATTCTGTGTAAGAAAAAACAATTTGTGTTCCCTAATGCACACTGAGTGAGAAATAATACTACATAATAATCAGATAATATGGAGATCTTAGTTGCGTATATATGCAGATATAGGGTTAAGCCCCCAGGCCATTCAGCAAGGCGTCTCTGTCACTGGGGGTCCCTAATACTATTATCTGATTATTATGTAGTATTATTTCTCACTCAGTGTGCATTAGGGAACACAAATTGTTTTTTTCAAACACAACATCATATTTGTACACATTGAGACTGAAGGATAAGGGATATGATACATAATAGACACTGAGAATACAGCTATTGTGCTAAGTTAATATATGTATGACTATTTTCAAGGAGCAGCAATATTATACTTAAGAAACTAAAGTGTACAAATGATCATATTACTACTGTAGAATAGACTTTTGTTAAAAGGCATACAAAGCTTGTGAGGCTGTAAGGTAAAAAAAACTGTGAACTTCTGGTCTCATCAAGCATATTTCATATACCAAGAAAAAAAAATCTAGTTTGGATATCAAAAACAATACATATATTAATATATCTGCATTTGTATTGAGGAGATCCCCAGAAGGTCTGGCTAGTTTTGATAATACACTGTATCTTTCATTTGAGACTGTGTAGTAAGTGAGACTGCAATAGCTACAGAGCATAATGGCAAATTGTTAGAAATTATCCTGTCAGCTGAAAAAGATACAAGTGTAGCAAAGTGCTGAGTTCTATACAGACAAATGCAGATAGAAAACTGAGCCATTACATCTATCCGTATTAATATACAGAAAATATCCTAATTCAGGAAGGAAGGATAATAACTTTGTCAGGACAATTTAATAATTGCCAAACTAGTGATGCAGATATAGTCAGTTGTCTAGGAACATCAAACGTTTAAAAGGATATTTTTCATAATGTGGAAGGAGAACTAGCTTCATCAAGGGACTTATCCTTTATACTATCTTGGATACAACTATATATATGTATGTGTATATATATATATATATATATAGCTATACATTATATCTTTGTGGGCCCCAACATACGCACTTCAAATTTTAGAGTACCCGAGTCACTCAATCTCATATGAGGAAAGGAGAGTTGTTTTTTGTATTGCATGCAAAATAAAATATGTACAGGCATTTGGGGAAAATATAGTCAAGGTACTACTTTTCTTCAATGTTGAAATTAAATGTATTAATGTATGAATTTAAAGTGTTGTTATGACATTAAACTATAATACTTAATGCTAATATTTGTGATTTGACATCTGATCCATGGAACTTGGAGGAAGAAAACAGGTATAATATAAATGGTAATGTGTAATTGTATTAACCACATATACACATATACAATCTAAGGGAGGCTTACCCAGGCAAGCCAAGGTAAACGTTTAGCTTGGGTGGAGGCACATAGAATAAAGTAATCCCTTAATAGGTAGAGTTTAATAGGAAGTAAGGAAGGGTTACATTTTGGAGGCACTCCTGAGATTAGTGAACACAGGAAACTAGAAAATTATGTATAATTTGACAGGAGAGGATATATACACTTGGTGTATGCAAAAAGAAAGAAACCCTAAAAATTGTATAGGTATAGGAGGTAATTTTTCTGAATTCTCTGTTGATGAGATAATATGGATAATAGACTGGCTGTACGGGGTGAGAAAGCCAAAGATAGTAGGTAAGTGAAGAGGAGAATTAGGAAAAATTGTGTCTATATTAAAAGGAATGAGGAAACTATTATTGCATGAATATCTGCCTCCTCTGATGCTTTGGAAAGAGGTACTGCAAACAGTAATATGCCAGGAGATGGTACAAATGTAGATAGGTCACAGTTTAAGACAATGGTAGATAGAGTGGTTACCCAGTTAGAACGATGGGAGTTATAGGAGATTGTGAATATTTTCAGGGATAGTGCCTGTACCATTGGGCAAAGAAACATACGAAGCCTGGAAGGAAGTTGCTGTACAGCAAGCAAAGAAATGACAGTGCCCTGACCAAATAAAAAGGCAGAGAATAGTAGAAAGCTTGAGGGGGCCTGCCATGGGAATAATACAGGCAGCCAGACAAACTAATCCACAAGCCACTCTTGAGACATACTTCGAGGCTTTAGATTATGCCTATGGCACATTAGAGTATGTAGGAAATTTAACATCTAGGCTGCACCACACCTTCCAGGAACCTGGAGAAAAGTTAAGTGCATATTTAATAAGATTAGACAAACTTTTATACAAAATAGTAGAAAAGGGTGGAATTACCTGAGATGAAGTAGACAAAATCAGAATGAAACAGCTACTGAAGGGGCACTGACAACTGATTCAGTGGCTCAGAAAATACGATGTTCTGAAATAAGGGAACCTTCTTCCACTTTTAATGAGTTGTTAAAAGAGGTGAAACAGGAAGAAGTATTAATTGAAATGAGAGAGAGGATGAAAAAAAAAAGGTTAAAGTTGTCCAACCCTCTGTGGAAGTTAACCCTTTTGAGGAAAAGATAGTTAAAATGATAGAAGAGCAGAACAAAAAACTGGAACCGTTTATGGCCTCTCAAAGTAGCAGGATTATGGGAAATTCTTCTCAAACGAGTAATAATAACACAGCTGTAAGAGGAATAGGGAGAGGAAACAATTATAATAGTTGAGGAAAAGGGTGTTTAAAATGTGTCAGGACAGGACACAGAGCATATGAAAGTAATGCTAATACTGATGGACCATCTCAAGAACTCCTGTAACAAATTCTAATGCTAATAGAGGTAGTTCTTCAGGTCAGGGAAATGAACAGGGGAGGACTCTGAACCCCTCACAATCCCCCTAGAAGTCAGCTACTGTGCAATGGGGAATTCCTGGTGGAACGGGAAAGTACCAGAAGGCTTACTGGGGCCTACACCTATAGCCCCCTCATCTATTGATGGAAATCAATGTAAGGTACTTTTAGACAGTGGATCCCAAGTGTCTATTATTTTTGAAACATGGTATAATGATCATATATCAGATGTACCCATACAACCACTTTGTTGGGCTAATCATTTGGGGATTAAGTGTTGAAAAATACCCCTACTTGGGTTATGAACAAGTAACCTTTGAATTTGATAGGAAAACACATGAAGAGCCTTTGAAAGTACCTTTTATTTCTCTAATATGTCCTGAAATTCAGGGAGGAAGAAATGAACTCCCTGTGATTGTAGGGACTAACACTCAGTTATACCATGTATTATCCAATTGTTGCCAGGAAGAAAATGGACGAGTTATGGATGTAGGACATACATTGCTGGTGCAACCAGAAACCATTTTGAATGAAAGTGGGAACGAGTTTGATATTTGTTTTCAGGAAAGTGACATTTCAAAACAAGATAAGACCTCTTTAATTAGGGAATTAGAATACAGAAAACAAGCGTTCTCAACAGGAGAATGGGACTTAGGAGAAGCAAAAGGAGTAGAGCATGGCATAAAGCTAAATGATACAAGTCCTTTTAGAGAGCGCTTCCGTAGGATAGCACCTGCAGATTTTGAGGACATTCAGTTACATCTAAAGGGATTACTGGGGAACCAAATTATTATAGAGTCCCATAGCCCATATGCTTCTCCAATTGTAATTGCAAGGGGAAAAAATGAAAAATCCATATGTGTGTAGATTACAGGACACTGAATTCTTGAACAGTACCAGACCAATACACAGTTCCTAGGATTGATGAGGCATTGGATTGCTTACAAGGGAGCAGGTGGTTTTCTGTACTTGATTTAGGAAACGGATTCTATCAGATCCCTATGCAGAGGTGTAGCATGTAACCATGGTGCCTGGAGCACATGCGTGCATGTGGGGTTAAATTATGCTACACTGCTGTGTCCCTTATTCACATTACACCAGACAGTATTTATTTATTATTTATTACCAGTTTCTTATATAGTGCAGCAAATTCCATTGCGCTTCACAATTGACAGTAGAGCCCATTCACGTTTTGCCATGCAGAGCCCACTGTGCTGTGACACCAGTTGAACCCGTGTTTAGCCCAGGTCACTACCCGGGCATTTCTACTTGGGTAGGTGTTAGTATGTACACATACTGTATGTGGTATATCATAAGCAAATGAGTGCCGGACTGTGGTGATTATATATATGTATGTGTGTATATATATATATATATATATATATATATAATACCCAAAAACAGGCAGCAGCACTCTGAGACTTATTGTGAAATAATCCTTTGTATTTCGTCACATAAAACCAACATTTCGGGGCTCGAAGCCTGCGGGCTCCGAAACGTTAGTTTTATGTGTCCCAATACAAAGGATTTTTTCACAATAAGTCACTAAGTGCCACTACCTGTTTTTGGATATTAGACACGTTACTTCAGATGGCACCAGAGCTAATTGCCTAATGTAAGTAGAGTGCCGGGTTTCTAGTAATTATATATATATATATATATATATATATATATATATATATATATAGAGAGAGAGAGAGAGTTTACCAAAAAGACATTGGCACTCTGGGGGGCTTACGTGCAAACAAACATGTATTACTGTGTTACAAACACATGAACCAATGTTTCGGGGCCCGTAGCTCCTTTGTGAAGGTGAATACGTATGGTTCATGTGTTTGTAACACAGTAATACACGTTTGTCTGCTCGTAAGCCCCGTTTTTTGGTTAAACTATGCTATTGGTACGAAGGGCACACAGGCAATCTTGATGTTTATGGGGAGTGCCAGAGTACCCACAAAGAAATGTGTATATATATATATATATATATATATATATATATATATACACAAAACAAGAATGCCCGGCACTCTGGTATGCTTTGTGTATCCGGGTGCCCTCCGCAGCGAAAGGTGCATCAAAATAGGAAACAAAAAGGCAGCGGCACTCCGGCGTTGAATGAATCAAACGTGTATTAGATCAAAGCATTACAAACAATGGTCATGGTGAACCAACGTTTCGGGGTCCTTAAACCCCTTTGTCAAGGCGTGTGAAAAGCGTCAATTAGTACTGCCAAAAAAACACAGAAACACAGTAATGAAAGCTTTGCACAATGACCATGGCCACTTAGGGTATGATAAAACCCTTAAGTTAATATCTGATAGGTTTTATTGGCCAGGGATGAGAGAAGAAGTAGTGGAGGATTATTGTCGAAATTGTATAGTACAAAACTGTAACTAAGCAGATTGCCCCTTTAATAAATTTTAAAAGCAGTGGGTCTATGGATTTGGTGTGCATGGATTTCCTGACATTGGAGGTAGAACCTGGGAGGAAATGATATATATTAGTGATAACCAATCACTTTACTAGATATGCCCAAGTGTACCTTACACCGAATCAAAAGGCGTCTACTGTGGCAAACACATTATGGAACAAGTTTTTTTGTCCATTATGGTCTCCCAAACAGACTACACTCTGACCAAGGTAGAGAGTTTGAAAGTAAATTAATAAAGTAGCTTTGTATCATTTGTGGAATAACCAAATCAAGGACTACCCCATATCATCTTTAAGGTGACCCCCAACCCGAAAGATTCAACAGAACCTTATTGGATATGTTGGGAACATTGAATCCTTTTGACAAAAGATACTGGAAAAGACATACTGATTGTTTAGTACATGCATGTAATTGTACTCAAAATGAAGCTACAGGGTATTCCCTATATTACTTAATGTTTGGTCGTGAAGCTAGGTTTCCTATAGATGTATGCATGGGGATTTCCACTAGTGACAAACCTGCCATCTCTCCCATAAAGTACATTATAAATAGTGATGAGCGGGTTCGGTTTCCGAGAAACCGAACCCCCCGAACTTCACCCTTTTTACACGGGTCCGAGCCATACTCGGATTCTCCCGTATGGCTCGGTTAACCCGAGCGCGCCCGAACGTCGTCATCCCGCTGTCGGATTCTCGCGAGATTCGGATTCTATATAAGCAGCCGCGCGTCGCCGCCATTTTCACACGTGCATTGAGATTGATAGGGAGAGGACGTTGCTGGCGTCCTCTCCGTTTATAATTGTAGAAGAGACAGATGACTGCTTGTTTTATTACTAATTGTGGGGAGGATTGGGGTGCAGCTGTTAGGTTCCGGAGTAGAGTGCAGAGTTTTGCTGATAGTGACCACCAGTTTTTTTTTATCCGTTCTCTGCCTGAAAAAAACGCTCCGTACCATATCTGTGCTCAGTGTGCTGCATGATATATCTGTGCTGAGTGCTCACACTGCTTAATTGTGGGGACTGGGGAGCAGCTATAGCAGGAGTACAGTGCACAATTTTGCTGACAGTGACCACCAGTATACGTTTGTCTGCCTGAAAAACACTCCTGTGGTGGCTTTTTTTTATACTAGTTTAGCAGTCTGCTGACAGTGTCCACCAGGTCCATTATACTGTATATAGCAGTACGGTAGGCCACTGCTGTACCTACCTCTGTGTCGTCAGTCACTCGTCATCCATTAATAATAATAAGTATACTATCCATCCATCTACATTGTATACCTGTGGTGCCTTTTTTTCTTTAAACTAGTTTAGCAGTTTGCCGACAGTGTCCACCAGGTCCATTTATTATACTGTATATAGCAGTATGGTAGGCCACTGCTGTACCTACCTCTGTGTCGTCACTCGTCGTCCATAAGTATACTATCCATCCATCTACATTGTATACCTGTGGTGGCTTTTTTTCTTTATACTAGTAGTACTAGTTTAGCAGTCTGCTGACAGTGTCCACCAGGTCCATTATACTGTATATAGCAGTACGGTAGGCCACTGCTGTACCTACCTCTGTGTCGTCACTCGTCGTCCATAAGTATACTATCCATCCATCTACATTGTATACATGTGGTGGCTTTTTTTTTATACTAGTAGTACTAGTTTAGCAGTCTGCTGACAGTGTCCACCAGGTCCATTATACTGTATATAGCAGTACGGTAGGCCACTGCTGTACCTACCTCTGTGTCGTCAGTCACTCGTCATCCATTAATAATAATAAGTATACTATCCATCCATCTACATTGTATACCTGTGGTGGCTTTTTTTCTTTATACTAGTTTAGCAGTTTGCTGACAGTGTCCACCAGGTCCATTTATTATACTGTATATAGCAGTACGGTAGGCCACTGCTGTACCTACCTCTGTGTCGTCACTCGTCGTCCATAAGTATACTACCATCCATCTACATTGTATACCTGTGGTGCCTTTTTTTCTTTATACTAGTAGTACTAGTTTAGCAGTCTGCTGACAGTGTCCACCAGGTCCATTATACTGTATATAGCAGTACGGTAGGCCACTGCTGTACCTACCTATGTGTCGTCACTCGTTGTCCATAAGTATACTATCCATCCATCTACATTGTATACCTGTGTTGCCTTTTAGTTGTGCGCAGTAAAATATGGAGAACAAAAATGTGGAGGTTAAAAAAATAGGGAAAGATCAAGATCCACTTCCACCTCGTGCTGAAGCTGCTGCCACTAGTCATGGCCGAGACGATGAAATGCCATCAACGTCGTCTGCCAAGGCCGATGCCCAATGTCATAATACAGAGCATGTAAAATCCAAAACACAAAAGATCAGTAAAATGACCCAAAAATCAAAATTAAAAGCGTCTGAGGAGAAGCGTAAACTTGCCAATATGCCATTTACCACACGGAGTGGCAAGGAACGGCTGAGGCCCTGGCCTATGTTCATGGCTAGTGGTTCAGCTTCACATGAGGATGGAAGCACTCATCCTCTCGCTAGAAAAAAGAAAAGACTTAAGCTGGCAAAAGCACAGCAAAGATCTGTGTGTTCTTCGAAATCACAAATCCCCAAGGAGAGTCCAATTGTGTCGGTTGCGATGCCTGACCTTCCCAACACTGGACGGGAAGAGCTTGCGCCACCATTTGCACGCCCCCTGCAAGTGCTGGAAGGAGCACCCGCAGTCCAGTTCCTGATAGTCAAATTGAAGATGTCAGTGTTGAAGTACACCAGGATGAGGATATGGGTGTTGCTGGCACTGGGGAGGAAATTAACAAGGAGGATTCTGATGGTGAGGTGGTTTGTTTAAGTCAGGCACCTGGGGAGACACCTGTTGTCCGTGGGAGGAATATGGCCATTGACATGCCTGATCAAAATACAAAAAAAATCAGCTCTTCGGTGTGGAATTATTTCAACACAAATGCGGACAACAGGTGTCAAGCCGTGTGTTGCCTTTGTCAAGCTGTAATAAGTAGGGGTAAGGACGTTTACCACCTCGGAACATCCTCCCTTATACGTCACCTGCAGCGCATTCATCATAAGTCAGTGACAAGTTCAAAAACTTTGGGCGACAGCGGAAGCAGTCCACTGACCAGTAAATCCCTTCCTCTTGTAACCAAGCTCCTGCAAACCACACCACCAACTCCCTCAGTGTCAATTTCCTCCTTACCCAGGAAAGCCAATAGTCTTGCAGGCCATGTCACTGGCAAGTCTGACGAGTCCTCTCCTGCCTGGGATTCCTCCGATGCATCATTGAGTGTAACGCCTACTGCTGCTGGCGCTGCTGTTGTTGCTGCTGGGAGTCGATCGTCATCCCAGAGGGGAAGTCTGAAGACCACTTGTACTACTTCCAGTAAGCAATTGACTGTCCAACAGTCCTTTGCGATGAAATATCACAGCAGTCATCCTGCTGCAAAGCGGATAACTGAGGCCTTGGCAGCCTGGGCGGTGAGAAACGTGGTTCCGGTATCCATCGTTAATTCAGAGCCAACTATAGACTTGATTGAGGTACTGTGTCCCCGGTACCAAATACCATCTAGGTTCCATTTCTCTAGGCAGGCGATACCGAAAATGTACACAGACCTCAGAAAAAGACTCACCAGTGTCCTAAAAAATGCAGGTGTACCCAATGTCCACTTAACCACGGACATGTGGACAAGTGGAGCAGGGCAGACTCAGGACTATATGACTGTGACAGCCCACTGGGTAGATGTATCGCCTCCCGCTGCAAGAACAGCAGCAGCGGCACCAGTAGCAGCATCTCGCAAACGCCAACTCGTTCCTAAGCAGGCTACGCTTTGTATCACCGCTTTCCAGAATATGCACACAGCTGAAAACCTCTTACGGAAACTGAGGAAGATCATCGCAGAATGGCTTACCCCAATTGGACTCTTCTGGGGATTTGTGACATCAGACAACGCCAGCAATATTGTGCGTGCATTACATCTGGGCAAATTCCAGCACGTCCCATGTTTTGCACATACCTTGAATTTGGTTGTGCAGAATTATTTAAAAAACGACAGGGGCGTGCAAGAGATGCTGTCGGTGGCCCGAAGAATTGCGGGCCACTTTCGGCGTTCAGGCACCGCGTACAGAAGGCTGGAGCACCACCAAAAATACCTGAACCTGCCCTGCCATCATCTGAAGCAAGAGGTGGTAACGAGGTGGAATTCAACCCTCTATATGCTTCAGAGGATGGAGGAGCAGCAAAAGGCCATTCAAGCCTATACATCTGGCCACGATATAGGCAAAGGAGGTGGAATGCACCTGTCTCAAGCGCAGTGGAGAATGATTTCAACGTTGTGCAAGGTTCTGCAACCCTTTGAACTTGCCACACATGAAGTCAGTTCAGACACTGCCAGCCTGAGTCAGGTCATTCCCCTCATCAGGCTTTTGCAGAAGAAGCTGGAGACATTGAAGGAGGATCTAAAACACAGCGATTCCGCTAGGCATGTGGGACTTGTGGATGGAGCCCTTCATTAGCTTAACCAGGATTCACGGGTGGTCAATCTGTTGAAATCAGAGCACTACATTTTGGCCACCGTGCTCGATCCTAGATTTAAAACCTACGTTGTATCTCTCTTTCCGGCAGACACAAGTCTGCAGGGGTTCAAAGACCTGCTGGTGAGAAAATTGTCAAGTCAAGCGGAACGTGACCCATCAACAGCTCCTCCTTCACATTCTCCCGCAACTGGGGGTGCGAGGAAAAGGCTAAGAATTCCGAGCCCACCCGCTGGCGGTGATGCAGGGCAGTATGGAGCGAGTGCTGACATCTGGTCCGGACTGAAGGACCTGGCAACGAACACTGACATGTCGTCTACTGTCACTGCATATAATTCTCTCACCATTGAAAGAATGGTGGAGGATTATATGAGTGACCGCACCCAAGTAGGCACGTCAGACAGTCCGTACGTATACTGGCAGGAAAAAGAGGCAATTTGGAGGCCCTTGCAGAAACTGGCTTTATTCTACCTAAGTTGCCCTCCCTCCAGTGTGTACTCCGAAAGAGTGTTTTGTGCAGCCGCTCACATTGTCAGCAATCGGCGTACGAGGTTACTTCCAGAAAATGTGGAGAAGATGATGTTCATTAAAATGAATTATAATCAATTCCTCCGTGGAGACATTCACCAGCAGCAATTGCCTCCAGAAAGTACACGGGGACCTGAGATGGTGGATTCCAGTGGGGACGAATTAATAATCTGTAAGGAGGGGGATGTACACAGTAAAAGGGGTGATGAATCGGAGGATGAGGAGGAGGTGGACATCTTGCCTCTGTAGAGCCAGTTTGTGCAAGGAGAGATCGATTGCTTCTTTTTTGGTGGGGGCCCAAACCAACCAGTCATTTCAGTCACAGTCGTGTGGCAGACCCTGTCACTGAAATGATGGGTTCGTTAAAGTGTGCATGTCCTGTTTATACAACATAAGGGTGGGTGGGAGGGCCCAAGGACAATTCCATCTTGCACTTCTTTTTTCTTTCATTTTTCTTTGCGTCATGTGCCCGGTGTTTGTGTCGGCCACTAGGGTCGCTTATCTTACTCACACAGCTACCTCATTGCGCCTCTTTTTTTCTTTGCGTCATGTGCTGTTTGGGGAGGGTTTTTTGGAAGGGACATCCTGCGTGACACTGCAGTGCCACTCCTAGATGGGCCCGGTGTTTGTGTCGGCCACTAGGGTCGCTTATCTTACTCACACAGCTACCTCATTGCGCCTCTTTTTTTCTTTGCGTCATGTGCTGTTTGGGGAGGGTTTTTTGGAAGGGACATCCTGCGTGACACTGCAGTGCCACTCCTAGATGGGCCCGGTGTTTGTGTCGGCCACTAGGGTCGCTTATCTTACTCACACAGCTACCTCATTGCGCCTCTTTTTTTCTTTGCGTCATATGCTGTTTGGGGAGTATTTTTTTGAAGGGCCATCCTGCGTGACACTGCAGTGCCACTCCTAGATGGGCCAGATGTTTGTGTCGGCCATTTGGGTCGCTTATCTTAGTCACACAGCTACCTCATTGCGCCTCTTTTTTTCTTTGCATCATGTGCTGTTTGGGGAGTATTTTTTTGAAGGGCCATCCTGCGTGACACTGCAGTGCCACTCCTAGATGGGCCAGGTGTTTGTGTCGGCCACTTGTGTCGCTTAGCTTGGTCACACAGCGACCTTGGTGCGCCTCTTTTTTTCTTTGCATCATGTGCTGTTTGGGGAGTATTTTTTTGAAGTGCCATCCTGCGTGACACTGCAGTGCCACTCCTAGATGGGCCAGGTGTTTGTGTCGGCCACTTGTGTCGCTTAGCTTAGTCACACAGCGACCTTGGTGCGCCTCTTTTTTTCTTTGCATCATGTGCTGTTTGGGGAGTATTTTTTTGAAGTGCCATCCTGTCTGACACTGCAGTGCCACTCCTAGATGGGCCAGGTGTTTGTGTCGGCCACTTGGGTCGCATAGCTTAGTCACACAGCTACCTCATTGCGCCTCTTTTTTTCTTTGCATCATGTGCTGTTTGGGGACAATTTTTTTGAAGGGCCATCCTGTCTGACACTGCAGTGACACTCCTAGATGGGCCAGGTGTTTGTGTCGGCCACTTGGGTCGCTTAGCTTAGCCATCCAGCGACCTCGGTGCAAATTTTAGGACTAAAAATAATATTGTGAGATGTGAGGTGTTCAGAATAGACTGAAAATGAGTGGAAATAATGGTTATTGAGGTTAATAATACTTTGGGATCAAAATGACCCCCAAATTCTATGATTTAAGCTGTTTTTGAGGGCTTTTTGAAAAAAACACCCGAATCCAAAACACCCGAATCCGACAAAAAATTTTCGGTGAGGTTTTGCCAAAACGCGTCCAAATCCAAAACACGGCCGCGGAACCGAACCCAAAACCAAAACCCGAAAAATTTCCGGTGCACATCACTAATTATAAAGTTGCGGGAGGAATTGCAGGAGGCTTATGATATTGCTGAATGTGCAGCTAGGAAATTGGGGCTAAAGAATAAGATTAGATATGATAGGAAATAGTGATGAGCGGGTTCGGTTCCTCGGAATCCGAACCCCCCCGAACTTCAGCCTTTTTACACAGATCCGAGGCAGACTCGGATCTTCCCGCCTTGCTCGGCTAACCCGAGCGCGCCCGAACGTCATCATCCCGCTGTCGGATTCTCGCGAGGCTCGGATTCTATCGCGAGACTCGGATTCTATATAAGGAGCCGCGCGTCGCCGCCATTTTCACACGTGCATTGAGATTCATAGGGAGAGGACGTGGCTGGCGTCCTCTCCATTTAGATTAGAAGAGAGAGAGTGAGAGTGAGACACTTGATTTACTGGAGCTTAGGAGTACTCAGAGAGTGCAGAGTTTACTAGTGACTGACCAGTGACCACCAGTGCAGTTTTATTATATTATTATTTAATATAA
The DNA here is from genome assembly GCF_028390025.1 of Pseudophryne corroboree. Classification (NCBI taxonomy): domain Eukaryota; kingdom Metazoa; phylum Chordata; class Amphibia; order Anura; family Myobatrachidae; genus Pseudophryne; species Pseudophryne corroboree. The sequence goes on from NC_086447.1 coordinate 785,580,046, forward strand.
TCCGTTCTCTGCCTGAAAATAAAACGATACACAGTGACACAGTAACAGTATACCATATCTGTGCTGAGCCTCAGTGTGCTGCATCATCTATGTATATCTGACTGTGCTGAGTGCTCAGTGCTCACACAGCTTAATTGTGGGGGAGACTGGGGAGCAGTAGCAGGAGTACATATTATTTAACAGTGCACACTTTTGCTGCCAGAGTGCCACTGCCAGTGTGACTGACCAGTGACCACTGTCTGACCACCAGTATATTGTGATTGTCTGCCTGAAAAAGTTAAACACTCGTCGTGTGGTGTTTTTATTCTATAAACGCATTCTGCTGACAGTGTCCAGCAGGTCCGTCATTAATTATATAATATATACCTGTCCGGCTGCAGTAGTGATACATATATATATTTTTTATATCATTATCATCCAGTCTATATTAGCAGCAGACGCAGTACGGTAGTCCACGGCTGTAGCTACCTCTGTGTCAGCAGTCGCTCGTCCATCCATAATTGTATACCACCTACCTGTGGTGTTTTTTTTCTTTTTTCTGTCTTCTTGATACTAGTAGCTTACTTTAGGAGTCTGCAGTGCTGACAGTGTCCAGCAGGTCCGTCATTATAATATATACCTGTCCGGCTGCAGTAGTGATATATATATATTTTTTATATCATTATCATCCAGTCTATATTAGCAGCAGACGCAGTACGGTAGTCCACGGCTGTAGCTACCTCTGTGTCGGCAGTCGCTCGTCCATCCATAATTGTATACCACCTACCTGTGGTGTTTTTTTTTTTTTCTATCTTCTTGATACTACTAGTAGCTTACTTTAGGAGTCTGCAGTGCTGCTGACAGTGTCCAGCAGGTCCGTCATTATATAATATATACCTGTCCGGCTGCAGTAGTGATATATATATATTTTTTATATCATTATCATCCAGTCTATATTAGCAGCAGACGCAGTACGGTAGTCCACGGCTGTTGCTACCTCTGTGTCGGCAGTCGCTCGTCCATCCATAATTGTATACCACCTACCTGTGGTGTTTTTTTTTTTTCTATCTTCTTGATACTACTAGTAGCTTACTTTAGGAGTCTGCAGTGCTGCTGACAGTGTCCAGCAGGTCCGTCATTATATAATATATACCTGTCCGGCTGCAGTAGTGATATATATATATTTTTTATATCATTATCATCCAGTCTATATTAGCAGCAGACGCAGTACGGTAGTCCACGGCTGTAGCAACCTCTGTGTCGGCAGTCGCTCGTCCATCCATAATTGTATACCACCTACCTGTTGTGTTTTTTTTTTTTCTATCTTCTTGATACTAGTAGCTTACTTTAGGAGTCTGCAGTGCTGACAGTGTCCAGCAGGTCCGTCATTATATAATATATACCTGTCCGGCTGCAGTAGTGATATATATATATTTTTTATATCATTATCATCCAGTCTATATTAGCAGCAGACGCAGTACGGTAGTCCACGGCTGTAGCTACCTCTGTGTCAGCAGTCGCTCGTCCATCCATAATTGTATACCACCTACCTGTGGTGGGTTTTTTTTTCTATCTTCTTAATACTACTAGTAGCTTACTTTAGGAGTCTGCAGTGCTGCTGACAGTGTCCAGCAGGTCCGTCATTATATAATATATACCTGTCCGGCTGCAGTAGTGATATATATATATTTTTTATATCATTATCATCCAGTCTATATTAGCAGCAGACGCAGTACGGTAGTCCACGGCTGTAGCTACCTCTGTGTCGGCAGTCGCTCGTCCATCCATAATTGTATACCACCTACCTGTGGTGTTTTTTTTTTTCTATCTTCTTGATACTACTAGTAGCTTACTTTAGGAGTCTGCAGTGCTGCTGACAGTGTCAAGCAGGTCAGTCATTATATAATATATACCTGTCCGGCTGCAGTAGTGATATATATATATTTTTTATATCATTATCATCCAGTCTATATTAGCAGCAGACGCAGTACGGTGGTCCACGGCTGTAGTTACCTCTGTGTCGGCTTTCGCTTGTCCATCCATAAGTATACTAGTATCCATCCATCTCCATTGTTTACCTGAGGTGCCTTTTAGTTGTGCCTTTTAAAATATGGAGAACAAAAATGTTGAGGTTCCAAAAATAGGGAAAGATCAAGATCGACTTCCACCTCGTGCTGAAGCTGCTGCCACTAGTCATGGCCGAGACGATGAAATGCCAGCAACGTCGTCTGCCAAGGCCGATGCCCAATGTCATAGTACAGAGCATGTAAAATCCAAAACACCAAATATCAGTAAAAAAAGGACTCAAAAATCTAAAATAAAATTGTCGGAGGAGAAGCGTAAACTTGCCTGAGCCGACTTTGTGGGGTCCAAGCCTTGGACCTATGCTTAGTTAGGGACCTCCAGCAATAGAGCAGCCGTGAAGTGGCCTGGAGGCTTATCATATCTTTTGCAAAACATATGTAACGAAGAGCTCTAAATTTCCTATTATTACATAGTATATAGCTCTTCTTACTAACAGCCAGCAGAGTGCGTGGGAAAAATCCCTTTTGTATTTCTTGTCTAGAGTAACCCCCTCCCGCAGCACCTGGGGATTGTTACCAGCTTGATTAGAGCAGTTTTCCACTATTTATTGCAGTTCAGAGAGGCATAGATGGAGCCAGCATTAGGAGGGCATGCTGGGTCCTGTAGTGCCATTTGGAGGATACAGGGGTGCCTCCAGGTAAACTAGCTCTCAATCTGGATATGTTCTGTATGTGCCATTATCATGTGGCCATATATTAAGCAATTGTATGACCCATAGTGGATGTTATTATTATTATGCTGTGTATGGGTTTGGGGAGTGGTACCCCCCGGGTCTGGTGGGGCTGGGCCACCTTGGGGTAGCATGCCATATTATTTATTAAGCACTTATGTAACACTCCTATTTTTTCACTAATATTACTCTTTTGCGTATTTTATTAACACCCTTATTTTTGTAGCACTTTCTAACCCATAGCTTCTGCTTCTTTCTTAACACATATTAACACTTTAGTATTTCAATGGTGTGCTGCCCTGGGGTGGTCGGGCCTGAGCCGACTTTTGTGGGGTCCAAGCCTTGGACCTATGCTTAGTTAGGGACCTCCAGCAATAGAGCAGCCGTGAAGTGGCCTGGAGGCTTATCATATCTTTTGCAAAACATATGTAACGAAGAGCTCTAAATTTCCTATTATTACATAATATATAGTTCTTCTTACTAACAGCCAGCAGAGTGCGTGGGAAAAATCCCTTTTGTATTTAAAATCCAAAACACCAAATATCAGTAAAAAAAGGACTCAAAAATCTAAAACAAAATTGTCGGAGGAGAAGCGTAAACTTGCCAATATGCCATTTACCACACGGAGTGGCAAGGAACGGCTGTGGCCCTGGCCTATGTTCATGGCTAGTGGTTCAGCTTCACATGAGGATGGAAGCACTCAGCCTCTCGCTAGAAAAATAAAAAGACTCAAGCTGGCAAAAGCACAGCAAAGAACTGTGCGTTCTTCGAAATCACAAATCCACAAGGAGAGTCCAATTGTGTCGTTTGCGATGCCTGATCTTCCCAACACTGGACGTGAAGAGCATGCGCCTTCCACCATTTGCACGCCCCCTGCAAGTGCTGGAAGGAGCACCCGCAGTCCAGTTCCTGATAGTCAGATTGAAGATGTCAGTGTTGAAGTACACCAGGATGAGGAGGATATGGGTGTTGCTGGCGCTGGGGAGGAAATTGACCAGGAGGATTCTGATGGTGAGGTGGTTTGTTTAAGTCAGGCACCCGGGGAGACACCTGTTGTCCGTGGGAGGAATAGGGCCATTGACATGCCTGGTGAAAATACCAAAAAAATCAGCTCTTCGGTGTGGAAGTATTTCAACAGAAATGCGGACAACATTTGTCAAGCCGTGTGTTGCCTTTGTCAAGCTGTAATAAGTAGGGGTAAGGACGTTAACCACCTCGGAACATCCTCCCTTATACGTCACCTGCAGCGCATTCATCATAAGTCAGTGACAAGTTCAAAAACTTTGGGCGACAGCGGAAGCAGTCCACTGACCAGTAAATCCCTTCCTCTTGTAACCAAGCTCACGCAAACCACCCCACCAACTCCCTCAGTGTCAATTTCCTCCTTCCCCAGGAATGCCAATAGTCCTGCAGGCCATGTGACTGGCAATTCTGACGAGTCCTCTCCTGCCTGGGATTCCTCCGATGCATCCTTGCGTGTAACGCCTACTGCTGCTGGCGCTGCTGTTGTTGCTGCTGGGAGTCGATGGTCATCCCAGAGGGGAAGTCGTACTCGTAAGACCACTTTTACTACTTCCACCAAGCAATTGACTGTCCAACAGTCCTTTGCGAGGAAGATGAAATATCACAGCTGTCATCCTGCTGCAAAGCGGATAACTGAGGCCTTGGCATCCTGGGCGGTGAGAAACGTGGTTCCGGTATCCATCATTACTGCAGAGCCAACTAGAGACTTGTTGGAGGTACTGTGTCCCTGGTACCAAATACCATCTAGGTTCCATTTCTCTAGGCAGGCGATACCGAAAATGTACACAGACCTCAGAAAAAGACTCACCAGTGTCCTAAAAAATGCAGTTGTACCCAATGTCCACTTAACCACGGACATGTGGACAAGTGGAGCAGGGCAGGCTCAGGACTATATGACTGTGACAGCCCACTGGGTAGATGTATGGACTCCCGCCGCAAGAACAGCAGCGGCGGCATCTCGCAAACGCCAACTCTTTCCTAGGCAGGCTACACTTTGTATCACCGCTTTCCAGAATACGCACACAGCTAAAAACCTCTTACGGCAACTGAGGAAGATCATCGCAGAATGGCTTACCCCAATTGGACTCTCCTGTGGATTTGTGGCATCGGACAACGCCAGCAATATTGTGTGTGCATTAAATCTGGGCAAATTCCAGCACGTCCCATGTTTTGCACATACCTTGAATTTGGCGGTGCAGAATTATTTAAAAAACGAGAGGGGCGTGCAAGAGATGCTGTCGGTGGCCAGAAGAATTGCGGGACACTTTCGGCGTACAGGCACCACGTACAGAAGACTGGAGCACCACCAAAAACGCCTGAACCTGCCCTGCCATCATCTGAAGCAAGAAGTGGTAACGAGGTGGAATTCAACCCTCTATATGCTTCAGAGGTTGGAGGAGCAGCAAAAGGCCATTCAAGCCTATACAACTGAGCATGATATAGGAGGTGGAATACACCTGTCTCAAGCGCAGTGGAGAATGATTTCAACGTTGTGCAAGGTTCTGCAACCTTTTGAACTTGCCACACGTGAAGTCAGTTCAGACACTGCCAGCCTGAGTCAGGTCATTCCCCTCATCAGGCTTTTGCAGAAGAAGCTGGAGACATTGAAGGAGGAGCTAACACAGAGCGATTCCGCTAGGCATGTGGGACTTGTGGATGGAGCCCTTAATTCGCTTAACAAGGATTCACGGGTGGTCAATCTGTTGAAATCAGAGCACTACATTTTGGCCACCGTGCTCGATCCTAGATTTAAAACCTACCTTGGATCTCTCTTTCCGGCAGACACAAGTCTGCTGGGGTTCAAAGAACTGCTGGTGACAAAATTGTCAAGTCAAGCGGAACGCGACCTGTCAACATCTCCTCCTTCACATTCTCCCGCAACTGGGGGTGCGAGGAAAAGGCTCAGAATTCCGAGCCCACCCGCTGGCGGTGATGCAGGGCAGTCTGGAGCGACTGCTGATGCTGACATCTGGTCCGGACTGAAGGACCTGACAACGATTACGGACATGTCGTCTACTGTCACTGCATATGATTCTCTCCCCATTGAAAGAATGGTGGAGGATTATATGAGTGACCGCATCCAAGTAGGCACGTCAGACAGTCCGTACTTATACTGGCAGGAAAAAGAGGCAATTTGGAGGCCCTTGCACAAACTGGCTTTATTCTACCTAAGTTGCCCTCCCACAAGTGTGTACTCCGAAAGAGTGTTTAGTGCCGCTGCTCACCTTGTCAGCAATCGGCGTACGAGGTTACATCCAGAAAATGTGGAGTAGATGATGTTCATTAAAATGAATTATAATCAATTCCTCCGTGGAGACATTCACCAGCAGCAATTGCCTCCACAAAGTACACAGGGAGCTGAGATGGTGGATTCCAGTGGGGACGAATTGATAATCTGTGAGGAGGGGGATGTACACGGTGATATATCGGAGGATGATGATGAGGTGGACATCTTGCCTCTGTAGAGCCAGTTTGTGCAAGGAGAGATTAATTGCTTCTTTTTTGGTGTGGGTCCAAACCAACCCGTCATTTCAGTCACAGTCGTGTGGCAGACCCTGTCACTGAAATGATGGGTTGGTTAAAGTGTGCATGTCCTGTTTATACAACATAAGGGTGGGTGGGAGGGCCCAAGGACAATTCCATCTTTCACCTCTTTCTTTCATTTTTCTTTGCGTCATGTGCTGTTTGGGGGGTGTTTTTTGGAAGGGCCATCCTGCGTGACACTGCAGTGCCACTCCTAGATGGGCCAGGTGTTTGTGTCGGCCACTAGGGTCGCTTAGCTTAGTCACACAGCTACCTCATTGCGCCTCTTTTTTTTCTTCTTTGCGTCATGTGCTGTTTGGGGAGTATTTTTTGGAAGGGCCATCCTGCATGACACTGCAGTGCCACTCCTAGATGGGCCAGGTGTTTGTGTCGGCCACTTGGGTCGCTTATCTTAGTCACACAGCTACCTCATTGCGCCTCTTTCTTTTCTTTTTTGCGTCATGTGCTGTTTGGGGAGTGTTTTTTGGAAGGGCCATCCTGCGTGACACTGCAGTGCCACTCCTAGATGGGCCAGGTGTTTGTGTCGGCCACTTGGGTCGCTTATCTTACTCACACAGCTACCTAATTGCGCCTCTTTTTTTCTTTGCGTCATGTGCTGTTTGGGGTGTGTTTTTTGGAAGGGCCATCCTGCGTGACACTGCAGTGCCACTCCTAGATGGGCCAGGTGTTTGTGTCGGCCACTTGGGTCGCTTATCTTACTCACACAGCTACCTAATTGCGCCTCTTTTTTTCTTTGCGTCATGTGCTGTTTGGGGAGTGTTTTTTGGAAGGGCCATCCTGCGTGACACTGCAGTGCCACTCCTAGATGGGCCAGGTGTTTGTGTCGGCCACTTGGGTCGCTTATCTTACTCACACAGCTACCTCATTGCGCCTCTTTTTTTCTTTGCGTCATGTGCTGTTTGGGGAGTGTTTTTTGGAAGGGCCATCCTGCGTGACACTGCAGTGACACTCCTAGATGGACCAGGTGTTTGTGTCGGCCACTTGGGTCGCTGAGCTTAGTCATCCAGCGACCTCGGTGCAAATTTTAGGACTAAAAATAATATTGTGAGGTGTGAGGTGTTCAGAATAGACTGAAAATGAGTGGAAATAATGGTTATTGAGGTTAATAATACTTTGGGATCAAAATGACCCCCAAATTCTATGATTTAAGCTGTTTTTTAGGGTTTTTTGAAGAAAAAAAAACCGAATCCAAAACACACCCGAATCCGGCAAAAAAAATTCGGTGAGGTTTTGCCAAAACGCGTTCGAACCCAAAACACGGCCGCGGAACCGAACCCAAAACCAAAACACAAAACCCGAAAAATTTCCGGTGCTCATCACTAATTAGGAAAGTACATGACCATATGCTAGCTCCAGGAGATCGAGTCTTATTGAAACATCTGGGAACACCTAGAAAGTTTAAAATCTCAAATAGGTGGAAGGAAGATCCTTTTGTAGTTGTTGAGAAACTTCCAAACTTACCTGTATATAAAATCAAGCCTGAGGGAGGAGGAGAAATGATACTGACATATCATAGGCAGCATCTATTACCTATAGGACAAGAAGTTCGGTTAGAGGGGCTTGAATTAAACAATACTACCAGTACAAATACAGAAAGAAATAGAGGTAGAAGTGCACTACATAATGAACTGGGTATTGTAGATTAATAAGAAGATGAGTCAGTGATACATGGGTATTACTACAAGTATGTTTCCTTAGGCTTTGATAAATTCACTGATTAACAAGTTACTGAGGGTCCCCTTAGACATGTGGAAGGTGAATTCCAAAAGCATAATGATGATGATCCTTGTGAAGAGATTAATGATTATTATAGTGATGAAAGTAGGGGAGTATTGGATGACTCTGACAAGGTCTCTCATACTTATAGTGAGAAAGAGGAGGAACAAGTCTGGGACAGACCAAAAAGGGTGTGTCGGCCCCCCACAATACTTACTTATGACCAATTGGGGGTACCTTGTATTGTTCCTAGAGTAATTCATTCTAGTACAGTGTCTTTATGGCCCTATTTTACTAATACATACCTAAATTAATATATAGCAGCCAACAAGTAATACTTGATAATAGGAAAACAGAAATATAAGAAATGGTGATCCCATTAAAAGGAAAAGGATCACCAGGGGGAGAGTATGTAGCCAGAATATTAGGCTATTAATAGGGATGTATAAAATATATGTATGTACAGCTATGTATAGATTTTTTATTATAATGTATAGTGAGAAGTGTATTGTGCACATATACATAATACAGTACTGTTAGGTATTGGACTTAGTAGTGCTGTGGCTGTTTGGTTGTCAGGGTGTGTGAGGCAGCAGCAGTTAGTAGGAGAGAGGGTTCTGGAAGCCCCACGAGCACATACAGCTGCAGCTCAATGGGGGGGCATATCGTGCAGCAATGGCGGGAAGGGGAGAGAATGAGGACAGCATGAGCCAGTCTTATAGGGGGTATAAATAGAGCTGACAGTCGCTTCAAAGCCAGCCTGCTGATCCCCCATCTAACGTGTGCAGTCAGTCTTCAGGGCGCTGCTGAAAGAGCTGTATGTCTGCTCCAGTCAGTGAAGGCAGCCATAGGGAGTGGAGGCAGCAGGCGCGTTAGCGGCACATCCCCTTGGCAATGGAGAGGGAGTTTTCTCAGCCAAGATGCCGCTGTTAGCGGGGACAAGCCAGACCCTGTAGCAGCGCTCATCGACAGTCTGGATGGAGTTGGTGGAGAAGCTACCCTGTGCTATCCTATTATGGTGATGTCTAGAGGAGAGGAAGTGTGATATTACAGCACCAGTACCACCCACTCACATAGCCTCTCACAAGACTAATTATACAATACAGAGCCAGCCTTTGGAGGATAAAGTTAATGTGGTAATAATATAGCATACCACTATTCCTGCTGCTATTAATGAAAGAGCAGGGATCTTATAATATATGGTGGGATTGAGCAGACTAACTCAAGAGCAAATTGGCTGACTAAGCTGAGAGCAGAGATTATATATATATATATATATATATATATGTATATATATATATTTTCAAGGAGCAGCAATATTCTACTTAAGAAACTAAAGTGTACAAATTATCATATTACAGGTTGAGTATCCCTTATCCAAAATGCTTGGGACCAGAGGTATTTTGGATATGGGATTTTTCCGTATTTTGGAATAATTGCATACCATAATGAGATATCATGGTGATGGGACCTAAATCTAAGCACAGAATACATTTATGTTACAAATACACCTTATACACACAGCCTGAAGGTAATTTTAGCCAATATTTTTTATAACTTTGTTCATTAAACAAAGTGTGTCTACATTCAGACAATTCATTTGTTTCATATACACCTTATACATACAGCCTGAAGGTCATTTAATACAATATTTGTAATAACTGAGTATTAAACAAAGTTTGTGTACATTGAGCCATCAAAAAAAAGTCTGTATTTTGGAATATTACGTATTTCGGAATATTTGGATATAGGATACTCAACCTGTACTACTGTAGAATAGTCTTTTGTTAAAAGGCATACAAAGCTTGTGAGGCTGCAAGGTAAAAGACTGTAAACTTTTGGTCTCATCAAGCATATTTCATATACCATGAAAAAAAAATCTAGTTTGGATATCAAAAGCAATACATATATTAATATATCTGCATTTGTATTGAGGAGATCCCCAGAAGGTCTGGCTAGTTTTGATAATACACTGTGGGGTATATTTACTAAGGTCCCGATTTTGACCGAGATGCCGTTTTTTATTCAAAGTGTCATCTCGGTAATTTACTAAGCAAAAATCACGGCAGTGATGAGGGCATTCGTTATATTTTGGAAATCCTAGGAAAAAATCACGAATAAATACACCATCGGTCAAATACGCCTGCAATTTGGTAGAAATCGGGAATTTACTAAAAAGTGCAAATCACAAACACTGCCGACAATAGCCAAACACTGCCGTGCAGAAATACAATTCGTAAAAAAGTGCTAAAAAAAAAACAGACCTGCTTTTTTATCCCGTGTTTGGATAGGCATGCAGGGATCCATGAGATCCGTGCATGTTTATCAGTGGGAAGGGGATGGGAAAGTGTTCATTTTTAGGAAAAAAATTGCGTGGGGTCCCCCCTCCTAAGCAAAACCAGCCTCGGGCTCTTTGAGCCGGTCCTGGTTGCAAAAATATGGGAAAAAAATTGACAGGGGTTCCCCCATATTTAAACAACCAGCACTGGGCTCTGCGCCTGGTCCTGGTTCCAAAAATACGGGGGACAAAAACGTAGGGGTCCCCCGTATTTTTTAAACCAGCACCGGGCTCCACTAGCTGGACAGATAATGCCACAGTCGGGGGTCACTTTTATACAGCGCCCTGTGGCCGTGGCATTAAATACCCAACTAGTCACCCCTGGCCGGGGTACCCTAGAGGAGTGGGAACCCCTTCAATCAAGGGGTCCCCCCCCTCCAGCCACCCAAGGGCCAGGGGTGAAGCCCGAGGCTGTCCCCCCCATCCATGGGCTGCGGATGGGAGGCTGATAGCCATTGTGTAAAAAAATGAATATTGTTTTTAGTAGCAGTACTACAAGTCCCAGCAAGCCTCCCCCGCAAGCTGGTACTTGGAGAAACACAAGTACAAGCATGCGGCAGAAAACCGGGCCCGCTGGTACCTGTAGTACTACTACTAAAAAAATACCCCAATAAAAACATAAGACACACACCTTGAAAGTATAACTTTAATACATACATCCACACCACCATATACACATACTTACCTTATGTTCACACGAGGGTAGGTCCTCTTCTCCATGTAGAATCCATGGTGTACCTGTGGAATAAATTATACTCACATACTCCAGTGTAGAAGCCTCTTCTTCTTGTAATTCAATTTTTATCCACGTACTTGTCAAAATAAAAAAACGGACACCCGACCTCGAACTGAAAGGGGCCCCATGTTTTCACATGGGACCCCTTTCCCCGAATGCCAGAAACCCCCTCTGACTTATGTCTAAGTGGGTTTCTTCAGCCAATCAGGGAGCGCCACGTTGTGGCACCCTCCTGATCAGCTGTGTGCTCCTGTACTGTCTGACAGGCGGCACACGGCAGTGTTACAATGTAGCGCCTATGCGCTCCATTGTAACCAATGGTGGGAACTTTGTGGTCAGCGGTGAGGTTACTTTCGGTCAACCGCTGACCACAAAGTTCCCACCATTGGTTACAATGGAGCGCATAGGCGCTACATTGTAACACTGCCGTGTGCCGCCTGTCAGACAGTACAGGAGCACACAGCCGATCAGGAGGGTGCCACAACGTGGCGCTCCCTGATTGGCTGAAGAAACCCTCTTAGACATAAGTCAGAGGGGGTTTCTGGCATTCGGGGAAAGGGGTCCCATGTGAAAACATGGGGCCCCTTTCAGTTCGAGGTCGGGTGTCCGTTTTTTTATTTTGCCAAGTACGTGGATTACAAATGGATTACAAGAAGAAGAGGCTTCTACACTGGAGTATGTGAGTATAATTTTTTCAACAGGTACACCATGGATTCTACATGGAGAAGAGGACCGACCCTCGTGTGAACATAAGGTAAGTATGTGTATATGGTGTTGTGGATGTATGTATTAAAGTTATACTTTCAAGGTGTGTGTCTTATGTTTTTATTGGGGTATTTTTAGTAGTAGTACTACAGGTACCAGCGGGCCCGGTTTTCCGCCGCATGCTGGTACTTGTGGTTCTCCAAGTAGCAGCTTGCGGGGGAGGCTTGCTGGGACTTGTAGTACTGCTACTAAAAACAATATTGAACACTTTCAACAAAGGCTATCAGCCCCCCATCCGCAGCCCTTGGATGGGGGGGACAGCCTCGGGCTTCACCCCTGGCCCTTGGGTGGCTGGAGGGGGGGGACCCCTTGATTGAAGGGGTTCCCACTCCTCCAGGGTACCCCGGCCGGGGGTGACTAGTTGGGTATTTAATGCCACGGCCGCAGGGCGCTGTATAAAAGTGACCCCCGGCTGTGGCATTATCTGTCCAGCTAGTGGAGCCCGGTGCTGGTTTAAAAAATACGGGGGACCCCTACGCTTTTTGTCCCCCATATTTTTGGAACCAGGACCAGGCACAGAGCCCGGTGCTGGTTGTTTAAATATGGGGGAACCCCTGTCAATTTTTCCCCCATATTTTTGCAACCAGGACCGGCTCAAAGAGCCCGAGGCTGGTTTGGCTTAGGAGGGGGGACCCCACGCAATTTTTTTTTAAAGTTTAAACATTTTTTTTTTTTTTACAAGGTGCATAATGAAGCCCAGCATGGATCTCTCAGATCCGGACGAGATTCATTGTATTAAAGTCGGCAGTGTTTTACAAGTCACTCACGTAAAACACTGCCTAAAAAAACGAATGACATCGACATCGGAAAAACCGAAAATGCAGAATACGGCAGCTTAGTAAATTAGTCGTAATCAATTCAAAAAGTTGCATATTTACACTTTCGATGTCATTCGTGATTGAACTTTGACCTCAAACGGAAAATTACGAATGTTAGTAAATTTACCCCAGTATCTTTCATTTGAGACTGTGTAGTAAGTGAAACTGTAATGGCTACAGAGCATAAGTTACAAATTGTTAGAAATTATCCTGTCAGATACAAGTGTAGCAAAGTGCTGAGTTCTATACAGACAAATGCAGATAGAGAACTGAGCCATTACATCTATCCGTATTAATATACAGAAAATAATCTAATTCAGGAAGGAAGGATAATAACTTTGTCAGGACAATTTAATAATTGCCAAAATAGTGATGTAGATAGTATAGGGGGTCATTCCGAGTTGACCGCTCGCTGCTAATTTTCGCAGTGCAGCGATCAGGTAAAAAAATGGCAAAACTGCGAGTGCGCCACAATGCACGTCATATGGGCACAAAGAGCATCGCTGCAGTGCACTGGATCTAGCGAAGTTTCCATTCGCACAGCCAATCGCAAGGAGATTGACAAGAAGAGGACATTTATGGGCGTCAACTGACCGTTTTCTATGAGTCAGTGGCGTCACAAGGGGGGTGCAGGGGGTGCGGCCCGCTCCCGGGTGTCACCCGCCGAGGGGTGACACCAAAATGCCGGCTCCTGCAGAGTGACAGAAGCCGAGTGCTGCACTGTTATATTATGTGCAGCACTCGGCTCCTGTCACTTTGTAGGAGCCAGCACTGCAGGGACAGCACCTCCCGAGAGTCAGCCCTCACCTCCCACACACCCCCAGTGAAAAAAAAAACAGGTGTCGGGATGCGAAGCCCCGCCCCTCTGCAAAGCCCCGCCCCCTTTGCGTGCCTGCAATGGTTTAAAAACGGGTTCCACCCGTGAAGCCCCGCCCCTCTATTTAAGCCCCGCCCATTCTCGCGAAGCCCCGCCCCTTTTATCCTCGCTGCCGCACCGGGTGTCACAGAGGTGAGTGACGCCTCTGCTATGAGTGTTTGGAAAATGCAGGCATGTATCTGACGTCAATTCCGGGACCTTTGTCGCGGCAGTCATCACACAGAATAAGTCAATATGCAAGAGTTTGAGGTACCTTGGTGCGCTACTGTGTTGCAGCCTAAACAATATTTGGATGTGGAATCACACCAATTCCACACAAACAAGTACACCAAAAACACAGACCAAATATTGCGCTTAGGCGCTCACAAAACAAATATGCACTTCCCTCAGATTTTTGATGCAGTAGATCTGGGGATTCCTTCCTCTCGATTTTCAGGTTGTATTCATATGAAAGAAAATACAGAACATACACCCCGACCCTCGTGTATTATTGTGAGGTATTATAGATATTCACTCTATAAAATTCCCCATAGACCAATGAGAGAGTGACGGGGAGTCCCCCCTTCCAAAACACTTACAGCAGTGCAGAGGGAACACACATATAAATTAGTGATGTGCACCGGACATTTTTCGTGTTTTGTGTTTTGGTTTTGGATTCGGTTCCGCGGCCGTGTTTTGGATTCGGACGCGTTTTGGCAAAACTTCACCGAAATTTTTTTGTCGGATTCGGGTGTGTTTTGGATTCGGGTGTTTTTTTAAAAAAAACCCTAAAAAACTGCTTAAATCATAGAATTTGGGGGTCATTTTGATCCCATAGTATTATTAACCTCAATAACCATAATTTCCACTCATTTCCAGTCTATTCTGAACACCTCACACCTCACAATATTATTTTTAGTCCTAAAATTTGCACCGAGGTCGCTGGATGGCTAAGCTAAGCGACACAAGTGGCTGACACAAACACCTGGCCCATCTAGGAGTGGCACTGCAGTGTCAGGCAGGATGGCACTTCAAAAAAATTGTCCCCAAACAGCACATGATGCAAAGAAAAAAAGAGGCACACCAAGGTCGCTGTGTGACTAAGATAAGCGACACAAGTGGCCGACACAAACACCTGGCCCATCTAGGAGTGGCACTGCAGTGTCAGGCAGGATGGCACTTCAAAAAAATTGTCCCAAAACAGCACATGATGCAAAGAAAAATGAGGTATACCACAGGTATAGAATGTAGATGGATAGTATACTTGACGACACAGAGGTAGGTACAGCAGTGGCCTTCCGTACCATACTGCTATATATACTGGTGGTCACTGTGTCAGCAAACTGCAAAACTAAAATGCACCACAGATATAGAATGTAGATGGATAGTATACTTAATGATGACACAGAGGTAGGTACAGCAGTGGCCTTCCGTACCGTACTGCTATATATACTGGTGGTCACTGTGTCAGTGTTAGGATCTCCTGTTCTGTACTGCCACGTCGCCATGGCAACCGGGAGGCAAGTGTTAGCGAAGTAACCTGAGCGCAGCTGATACTCTGGTCCGGGTTTTTACTGTGTAGTGGTTACAGGCTCTGTGCACGGCAGGGAATCCGGCGCTGGTTTTGTGCTCACAGTCTGTGAGGTCTGAGTGGGGCATGGACAGCACCTGCTATATAAACCATCCTCTCAGGCTAGGCAAATGCTGCTGAATCTTTGTTTGTTAGTCAGTTCCAGAGAGTTAGCTAGTACTGTGTGACTTTGTATTTACTTGTTGCTTACTGCGAATAGGCCTTGGGATTCGGTACTTCATTCTGCCAATCCGGACCTAGCAGTAAGACTGGAGTCAGTTGTTTAACCTGCTGGGGTTCTTTTGCTATTCTGTGAACCCAGCAGGTTTGCGGCTGTACTCTCAGACCTGCTTGCTTAATCCTCCCTCACTGTGCAGGGCGTCCAGGTGTCAGTTTAGTGGCAGTAAGCTGAACCTGTGCCCTGCAAGTGGGGGTTAGGATTGTGGATACTCTCTTTGTGTCTATATTTCTATCTCTGACCAAGGAGTTTATTCCCACACCCGTTGGTAACCCTTTGGGTTTTTTTCTGTTGCTCTTAGCAACATCATTTTGGGTGCTCCACATGTTAAAGCACTACATCTCGCTTCATTGTCCGCTCTATTCCATCTGAGCATTCCTGACACTAGGGAGACACCCAATTCCTGAGCCTTTGGGCTTCCTTGTTCATTTTGTGTTTATTAGTTATTCCATCACCTCCTGTGTATGTTGTGTTATACTGTCTGTGAGTTCGTTTTGCCTCGCATCCCTCTCTGTTCATACACCGGTATACTCCTGTTAGCACTGGTGTGCGTAACATATTCAGCAGCCCTACTCCTGTTGAAATTTTGTGGGAATATGGAGCATACCCTCAAAATACTTTGCAACAGGTGGTCGATCAGGTGCAGGTCCTGACTCGACAATTTAATGAGATGTCCATTAAAATGAACACCCCGCAGGCCGCTAGCGGAGCTCCCGCAGCAGCAGCGGCAAGTTTAGGGGTTAAGGAGCCGAAAGTAAATCTCCCGGATCGTTTTTCTGGAGATCGCTCGCAGTTCTTTTGTTTCAAGGAGAGCTGTAAGCTATATTTCAGGCTTAGGCCCCAGTCTTCTGGGTCGGAGATTCAGCGGGTGGGCATGGTGATTTCCTTGCTACAAGGAGACCCACAGGTCTGGGCATATGGGTTGCAGCCTGACTGTCCGTCGCTTAAAAGTGTTGATGCTTTTTTTACGGCACTGGGCATTTTGTATGATGACCCTGACAAGATGGCTTCAGCCGAGGCTCAGATTACGGTCCTAAAGCAAGGGCGACGGCCAGCTGAGGTTTATAGTACGGAGTTTCGGAGGTTGGCTCATGATACCCAGTGGAATGACCCAGCCCTGAGAAACCAGTACCGAAGGGGCCTTTCTGACCAGATAAAGGACCAACTGGTACAATATCCCTCGCCTGATAGCTTAGATCAGCTCATGCAGTTATCCATCCGGGTGGATAGACGGCTGAGAGAGCGTAGGCTTGAAAGGGAGACTGCAGTTTCCTTTTTTCCCAAGGGAACCTCAGACTCTGAGGAATATTCCGAGGAGCCTATGCAGATTGGGGCTACCCGCCTCTCCTCGCGTGAGAAGACACGAAGGAGACAGCAGGGTTTGTGTTTGTACTGTGGGAATAAAGGTCATGTCGTAGTATCATGCCCAGAAAAGCCGGAAAACTTCAGGGCCTGAGGGTGATGGGAAATATCCTGTCAGGCCAGAAGTCAGATTTTCCCAAAAAGACTTTTCTCATTCCGGTGACTTTGGAGATCCTCGGTCAAACTGTCAAGACTGAGGCCTTTGTTGACAGTGGGGCCGATGGGGTTTTCATGGACCGTCAATTCGCCCTGGAACACTCTGTTCCCTCAGTACCTTTGGCATCAGAGATTGAGATCTGTGGGTTAAACGGGGAACCATTGTCCCAGGGTAAAATTACCTCCTGCACCAGCCAAATTCCTTTGTTTATTGGAGCCACACACTCTGAAAAATTGTCTTTCTATGTGACTGTCTGTTCTTTTGCCCCATTGGTTTTGGGGTTACCCTGGTTAAGGGCCCATAACCCTCAATTTAACTGGGTCTCTGGGGAGATTCTTAGTTGGGGTAGTGATTGTTTCAGGAGTTGCTTGAGCCTTCCAGTCAGGCTCTCGCAGCTAAGTTTGCCAGGATTGCCAGGATGTTATGCAGATTTTGCGGATGTGTTCTCCAAAAAAGTTGCGGAGGTACTACCTCCCCATTGCCCCTATGACTATGCAATTGATTTGTTGCCGGATGCTAAGCTTCCCAAGAGCAGGTTGTACTCCCTGTCACGTCCTGAGACTCAGGCTATGCAGAGTACATTCAGGAGAACTTGGCTAAGGGATTTATCAGACCCTCACAGTCCCCAGTTGGGTCAGGGTTCTTCTTCGTGGGTAAAAAGGACGGTTCGTTGCGACCCTGCATCGACTTCAGGGAATTGAACCGTATCACGATTAAAAACTCGTACCCACTGCCTCTCATTTCGGTTTTGTTTGACCAGCTTTGTACTGCCACCATTTTTTCTAAGATTGACCTACGCGGTGCTTACAATCTAATCCGAATAAGAGAGGGGGATGAAGGGAAGACTGCCTTTAATACCCACTCAGGGCATTATGAATATTTGGTGATGCCTTTTGGGCTCTCTAATGCCCCGGCAGTCTTCCAGGAATTCATGAACGATGTGCTCAGGGAATATTTGGATAGATTTTTAGTTGTTTATCTAGATGACATCCTAATCTTCTCCCATTCCCTGGAGGAACATCGGAAGCATGTACGCTTAGTCCTCCAGAAACTCAGAGACCACCAGCTTGGGGCGAAGCTGGAGAAGTGCGAATTCGAAGTCCAGCAAATCGCATTTCTAGGGTATATTATCTCCTCAGAAGGTTTCCAAATGGAGGGTTCTAAGGTACAGGCAGTCCTGGATTGGGTGCAGCCCACTAGTTTGAAGGCGCTTCAGCGTTTTCTGGGCTTTGCGAATTTTTATAGACGGTTCATCGCTGGATTTTGATCTATAGTGGCCCACTTGGTGGCAATCACTAAGAAAGGGGCGGATGTTGCTCACTGGTCTTGTGAGGCCAAAGCGGCCTTTGCCCGTCTCAAAAGGGCATTTGTCTCGGCCAAGGTGCTGCGACACCCAGATCCAGAGCGTCCTTTTGTGGTAGAAGTGGATGCCTCTGAGATAGGTATTGGGGCAGTGCTCTCTCAGATGGGGGTGTCTGATAATCGCCTTCATCCCTGTGCTTACTTTTCCCGTAAATTTTCGTCTGCCGAGATGAATTATGATGTGGGTAACCGGGAATTGTTGGCTATAAAGGATGCACTCGGGGAGTGGAGACACTGGCTTGAGGGGGCTAAGTTTGTGGTCTCAATTCTCACCGACCATAAGAATCTGGCATATTTAGAGTCAGCGAAGCGGCTCAATGCCAGGCAAGCACGATGGGCTTTGTTTTTTGCTCGCTTTAATTTTTTGATAACATATCGCCCTGGGTCAAAAAACATCAAGGCTGATGCGCCCTCGCTGAGTTTTGCTCCAGTCCAAGAGACCACCGAGGAGCCATTGCCCATTGTGTCCCCATCATGTATTAAAGTGGGCATTACCCAGGACCTCTTGTCATTAGTCCTTAGAGCACAGGAGCAGGCTCCTCCAGACCTTCCGGTAGGTCTCTTGTTTGTGCCTCCTAGGTTAAGACAGCGAGTGTTCCTGGAATTCCATGCCAAGAGGTCGGCAGGGCATCCGGGTATTGCCAGAACTCGGGAGTTGCTGTCTAGGGCGGTGTGGTGGCCCTCGGTGGCTAGGGATGTGGATCAGTGGGTTCGGGCATGTGACGTTTGTGCCCGAAATAAAACTCCTAGAGGGGTTCCTGTCGGCCCATTACATCCACTCTCTATTCCATCTAAGCCATGGACCCACATTTCCATGGATTTTGTGGTGGACTTGCCCAAATCCTCGGGGATGACAGCCATTTGGGTTGTCGTTGACAGGTTTTTGAAGATGGCGCATTTCGTTCCACTGGTTGGGTTGCCATCGGCCAGACGCCTGTCTGAGTTATTTATGCAGCATGTTGTGCGCCTCCACGGGTTGCCACTTGATGTGGTCTCTGACCGTGGATCCCAGTTTGTGGCCAAATTCTGGAGGGCATTTTGTTCTGATCTCCAGATTTCTGTGAGCTTGTCATCAGGCTACCATCCACAGTCTAATGGGCAGACTGAGAGGGTGAACCAGTCCTTGGAGCAGTTCCTCAGGTGTTATGTCTCCAAGTGTCATACTGACTGGGTTGCTCATCTGTCCATGGCGGAGTTTGCCTATAACAACGCGGCTCACTCTG
Source organism: Pseudophryne corroboree (assembly GCF_028390025.1). Classification (NCBI taxonomy): domain Eukaryota; kingdom Metazoa; phylum Chordata; class Amphibia; order Anura; family Myobatrachidae; genus Pseudophryne; species Pseudophryne corroboree. Next base: position 785,599,488 of record NC_086447.1, read on the forward strand.
CTACAGGGATCTCTCCCTTCCTTTGTGTGTATGGGCATCATCCTAAGGCCAATTCTTTTGACCCCCTGGATTCCACGCCTGGTGGTTCCTCTGTGGTTTCGGCCCTTAGAGGTATTTGGAGGAAAGTTAAGAAAGCCCTTGTGTCTGTGTCATTAGTGACCAAAAGGGTTTTTGATAAGCGGAGAAGACCCTGCAGCTTCAAATTAGGAGACTTCGTCTGGTTGTCCACCAAGAATTTGAAGTTGAGACAGCCATCTCATAAGTTAGGCCCCCGGTTCATCGGCCCTTATAAGATCACCAGGGTTATCAATCCGGTTGCATTTCAGTTAGATCTGCCCCGTTCATTGGGTATCAATAAAACATTTCATTGTTCCCTTTTAAAACTGGCGGTTAGTAATCCTTCTTCCAGTGGAAGACCTTCTCCTCTTCTGATACGGGGTCAGAGGGAGTTTGTGGTTGAAAGGGTTCTTGACTCCAAGATGGTTCGGGGTCGGCTGTCATTTTTGGTGCACTGGAAGGGGTATGGCCCGGAGGAGCGGTCGTGGGTGCGCAGTTGTGATCTTCATGCCCCCAGACTGATACGCTCTTTCTTCTCGCAGTTCCCCGATAAACCCGGTGGTAGGGGTTCTTTGACCCCTCGTCAGAGGGGGGGTACTGTTAGGATCTCCTGTTCTGTACTGCCACGTCGCCATTGCAATCGGGAGGCAAGTGTTAGCGAAGTAACCTGAGCGCAGCTGATACTCCGGTCCAGGTTTTTACTGTGTAGTGGTTACAGGCTCTGTGCACGGCAGGGAATCCGGCGCTGGTTTTGTGCTCACAGTCTGTGAGGTCTAAGTGGGGCATGGACAGCACCTGCTATATAAACCATCCTCTCAGGCTAGGCAAATGCTGCTGAATCTTTGTTTGTTAGTCAGTTCCAGAGAGTTAGCTAGTACTGTGTGACTTTGTATTTACTTGTTGCTTACTGCGAATAGGCCTTGGGATTCGGTACTTCATTCTGCCAATCCGGACCAAGCAGTAAGACTGGAGTCAGTTGTTTAACCTGCTGGGGTTCTTTTGCTATTCTGTGAACCCAGCAGGTTTGCGGCTGTACTCTCAGACCTGCTTGCTTAATCCTCCCTCACTGTGCAGGGCGTCCAGCTGTCAGTTTAGTGGCAGTAAGCTGAACCTGTGCCCTGCAAGTGGGGGTTAGGATTGTGGATACTCTCCTTGTGTCTATATTTCTATCTCTGACCAAGGAGTTTATTCCCACACCCGTTGGTAACCCTTTGGGGTTTTTTCTGTTGCTCTTAGCAACATCATTTTGGGTGCTCCACATGTTAAAGCACTACATCTCGCTTCATTGTCCGCTCTATTCCATCTGAGCATTCCTGACACTAGGGAGACACCCAATTCCTGAGCCTTTGGGCTTCCTTGTTCATTTTGTGTTTATTAGTTATTCCATCACCTCCTGTGTATGTTGTGTTATACTGTCTGTGAGTTCGTTTTGCCTCGCATCCCTCTCTGTTCATACACCGGTATACTCCTGTTAGCACTGGTGTGCGTAACAGTCAGCAAACTGCAAAACTAAAATGCACCACAGGTATAGAATGTAGATGGATAGTATACTTAATGACGACACAGAGGTAGGTACAGCAGTGGCCTTCCGTACCGTACTGCTATATATACTGGTGGTCACTGTGTCAGCAAACTGCAAAACTGAAATGCACCACAGGTATAGAATGTAGATGGATAGTATACTTAATGACGACACAGAGGTAGGTACAGCAGTGGCCTTCCGTACCGTACTGCTATATATACTGGTTGTCACTGTGTCAGCAAACTGCAAACTAAAATGCACCACAGGTATAGAATTAGAATGTAGATGGATAGTATACTTAATGACGACACAGAGGTAGGTACAGCAGTGGCCTTCCGTACCGTACTGCTATATATACTGGTGGTCACTGTGTCAGCAAAACTCTGCACTGTACTCCTCCTATATAATATTATACTGGTGGTCCCGACTCCCCAGTCCCCACAATAAAGCAGCACACTGAGCACAGATATGGAGTGTTTTTCAGGCAGACAACGTATACTGGTGGTCACTGTCAGCAAAACTCTGCACTGTACTCCTGCTATATAATACAGCTGCTCCCCAGTCCCCACAATTAAGCAGTGTGAGCACAGATATATGCAGCACACTGAGCACAGATATGGAGTGTTTTTTTCAGGCAGAGAACGGATAAAACTGGTGGTCACTGATCAGCAAAACTCTGCACTGTACTCCTCCTATATTAATATAAAGCTGCTCCCCAGTCCCCACAATGATATAAGCAAGCACAAATATTTGCATCAACTCAACAATGAATAAACAGAGAGGACGCCAGCCACGTCCTCTCCCTAACATTTCCAATGCACGAGTGAAAAATGGCGGTGACGCGCGGCTGCTTATATATAATCCGAATCTCGCGAGAATCCGACAGCGGGATGATGACGTTCGGGCGCGCTCGGGTTAACCGAGCCATACGGGAGAATCCGAGTATGGCTCGGACCCGTGTAAAAAGGGTGAAGTTCGGGGGGGTTCGGTTTCCGAGAAACCGAACCCGCTCATCAGTAATATAAATCTGATCTTTGTGGTTAATCATCCATCACCATATGAGCAAAGAATACCGGGGTTGCCCCCTTCTTATAGCACTCACGATTTTGCTGATACACAATATGCACGTAAGGTGGGTCTTTTTCTTTTCCACTCCTTAGTTTAACAAGGCCATGCACATTTTCTCCAAAAGAAATATATCGGAGAAGGATGTTGAAGTAAAAATTCTTTTTAATAACAAACAAATATCAGGTAAAAGCAAATGGTGATCATACCCAGGTGGATAAAGGTGATGAGGTGTTATGCAGAAATAACGGGGCCCCGTTAGTCTGATCTCCTTTAGTCTCCACAAGGGTGCATCTAATCGTCCAGTGCAGGCCTCCCCACCAACGCGTTTCGACCCGTGCCAGGGTCTTTGTCAAGGTGTGAGAGTTGCCTGCATTGTAGTCCTTATATACCCCACTAATAACACATTCATTTCAGGTGTTTTCCCTAGAGAACATTCACCAGGGATCTGTATAGGTCATCACCTAGTCTATACAATCCTAAATCTTTCTATTCCCTATACATGGTCCCGGACCGCGGGTGACTTCCGGTCTTCCAATACGGAAGTGATGTAATCAACCCGCTCCAAATCTCATTACAAAGTCCATAGACTCCTCTTCCTTCTTCTCGCGGAAGTGACGTCATTCCACAGCGTCCATCCGTCCACAGGTCCTCTCAGCCATTCTCGCCCCCACCAAGATGGTCGTCCCAGGACTTCCGCTTCTGAAATGCCCCACTTCCTGTCCCTCCGTTCTACCTCGGCATATCGATTTCTCAGCCCGGACTTTTTAGTTCCATGATGTAAAGTTTTTCCCCTCATTCCATCTAAAAAAAAGATGGTGTATAAGATACATATCCAAAACACCCCAATAAACATATTTTAAAATACCAACATAATACTAATTGTACATAGCTGTTACTAAAAAAAAATTTTTTTTAAATTCACATAAGATCATAAGAACCACTTAACCTCAAAATCTTGATTTAACCCTACTGGTGCCAAGGTTTTGAATGTGTGTATAAGTTGCATTTCTGACTTTGCTAAACGAACAGTAGTATTTTTATCTCTTTCTGTGGGCTTAATGTGCTTGATCCCAAAAAAACCCTTTATATGACTTGCAGAACAGTTATGCATTGCTTTAAAATGTGCAGACAAGGAATGCGTCTCAAGCCCATTTTTTATGTTCCTCAGATGTTCCCCAAGTCTGATCTTAAGAGGTCTCGAAGTCCGACCAATGTAGAATTTATCACAGTCGCAAACTATGGTGTAAATCACGTTAGCGGTATTGCATGTGATAAACTCTGTTATCTTGAATTCCCGTGCATTAATCAAAATAGTTTCATATTTAGATGTTGTTCCTCCATTGATGTTCCGACACCCAATACAGTTACTACACCTATAGAAACCCTTCGATCTATTATAGCCAGGTCTTTTAACTTCCGAATGTATACTTTTAACTAATTGTGTTTTAATGTTGGCTGCCTTCCTATAGATGTGTACTGGTTTTTTGGGCAAGTGAGGTCCTATGACCGGGTCTAATTTCAACGTGGTCCAATGTCTCCTAAAGACTTTTTCAATTTCTCTATGTTGGGCATTATAATCCGTAATAAATGCCCATTGGAAGGGTTTTTTTGGGATCAAGCACATTAAGCCAACAGAAAGAGATAAAAATACTACTGTTCGTTTAGCAAAGTCAGAAATGCAACCTATACACACATTCAAAACCTTGGCACCAGTAGGGTTAAATCAAGATTTTGAGGTTAAGTGGTTCTTATGATCTTATGTGAATTTAAAAAAAATTTTTTTTTAGTAACAGCTATGTACAATTAGTATTATATTGGTATTTTAAAATATGTTTATTGGGGTGTTTTGGATATGTATCTTATACACCATCTTTGTTTTAGATGGAATGAGGGGAAAAACTTTACATCATGGAACTAAAAAGTCCGGGCTGAGAAATCGATATGCGGAGGTAGAATGGAGGGACAGGAAGTGGGGCATTTCAGAAGCGGAAGTCCCGGGATGACCATCTTGGTGGGGGCGATAATGGCTGAGAGGACCTGTGGACGGATGGACGCTGTGGAATGACGTCACTTCCACGAGGAGAAGGAAGAGGAGTCTATGGACTTTGTAATGAGATTTGGAGCGGGTTGATTACATCACTTCCATATCGGAAGACCGGAAGTCACCCGCGGTCCGGGACCATGTATAGGGAATAGAAAGATTTAGGATTGTATAGACTAGGTGATGACCTATACAGATCTCTGGTGAATGTTCTCTAGGGAAAACACCTGAAATGAATGTGTTATTAGTGGGGTATATAAGGACTACAATGCAGGCAACTCTCACACCTTGACAAAGACCCTGGCACGGGTCGAAACGCGTTGGTGGGGAGGCCTGCACTGGACGATTAGATGCACCCTTGTGGAGACTAAAGGAGATCAGACTAACGGGGCCCCGTTATTTCTGCATAACACCTCATCACCTTTATCCACCTGGGTATGATCACCATTTGCTTTTACCTGATGTTTGTTTGTTATTAAAAATAATTTTTACTTCAACATCCTTCTCCGATATATTTCTTTTGGAGAAAATGTGCATGGCCTTGTTAAACTAAGGAGTGGAAAAGAAAAAGAACCACCTTACGTGCATATTGTGTATCAGCAAAATCGTGAGTGCTATAAGAAGGGGGCAACCCCGGTATTCTTTGCTCATATGGTGATGGATGATTAACCACAAAGATCAGATTTATATGTGTGTTCCCTCTGCACTGCTGTAAGTGTTTTGGAAGGGGGGACTCCCCGTCACTCTCTCATTGGTCTATGGGGAATTGTATAGAGTGAATATCTATAATACCTCCAATAATTCACGAGGATCGGGGTGTATGTTCTGTGTTTTCTTTCATATGAATACAACCTGAAAATCAAGGGGAAGGAACCCCCAGATCTACTGAATAAAAAATCTGAGGGAAGTGCATATTTGTTTTGTGAGTGCCTAAGCGCAATATTTGGTCTGTGTTTTTGATCACACAGAATAAGTATCTACAGGGCTGGTCTTGTTTTGCGCAAAATGTTTTTGTACCACTCGGCAGATTGCCCCTTTAGTAAATTTTAAAAGCAGTGGGCCTATGGATTTGGTGTGCATGGATTTCCTGACATTGGCGGTAGAACCTGGGAGGAAATGATATATATTAGTGATAACCGATCACTTTACTAGATATGCCCAAGCGTACCTTACACCGAATCAAAAGGCATCTACTGTGGCAAACACATTATGGAACAAGTTTTTTGTCCATTATGGTCTTCCAAACAGACTACACTCTGACCAAGGTAGAGAGTTTGAAAGTAAATTAATAAAGGAGCTTTGTATCATTTGTGGAATAACCAAATCAAGGACTACCCCATATCATCTAAAAGGTGACCCCCAACCTGAGAGATTCAACAGAACCTTGTTGGATATGTTGGAAATATTGAATCCTTTTGACAAAAGATACTGGAAAAGACATACTGATCGTTTAGTACATGCATGAAATTGTACTCAAAATAAAGCTACAGGGTATTCCCTATATTACTTAATGTTTGGTCGTGAAGCTAGGTTTCCTATAGATGTATGCATGGGGATTTCCACTAGTGACAAACCTGCCATCTCTCACATAAAGTACATTATAAAGTTGCGGGAGAAATTGCAGGAGGCTTATGATATTGCTGAATGTGCAGCTAGGAAATTGGGGCTAAAGAATAAGATTAGATATGATAGGAAAGTACATGACCATATGCTAGCTCCAGGAGATCGAGTCTTATTGAAACATCTGGGAACACCTAGAAAGTTTAAAATCTCAAATAGGTGGAAGGAAGATCCTTTTGTAGTTGTTGAGAAACTTCCAAACTTACCTGTATATAAAATCAAGCCTGAGGGAGGAGGAGAAATGATACTGACATATCATAGGTAGCATCTTTTACCTATAGGACAAGAAGTTCGGTTAGAGGGGCTTGAATTAAACAGTACTACCAGTACAAATACAGAAAGAAATAGAGGTAGAAGTGCACTACATAATGAACTGGGTATTGTAGATTAACAAGAAGATGAGTCAGTGATACAAGGGTATTACTACAAGTATGTGTCCTTAGCAGAGGCGTAACTAGGGTTTTTGGAGCCCAGGGCAAGATCAATAATGGCGCCCCCCCCCCCTACCCCCCCAAAAAAAATTTTTAATAAAAATAATAAATAAATAAAATGATAATAATAAAAAAAAAATACAAAAGGAAAGTATGTGCAGACGCCACCGGTGTCACTGTATATAAAGATGTCAGGGTGTGTATGTACAGATGTAGGTGCAGTGGTCGAAGTTGAATTTTTGAAGGCGGAATGAAAGAGTGCAGATAGCAATTATGCGCGCGCTCCGGAAAAGGGGCGCAGTCACTCAAAAGGGGCGTGTCCTTCAGTGTAGTAGGACCCCTTATACTATCTAGTACTGGTGCCCCTTTCACATTATAGCACACGGTATGAGCCGAAATTCACATTACCGCACACGGTATGAGCCAAAATTCACATTATAGCACACAGTATGAGCAGAAATTCACATTACCCCACACGGTATGAGCCAAAATTCACATTATAGCACACAGTATGAGCCGAAATTCACATTACCCCACATGGTATGAGCCAAAATTCACATTATAGCACACGGTATGAGCCGAAATTCACATTATAGCACACGGTATGAGCCGAAATTCACATTATAGCACACGGTATGAGCCAAAATTCACATTACTCCACATGGTATGAGCCAAAATTCACATTACCCCACACGGTATGAGCTGAAATTCACATTACAGCACACGGTATGAGCCAAAATTCACATTACCCCACATGGTATGAGCCGAAATTCACATTATAGCACACGGTATGAGCCAAAATTCACGTTACAGCACATGATATGAGCCAAAATTCCCATTATAGAGTGAGGGGATCCTACCCCCAGAATTAACATGGCCTGTGGGGCACTATGGTGAGGGGAGCCCACCCCCTTAATAGACTAATTGCAGAGTTTAGCAGCGGAAGGGCTGCAGCGGTTTCTCACCCCAAGCTGCTGCGCTTCTGCCACCTCCGACACTCCACATCTTCGGCACCACCCGGGATGCAGAGCACCGCACCGGGTATGCACCCTTTTCAGTGTGGTCTGCTGCGCTCCAAAGGGGTTCTTCTTTCCTGCTGCAGGATCCCGATGTGCGCCGTCCTCCCCGCTGTTACTGTCACGTAAGCATTAGTATCGTTTACCGCAGAGGCCATTTACTGAGGCATATGTGTTAAACCTCGGGAACTGAGATGCCCTTCTCACCATACAGCTGTGTGGCCGAGCCGGGTGCGGGGACAGCCAGCAGCAGCAGCAGCATGCCGGATATCAGCAGCAGAGGGTGCGGGCTGTACATACTTGAGGCAGCTGGATATTCAACAGTGCTGAAAGCCTCCGGAGCCCGCACCCCCGGAGCTGCAGTACACCGGCAGAGGACACCCATCCACCGAACCCTGCCCAAAGCCGGAGATCAGCAGCATGTTGAACGCGGAAGCAGAAGCTGCTTATTGCCGGTCAACATGCTGCTGATCTCCGGCTTTGGGCTCCGCACGTGCCTTACAGCCCCCACCCTCGGCTGCTGATATCCGGCATGCTGCCCCTGCTGCTGACTTTCCACCTGCCTGGCTCGCTCACCCAGCTGGATGGTGAGTGAGAAGTTTAATACATATCCCTCTTCGGTAAATGGTCATTAGTACATCCCGCCCACACACACAGACTGCCCCTCCCCCCTACTTACACACACACACACACACACACACACACACACACACACACACTGTAGATTACACACACACAGACTGGCCACCCCCAAACCCCACACACACCCACTCGGACTACACACACATTCTCATACTTTCCCCTCCCCCACACACACTGGACTGCAAAAATGTACACACACTCACACTGTCCCACACACACACAATTAACACACACGCACACTGTCCCACACACCAGTGGCGAGCGGTGAGGTCAGTGGCTGGTGAGGCACTACAGCCATAATGTCCGCCGAATCCTGCCGATGACCCCTACCGCCACCGAGCCAATGCCCGTTACTGCCTCTGAGCCAATGCCCGCTGCCACCACCAATGGCTTACAAACTCGCCCACCATCAACTGACCCAGCCCTCCGCCACTAATTTGTATCTCAGTCCGATGCCGCCAATGCCCGCTGCCTGCCTGCTCATCATACTTGTGATATATTGTACATTTTTATTGAAAAAAATAATTAGTGTTTGGGACTGGGAAGGGAGTGGGAGGAGGACATGAATGCTATTTTGTTGTCCAGGGCTTCCATTACCTTAATGGAGAAGGGTCTGAATGGGTTAAAAATAAATAAAAAAAAATGCGTGAGGTCCCCCCTCCTAAGTATAACCAGCCTCGGGCTCTTTGAGCTGATCCTGGTTGTTTAAATACTGGGAAAAAATTGGACAGGGGTTCCCTGTATTTAGACAACCAGCATTGGGCTCTTAGTCCGGTCCTGGTTCCAATAATACGGGGGACAAAAGATGTAGGGGTCCCCCGTATTTTTAAAACCAGCACCGGGCTCCACTAGCCAGGGACATAATGCCACAGCCGGGGGACACATTTATGTAGGTCCCTGCGGCCGTGGCATTTCCCCCCCAACTAGTCACCACTGCCCGGGGTTCCCTGGAGGAGTGGGGACCCCTTAAATCAAGGGGTCACCCCCCCTCCAGGCACCCAAGGGCCAGGGGTGAAGCCCGAGGCTGTACCCCCATCCGTGGGCGGTGGATGGGAGGCTGATAGCCATGTGTGTAAAAAAAAGAATATTGTTTTTTGTTGGAGAACCTCAAGTACCAGCATGCGGGGAAATAACTGGCCCGCTGGTACCTGTAGTTCTACAACAGAAAAAATACCCAAATAAAAACACAACTCACACACCGTGACAGTAAAAATTTATTAAAACACACTTACACACTCACACATACTTACCTATATCCCACGCCGGTCATGTCCACTTGTCCAGTAGAATCCAATAGGGGTACCTGTAAAAATGAGACACAGATTACTTACCTACATCCCACGCCGGTCACGTCCACTTGTCCAGTAGAATCCAATAGGGGCACCTGTAAAAATGAAAATTATACTTACAAACTTCAATTTACAGGAGGAGAGAGAGAGAGAGAGAGAGAGGAGGGGGAGAGAGAGAGAGAGAGAGAGAGAGAGAGAGAGAGAGACTAACCTGCTGCTGCTGGGGAGAGCAGCACACACTGCAGGGCCACGCCGGGAGGATGGAGCCGGCGGAGGAGGGGGAGAGCCGCACACTGCCGCTCCTGTCAGCGGGAGGACGGAGCCGGCGGAGGAAGGGGAGAGCCGCACAACACCGCTCCTGTCAGCAGCGGAGGAGGATGGGGCGCACACTGCAGACGCCACTCACCGCCGGGACCCGTCTCCTCCAGCGCTGCGTGTGGGTGATTGGACAAGCGGATCCAGCACTGGATCCGCTGTCCAATCACAGGTGCCTCGATGACATGGGGGTGGTGTCCCTGTCAGTGGTGTCCCTGTCAATTAACACACATGCACACTGTCCCACACACACACAATTAACACACACGCATACTGTCCCACACACACACAATTAACACACACGCACTGTCCCACACACACACAATTAACACACAATCACACTGTCCCACACACACACACACACACACACACACAATTAACACACACACAATTAACACACACTTGCACTGTCCCACACACACACACACACACACACACACACAAATTAACACACACGCACACTGTCCCACACACACACACACACACACACACACACACACAATTAACACACACGCACACTATCCCACACACACACAATTAACACACACGCACAATGTCCCACACACACACACACACAATTAACACACACTCGCACTGTCCCACACAGACACACAATTAACACACACGCACACTGCCCCACACACACACACACACAATTAACACACAAGCACACTGTCACACACACACACAATTACCACACACTCACACCGTCCCACACACACACAATTAACACACACGCACACTGTCACACACACACACACACACACACACACAATTAACACACACACAATTAACACACACTCACTGTCCCACACACACACAATTAAAACACATGCACACTGTCCCACACACACACACACAATTAACACACACTCAAACTGTCCCACACACACAATTAACACACACACACAATTAACACACACGCACACTGTCCCGCATCCCCCTCCCCTGCCCTCCCCTGCCCTCCCCTCCCCTCTCCTCTCCAGACAGGAAAGTATAAACCCCGCTCGGCACTCACCTGCACTTCTGATGCCGCACCCCCCGTGGTCGTGCACGCGCAATCGCACAATTTACACTTTGCAGGGGGGGGAGTAGGGGGAGGTTCCTGGCTGCCGCTGCCTGTCCAGTGTGACAGGCACAGCAGCCGGGGAGACAGGGAGAGCGCCGCGGGTAGCACCGGCGGAATCCCTGTCCGATGGGGCGAGCGGGCCGTGCAGGTGCCGGTGGCGCCCCCCTCTGTTGGGGCTGCCACGGCGCCCAGGGCACGTGCCCTGCTCGCCCCATGCTAGATACGCCTCTGGTCCTTAGGCCTTGATAAATTCACTGATTAACAAGTTACTGAGGGTCCCCTTAGACATGTGGAAAGTGAATTCCAAAAGCATAATGATGATGATCCTTGTGAAGAGATTAATGATTATTATAGTGATGAAAGTAGGGGAGTATTGGATGACTCTGACACGGTCTCTCATACTTATAGTGAGATAGAGGAGGAACAAGTCTGGGACAGACCAAAAAGGGTGTGTCGGCCCCCCACAATACTTACTTATGACTAATTGGGGGTACCTTGTATTGTTCCTAGAGTAATCCATTCTAGTACAGTGTCTTTATGGCCCTATTTTACTAATACATACCTAAATTAATATATAGCAGCCAACAAGTAATACTTGATAATAGGGAAACAGAGCTATATGAAATGGTGATCCCGTTAAACGAAAAAGGATCACCAGGGGGAGAGTATGTAGCCAGAATATTAGGCTATTAATAGGGATGTATAAAATATATGTATGTACAGCTATGTATAGATTTTTTTATTATAATGTATAGTGAGAAGTGTATTGTGCACATATACATAATACAGTACTGTTAGGCATTGGACTCAGTAGTGCTGTGGCTGTTTGGTTGTCAGGGTGTGTGAGGCAGCAGCAGTTAGTAGGAGAGAGGGTTCTGGAAGCCCCACGAGGACATACAGCTGCAGCTCAATGGGGGGGCATATCGTGCAGCAATGGCGGGAAGGGGAGAGAATGAGGACAGCATGAGCCAGTCTTATAGGGGGTATAAATACAGCTGACAGTCGCTGCAAAGCCAGCCTGCTGATCCCCCAGCTAACATGTGCAGCAGTGGCGTAACTAGAAATTTTTCTCCCCCAAGCCAAAAAATCCTTCGGTGCCCCCCCACCCCCCCCCCATACCCCCCATAATTGGCACTAGTAAAGGGACAAATATGCGCGCGCTGAGGGTGTGTGGCTTCGTTGACATGGGCGTGGCTTCGCGTAAAGGGGCGTGGCATTGCAGGAAAAGACTACCTTATACCCCAGTTTTGCAACCTGCACGCCCAGACGTTAGCCACCACAGGAAAGAAAAATAATCCTGATTCATGCCCCTTACATTATTTGTAATTTTTCCTCCTTATAGTAATGCCCAGTATACATTATGCCACATACTGCAATGGCCCTTAGACATTATTCCACGCACAATAATGCACATGACACAATATGCACACACCATAGTGCCCCCGACACATTATGCCACACACCGTAATGCCTGTGACACATTATGACAGGAATCGCAATGCCCGTTATACATTATGCTACACACTGCAATGTAGAGATGAGCGCCTGAAATTTTTCGGGTTTTGTGTTTTGGTTTTGGGTTCGGTTCCGCGGCCGTGTTTTGGGTTCGAACGCGTTTTGGCAAAACCTCACCGAATTTTTTTTGTCGGATTCGGGTGTGTTTTGGATTCGGGTGTTTTTTTCAAAAAACACTAAAAAACAGCTTAAATCATAGAATTTGGGGGTCATTTTGATCCCAAAGTATTATTAACCTCAAAAACCATAATTTACACTCATTTTCAGTCTATTCTGAATACCTCACACCTCACAATATTATTTTTAGTCCTAAAATTTGCACCGAGGTCGCTGTGTGAGTAAGATAAGCGACCCTAGTGGCCGACACAAACACCGGGCCCATCTAGGAGTGGCACTGCAGTGTCACGCAGGATGTCCATTCCAAAAAACCCTCCCCAAACAGCACATGACGCAAAGAAAAAAAGAGGCGCAATGAGGTAGCTGTGTGAGTAAGATTAGCGACCCTAGTGGCCGACACAAACACCGGGCCCATCTAGGAGTGGCACTGCAGTGTCACGCAGGATGTCCCTTCCAAAAAACCCTCCCCAAACAGCACATGACGCAAAGAAAAAAAGAGGCGCAATGAGGTAGCTGACTGTGTGAGTAAGATTAGCGACCCTAGTGGCCGACACAAACACCGGGCCCATCTAGGAGTGGCACTGCAGTGTCACGCAGGATGTCCCTTCCAAAAAACCCTCCCCAATCAGCACATGATGCAAAGAAAAAGAAAAGAAAAAAAGAGGTGCAAGATGGAATTGTCCTTGGGCCCTCCCACCCACCCTTATGTTGTATAAACAAAACAGGACATGCACACTTTAACCAACCCATCATTTCAGTGACAGGGTCTGCCACACGACTGTGACTGATATGACGGGTTGGTTTGGACCCCCCCCCAAAAAAGAAGCAATTAATCTCTCCTTGCACAAACTGGCTCTACAGAGGCAAGATGTCCACCTCATCTTCACCCTACGATATATCACCGTGTACATCCCCCTCCTCACAGATTATCAATTCGTCCCCACTGGAATCCACCATCTCAGCTCCCTGTGTACTTTGTGGAGGCAATTGCTGCTGGTCAATGTCTCCGCGGAGGAATTGATTATAATTCATTTTAATGAACATCATCTTCTCCACATTTTCTGGATGTAACCTCGTACGCCGATTGCTGACAAGGTGAGCGGCGGCACTAAACACTCTTTCGGAGTACACACTTGTGGGAGGGCAACTTAAGTAGAATAAAGCCAGTTTGTGCAAGGGCCTCCAAATTGCCTCTTTTTCCTGCCAGTATAAGTACGGACTGTGTGACGTGCCTACTTGGATGCGGTCACTCATATAATCCTCCACCATTCTATCAATGTTGAGAGAATCATATGCAGTGACAGTAGACGACATGTCCGTAATCGTTGTCAGGTCCTTCAGTCCGGACCAGATGTCAGCATCAGCAGTCGCTCCAGACTGCCCTGCATCACCGCCAGCGGGTGGGCTCGGAATTCTGAGCCTTTTCCTCGCACCCCCAGTTGCGGGAGAATGTGAAGGAGGAGATGTTGACAGGTCGCGTTCCGCTTGACTTGACAATTTTGTCACCAGCAGGTCTTTCAACCCCAGCAGACCTGTGTCTGCCGGAAAGAGAGATCCAAGGTAGGCTTTAAATCTAGGATCGAGCACGGTGGCCAAAATGTAGTGCTCTGATTTCAACAGATTGACCACCCGTGAATCCTTGTTAAGCGAATTAAGGGCTGCATCCACAAGTCCCACATGCCTAGCGGAATCGCTCCCTTTTAGCTCCTTCTTCAATGCCTCCAGCTTCTTCTGCAAAAGCCTGATGAGGGGAATGACCTGACTCAGGCTGGCAGTGTCTGAACTGACTTCACGTGTGGCAAGTTCAAAGGGCATCAGAACCTTGCACAACGTTGAAATCATTCTCCACTGCACTTGAGACAGGTGCATTCCACCTACTATATCGTGCTCAATTGTATAGGCTTGAATGGCCTTTTGCTGCTCCTCCAACCTCTGAAGCATATAGAGGGTTGAATTCCACCTCGTTACCACTTCTTGCTTCAGATGATGGCAGGGCAGGTTCAGTAGTTTTTGGTGGTGCTCCAGTCTTCTGTACGTGGTGCCTGTACGCCGAAAGTGTCCCGCAATTTTTCTGGCCACCGACAGCATCTCTTGCACGCCCCTGTCGTTTTTTAAAAAATTCTGCACCACCAAATTCAAGGTATGTGCAAAACATGGGACGTGCTGGAATTTGCCCATATTTAATGCACACACAATATTGCTGGCGTTGTCCGATGCCACAAATCCACAGGAGAGTCCAATTGGGGTAAGCCATTCCGCGATGATCTTCCTCAGTTGCCGTAAGAGGTTTTCAGCTGTGTGCGTATTCTGGAAAGCGGTGATACAAAGCGTAGCCTGCCTAGGAAAGAGTTGGCGTTTGCGAGATGCTGCTACTGGTGCCGCCGCTGCTGTTCTTGCGGCGGGAGTCCATACATCTACCCAGTGGGCTGTCACAGTCATATAGTCCTGACCCTGCCCTGCTCCACTTGTCCACATGTCCGTGGTTAAGTGGACATTGGGTACAACTGCATTTTTTAGGACACTGGTGAGTCTTTTTCTGACGTCCGTGTACATTCTCGGTATCGCCTGCCTAGAGAAGTGGAACCTAGATGGTATTTGGTAACGGGGGCACACTGCCTCAATAAATTGTCTAGTTCCCTGTGAACTAACGGCGGATACCGGACGCACGTCTAACACCAACATAGTTGTCAAGGACTCAGTTATCCGCTTTGCAGTAGGATGACTGCTGTGATATTTCATCTTCCTCGCAAAGGACTGTTGAACAGTCAATTGCTTACTGGAAGTAGTACAAGTGGGCTTACGACTTCCCCTCTGGGATGACCATCGACTCCCAGCGGCAACAACAGCAGCGCCAGCAGCAGTAGGCGTTACACGCAAGGATGCATCGGAGGAATCCCAGGCAGGAGAGGACTCGTCAGAATTGCCAGTGACATGGCCTGCAGGACTATTGGCATTCCTGGGGAAGGAGGAAATTGACACTGAGGGAGTTGGTGGGGTGGTTTGCGTGAGCTTGGTTACAAGAGGAAGGGATTTACTGGTCAGTGGACTGCTTCCGCTGTCACCCAAAGTTTTTGAACTTGTCACTGACTTATTATGAATGCGCTGCAGGTGACGTATAAGGGAGGATGTTCCGAGGTGGTTAACGTCCTTACCCCTACTTATTACAGCTTGACAAAGGGAACACACGGCTTGACACCTGTTGTCCGCATTTCTGGTGAAATACCTCCACACCGAAGAGCTGATTTTTTTGGTATTTTCACCTGGCATGTCAACGGCCATATTCCTCCCACGGACAACAGGTGTCTCCCTGGGTGCCTGACTTAAACAAACCACCTCACCATCAGAATCCTCCTGGTCAATTTCCTCCCCAGCGCCAGCAACACCCATATCCTCCTCATCCTGGTGTACTTCAACACTGACATCTTCAATCTGACTATCAGGAACTGGACTGCGGGTGCTCCTTCCAGCACTTGCAGGGGGCGTGCAAATGGTGGAAGGCGCATGCTCTTCATGTCCAGTGTTGGGAAGGTCAGGCATCGCAACCGACACAATTGGACTCTCCTTGTGGATTTGGGATTTCGAAGAATGCACAGTTCTTTGCTGTGCTGCTTTTGCCAGCTTGAGTCTTTTCATTTTTCTAGCGAGAGGCTGAGTGCTTCCATCCTCATGTGAAGCTGAACCACTAGCCATGAACATAGGCCAGGGCCTCAGCCGTTCCTTGCCACTCCGTGTGGTAAATGGCATATTGGCAAGTTTACGCTTCTCCTCCGACAATTTTATTTTAGGTTTTGGAGTCCTTTTTTTACTGATATTTGGTGTTTTGGATTTGACATGCTCTGTACTATGACATTGGGCATCGGCCTTGGCAGACGACGTTGCTGGCATTTCATCGTCTCGGCCATGACTAGTGGCAGCAGCTTCAGCACGAGGTGGAAGTGGATCTTGATCTTTCCCTAATTTTGGAACCTCAACATTTTTGTTCTCCATATTTTAATAGGCACAACTAAAAGGCACCTCAGGTAAACAATGGAGATGGATGGATTGGATACTAGTATACAATTATGGACGGGCTGCCGAGTGCCGACACAGAGGTAGCCACAGCCGTGAACTACCGCACTGTACTGTGTCTGCTGCTAATATATAGACTGGTTGATAAAGAGATAGTATACTCGTAACTAGTATGTATGTATAAAGAAAGAAAAAAAAACCACGGTTAGGTGGTATATACAATTATGGACAGGCTGCCGAGTGCCGACACAGAGGTAGCCACAGCCGTGAACTACCGCACTGTACTGTGTCTGCTGCTAATATATAGACTGGTTGATAAAGAGATAGTATACTCGTAACTAGTATGTATGTATAAAGAAAGAAAAAAAAACCACGGTTAGGTGGTATATACAATTATGGACGGGCTGCCGAGTGCCGACACAGAGGTAGCCACAGCCGTGAACTACCGCACTGTACTGTGTCTGCTGCTAATATATAGACTGGTTGATAAAGAGATAGTATACTCGTAACTAGTATGTATGTATAAAGAAAGAAAAAAAAACCACGGTTAGGTGGTATATACAATTATGGACGGGCTGCCGAGTGCCGACACAGAGGTAGCCACAGCCGTGAACTACCGCACTGTACTGTGTCTGCTGCTAATATAGACTGGTTGATAAAGAGATAGTATACTCGTAACTAGTATGTATGTATAAAGAAAGAAAAAAAAACCACGGTTAGGTGGTATATACAATTATGGACGGGCTGCCGAGTGCCGACACAGAGGTAGCCACAGCCGTGAACTACCGCACTGTACTGTGTCTGCTGCTAATATATAGACTGGTTGATAAAGAGATAGTATACTCGTAACTAGTATGTATGTATAAAGAAAGAAAAAAAAACCACGGTTAGGTGGTATATACAATTATGGACGGGCTGCCGAGTGCCGACACAGAGGTAGCCACAGCCGTGAACTACCGCACTGTACTGTGTCTGCTGCTAATATATAGGCTGGTTGATAAAGAGATAGTATACTCGTAACTAGTATGTATGTATAAAGAAAGAAAAAAAAACCACGGTTAGGTGGTATATACAATTATGGACGGGCTGCCGAGTGCCGACACAGAGGTAGCCACAGCCGTGAACTACCGCACTGTACTGTGTCTGCTGCTAATATAGACTGGTTGATAAAGAGATAGTATACTACTAATATTATATATACTGGTGGTCAGGTCACTGGTCACTAGTCACACTGGCAGTGGCACTCCTGCAGCAAAAGTGTGCACTGTTTAATTTTAAATTATAATATTATGTACTCCTGGCTCCTGCTATAACCTATAACTGGCACTGCAGTAGTGCTCCCCAGTCTCCCCCACAATTATAAGCTGTGTGAGCTGAGCAGTCAGACAGATATATAATATATATAGATGATGCAGCACACTGGCCTGAGCCTGAGCAGTGCACACAGATATGGTATGTGACTGACTGAGTCACTGTGTGTATCGCTTTTTTCAGGCAGAGAACGGATATATTAAATAAACTGCACTGTGTGTCTGGTGGTCACTCACTATATAATATATTATGTACTCCTGGCTCCTGCTATAACCTATAACTGGCACTGCAGTAGTGCTCCCCAGTCTCCCCCACAATTATAAGCTGTGTGAGCTGAGCAGTCAGACAGATATATATAATATTATATATAGATAATAGATGATGCAGCACACTGGCCTGAGCCTGAGCAGTGCACACAGATATGGTATGTGACTGAGTCACTGTGTGCTGTGTATCGCTTTTTTCAGGCAGAGAACGGATTATAAATAAAACTGGTGGTCACTATCAGCAAAACTCTGCACTGTACTGAGTACTCCTAATGCTCCCCAAAATTAGTAAATCAAGTGTCTCTCTAATCTATTCTAAACGGAGAGGACGCCAGCCACGTCCTCTCCCTATCAATCTCAATGCACGTGTGAAAATGGCGGCGACGCGCGGCTCTTTATATAGAATCCGAGTCTCGCGATAGAATCCGAGCCTCGCGAGAATCCGACAGCGTCATGATGACGTTCGGGCGCGCTCGGGTTAACCGAGCAAGGCGGGAAGATCCGAGTCGCTCGGACCCGTGAAAAAAAACATGAAGTTCTGGCGGGTTCGGATTCAGAGAAACCGAACCCGCTCATCTCTACTGCAATGCCCCTGATACATTATAGCACATACAATGTCTGTGACACATTATGACACACACCACAATGATCCTGAGACATTATACCACAATGCCCGTGATATAGTATACAACACACCGTAATGCCTGACACATTATGACACACACCGCAATGTCCGTGATACATTATGCCAAACACTGCAGTGACCCTGAGACATTATACCACATACCACACAATGCCCGTGATATAGTATACCACACACCGTAATGCCCATTACACATTAAGTTCTACAGTAAGGCTTCCAATTACTTTTAAATTACCTGCTCGTTGCCAGGGGTTTCATGTTCTTGGTTCTATGCACGGTGCCAGGGGTTTCATGCTCAGGGTGTCATGCTCGTTGCCAGGGGTTTCATGCACTGGGTGTCATGCTCGTTGCTAGGGGGTAGTGCTTGTTGCTAGGGCCGTGCTCCCAGTGCCACATATGCTCCCAGTGCCAGATATTCCCCCACAGTGCCAGGTATATGCACCCAGTGCCAGATATTCCCCCACAGTGCCAGGTATATGCCCCCAGTGCCAGATATTCCCCCACAGTGCCACATATGCCCCTCAGTGCCTGCTCCCCCCAGTGCCAAATATTCCCCCACAGTGCCAGGTATATGCCCCCAGTGCCAGATATTCCCCCACAGTGCCAGGTATATGCCCCCAGTGCCAGATCTTCCCCCACAGTGCCAGGTATATGCCCCCAGTGCCAGATCTTCCCCCACAGTGCCAGGTATATGCCCCCAGTGCCAGATCTTCCCCCACAGTGCCAGGTATATGCCCCCAGTGCCAGATATTCCCCCCATTGCCAGGTATATGCCCCCAGTGCCAGATCTTCCCCCACAGTGCCAGGTATATGCTCCCAGTGCCAGGTATATGCCCCCCCCCCCCAGTGCCAGATATTCCCCCACAGTGCCTGCTTCCCCCCCAGTGCCAGATATTCCCCCCCAGTGCCAGGTATATGCCCCCAGTGCCAGATATCCCCCCCAGTGCCAGCTATATGCCCCCCAGTGCCAGGTATATGCCCCCCCAGTGCCAGGTATATGCCCCCCCCAGTGCCAGATATTCCCCCCCAGTGCCAGGTATATGCCCCCAGTGCCAGATATTCCCCCACAGTGCCAGGTATATGCCCCCAGTGCCAGGTATATGCCCCCCCCAGTGCCAGATATTCCCCCACAGTGCCTGCTTCCCCCCCAGTGCCAAGTATATGCCCCCAGTGCCAGGTATATGCCCCCCCAGTGCCAAGTATATGCCCCCAGTGCCAGGTATATGCCCCCAGTGCCAGGTATATGTCCCGCCAGTGCCAGATATTCCCCCACAGTGCCTGCTTACCCCCAGTGCCAGGTATATGCCCCCAGTGCCAGGTATATGCCCCCCCAGTGCCAGGTATATGCCCCCAGTGCCAGGTATATGCCCCCAGTGCCAGGTATATGCCCCCCAGTGCCAGATATTCCCCCACAGTGCCTGCTTCCCCCCCAGTGCCAGGTATATGCCCCCAGTGCCAGGTATATGGCCCCCCAGTGCCAAGTATATGCCCCCAGTGCCAGGTATATGCCCCCAGTGCCAGGTATATGCCCCCCCCAGTGCCAGATATTCCCCCACAGTGCCTGCTTCCCCCCCAGTGCCAGGTATATGCCCCCAGTGCCAGGTATATACCCCCCAGTGCCAGGTATATGCCCCCAGTGCCAGGTATATGCCCCCAGTGCCAGGTATATGCCCCCCCAGTGCCTGCTTCCCCTCCCCCTCCTTTGTGTTGGAGGGACACGGAGCGCATAGCGCGCCTCTCCAATGTCCCTCCTGGCTCTCCCCCGGCCGGTCTTATAAAGGAAGTGCCGGTTCGTGAGCCAATCAGAGCTCACGAACGGCACTTCCTTTATTAGACCGGCCGGGGGAGAGCCAGGAGGGACACAGGAGAGGCGCGCGATGTGCGCTCCGTGTCCCTCCGTACACAGTAGGCAGCAGCGGAGGGAAGGAGGGAGAGGAGACCGCAGATTGACATGCGGACGCTCGTCCGCATGTCAATCTGTTCTGTCAGTGGCGCCCCCGCAGCCCCTCGCCCCCAAGCCACCGCGAGGGCTGCGGGGGCAGTAGTTACGCCACTGGTGTGCAGTCAGTCTTCAGGGCGCTGCTGAAAGAGCTGTATGTCTGCTCCAGTCAGTGAAGGCAGCCATAGGGAGTGGAGGCAGCGGGCGTGTTAGCGGCACATCCCCTTGGCAATGGAGGGGGAGTTTTCTCAGCCAAGATGCCGCTGTTAGCGGGGACAAGCCAGACCCTGTAGCAGCGCTCATCGACAGTCTGGATGGAGTTGGTGGAGAAGCTACCCTGTGCTATCCTATTATGGTGATGTCTAGAGGAGAGGAAGTGTGATATTACAGCACCAGTACCACCCACTCACATTGCCTCTCACAAGACTAATTATACAATACAGAGCCAGCCTTTGGAGGATAAAGTTAATGTGGTAATAATATAGCATACCACTATTCCTGCTGCTATTAATGAAAGAGCAGGGATCTTATAATATATGGTGGGATTGAGCAGACTAACTCAAGAGCAAATTGGCTGACTAAGCTGAGAGCAGAGATTTTATATATATATATATATATATATATATATATATGTATTTTCAAGGAGCAGCAATATTCTACTTAAGAAACTAAAGTGTACAAATTATCATATTACAGGTTGAGTATCCCTTATCCAAAATGCTTGGGACCAGAGGAATTTTGGATATCGGATTTTTCCGTATTTTGGAATAATTGCATACCATAATGAGATATCATGGTGATGGGACCTAAATCTAAGCACAGAATACATTTATGTTACATATACACCTTATACACACAGCCTGAAGGTAATTTTAGCCAATATTTTTTATAACTTTGTTCATTAAACAAAGTGTGTCTACATTCAGACAATTCATTTATGTTTCATATAGACCTTATACATACATACTGAGTATTAAACAAAGTTTGTGTACATTGAGCCATCAAAAAAAAGTCCGTATTTTGGAATATTACGTATTTCGGAATATTTGGATATGGGATACTCAACCTGTACTACTGTAGAATAGTCTTTTGTTAAAAGGCATACAAAGCTTGTGAGGCTGCAAGGTAAAAGACTGTAAACTTCTGGTCTCATCAAGCATATTTCATATACCAAGAAAAAAAAATCTAGTTTGGATATCAAAAGCAATACATATATTAATATATCTGCATTTGTATTGAGGAGATCCCCTGAAGGTCTGGCTAGTTTTGATAATACACTGTGGGGTATATGCAATTCCGGACGAATTGCGCCTTTTTTTCGTCCGTTTTAAAATTCGCCTGTACTCGACAGCCGCAGCCCTGCCGCCGGGACCATGAATTCACCATATGCAATACAAAATGCGTTCGACACTCCCCCTGGCGGATAACGGACCAATCGGCGAGTAGTGGGCGTCCTGAATTCGACTTCCCGCCGTTTGCAGCCCTTTATTAGGGCTTGTTTGCTGCGTGCTCAGCAGCCATTTTGTGAACCTGCAGAGAGGTGTGAGGAGGTGCAGAGCTAGCAAATTGGTTGTTTGCTGTGGTATCGTTTGGACACCCAGCAGGCTTTAATCCAGGACAGACAGGAGGATACCTGTTACCCCGGAGGAGAGTAATTTTTGGAGCTATTTCTACATTTTTAGGTAAGTACCACATGTGGGTCTGGTGTTGCATGTATGCGTTTGTGTAGTGGGGGTTGCCATGAGGTGTACATGGGGTGTTTGGGGTATGTCTTTGGGGTGTTTGGGGTATGTATATATATGTGTGCAGGTATGTGCATAGCTCCTGCTTGTATTGCTGCATTTTTTGGGGGAGTTTTGTGTTTTGGGGTAGTTTTTCACGTTTTTTTTTTCTTTCTTAAAATTACTTTTTGGGTCATGCTTTTGCATTGGTGTACCTCCAGCATGTGCAGGGATGTTTTTTGTCTTGTTTGGGCTGATTTTAGTGCGTGTCGGTATCAATGTGGTCGACATGTGATGTTGTTTGTTTGCTAAAACAGTTTTTTTACCTCCTATTTTAGCACTGGTGTACCTCCAGAATGTGCAGGGATGCTTTTTGGCTAGTTTGGGGTGATTTGGAGCAAGTTTGTGTCAGTCATGCGGTCGACATGTCGTGTCGTTTGTTTGACAAACATGTTTTTTTTGCTCCTATATTAGCACTGGTGTACCTCCAGCGTGTGCATGGATGCTTTTTGTCTTGTTTGGGCTGATTTATTGTGTGTCGGTATCAATGTGGTCGACATGTGATGTCGTTTGTTTGATAAAACAGGTTTTTTACCTCCTATTTTAGCACTGGTGTACCTCCAGAGTGTGCAGGGATGCTTTTTGGCTTGTTTGGGGTGAATTGGAGCAAGTTTGTGTCAGTCATGCGGTCGACATGTCTTGTCATTTGTTTGCCATACATGTTTTTTCCCTCCTATTTTAGCACTGGTGTACCTCCAGCATGTGCAGGGATGCTTTTTGTCTTGTTTGGGCTGATTTTAGTGTGTGTCGATATCAATGTGGTCGACATGTCATGTCGTTTGTTTGATAAAACAGGTTTTTTACCTCCTATTTTAGCACTGGTGTACCTCCAGAGTGTGCAGGGATGCTTTTTGGCTTGTTTGGGGTGAATTGGAGCAAGTTTGTGTCAGTCATGCGGTCGACATGTCGTGTCGTTTGTTTGCCAAACATGTTTTTTCCCTCCTATTTTAGCACTGGTGTACCTCCAGAGTGTGCAGGGATGCTTTTTGACTTGTTTGGGGTGACTGTGTCAGCCATTTTGTTTGTGTCAGCCATTTTGTGTTAGCACTGGTTGACCTCCAGTATGTGCAGGGATGCTTGTACGGGGGTTTTGGCTTATTTTGCTTTATTTTTTTCTATTCTTTTTTTTAATTATTATTTTGTGTGTGTTTGGTCCTGCTTGAGAACTGGGGTCCCAGCAGCATGACGTGTGGTTGCATGTAATTTTGTAAAGTGTGTTAAATTTGTAAACATATATATTTTTTTCTTTTTACAACAGAGATGTCCAGGGATAAGCGGGCCCGATCCCCCTCTTCCCCCCACCCCTCAGAAGATCTTTCCCTGCATAGCAACGAGGAGTGGGAGCCGACCCAGGAGGAGGATACGACCGACCAGGCATGCAGTGACCAGCCGCGGTCGTCAAGGGACCAAATGGAGAAGTCAAAGAAAAAGCCTAGACAGGTGAATACTGACAACACCTGCAGACACAATAGCATCCAACTTGACACACCCTAGTTTGCGCACTGCCATGAAGACCTACAGGTATCTTTGCGCACTGCCAGGGATACTGACACTC
Organism: Pseudophryne corroboree; assembly: GCF_028390025.1. Classification (NCBI taxonomy): domain Eukaryota; kingdom Metazoa; phylum Chordata; class Amphibia; order Anura; family Myobatrachidae; genus Pseudophryne; species Pseudophryne corroboree. Next base: position 785,623,693 of record NC_086447.1, read on the forward strand.
ACAGGTACATACCGATCTTAGTAAATGCATGTTTTTTTTTTTTTTTTTTATCCCTAAAGGCAAGAAGCTAGCCAGAGGAGCAGTCGGAGGAGGAAGCCTCTGGTGAAGATGCAGGACCGAAGAAGCCGCGTGGACCCAGATACACTGAGGCGGAAAACTGTGCCCTAGTGGATGGCATCGACAGGCCCTACGACGTTCTGTATGGATCAAGGGCACAGACCACAGCAGCTAAGACCAAGCGAAACATCTGGGATGCCATCACGAGACAAGTCACTGCAGTATCTGGAAACCGTCGGAGCACCAGAAACTGCATGAAGCGGTACAGTGATTGCCGCAGACAGACCAAAAAGAAGATGGGGATTCAGTGCCGACATGAGACAGCTACAGGAGGTGGTCCGGCTCTCAATCTGAAGTGGCTACCCTGGGAGAACATTATCAAAAGGCGCATGAACCCTGCCATGGTCGAAGGAGTTCGCGGAGGTGTGGACTCTAGCCGTCCTGCTGGCTTTCCCGAGGAGGAAGAACCACCCAGAAGATGGAAGACGGCGGGAGACAAGCAGTCCAAAAGGAGGCCTGATGGTAAGAATACATTCAGATGAGCTGTACTAAAAAAAATTATTTTTGTATTTGCTAATGTGTTTTTTTTTTTCAGACACGCCTGCCCAGAGGACATCACCTGCGCACAGGACATCGCCAGCGTGCGGACCATCACCTGCGCAGCAGGCATCGGCAGCAGCGCGCGGACCATCACCTGCGCAGCAAGCATCGGGAGCGCGCAGATCATCACCTGCGCGCCACACATCGTCATCGCGCAGTAAGTCACCTGCGCGCCAGACGACGTCAGCACGCAGACCATCACCTGCGCGCCAGACATCAGCGCACAGAACGTCACCTGTGCGCCAGACACCGTCGGCGACCACACCACCAGATGGGCGCCAAACTACAGCTCCTGCGCGCAGGCCATCACCAGATCGTCATCTCTCCAGGAGCTCTGGGACTGTGACCGAAGAGCCTCAACAAGACACTACCCTTGTGAACCCATCACCCAAACTGTTTGAGTCTACAGGGTTAACGGACGAGACTTTTCTGGGGTTTGAAGACAGCCGTGCAGACGTATCCAGCCAGACCCTTGAAAAGTCTCCAGAATTGAGGACAAGTGAAGCTCCTGGAGCAGCGGCACCACCGGATGGAGAAGGTTTGTATTTATTTTTGTGGGGGGGGGGGGGGGGGGGGGTACCATTTTTGTATAGTTTATTAACTTACATTTTTTTTTCTTTTGCAAACAGAGGTGCCACGGACCAGCAGAGGACTTGCGTAGGGGATTGGTTCCTACTACAGGCCGGATCTCATACATGATTCGTCAGAGGATGACGAGGTGGAAGTGCAGCAGCCTGCTGTTTCTACATCCCTGTGTGAGTAAATATCGAATTGTGAGCCTTCAAACAAATGTATGATGAATGTGTATAATAATTTCTAATTTTCTTTTCAGCTGCACAAATGCAATTGGTGGCAGACGTACAGGAAGGGCAGGATCCCTCAAATGTTCAGAGGGTACACACCCTGGCAGCAGAGATGAATGTCAGCCAGGATAGTTTTCGGGTTGTCGTTGGAAGCAGACTGGATGCCATTGAGAGGACAATGGATAAGATGGCAAACGGTCTGCTTGAAATGCAGAAGGCTCAAGCCGACAGCACGGCCGAAATGCAAAAGACCAGACGAGAAGATCACAGGGAGACTATGGACATCCTTCAACTTCTGGCCACATCTATCAACCGGCTGGTGGAGAACACATCATGCCTGGCACACAGCACTAACAACATGTCGGAGAGCCACCGACATTCCGCATCCAGCCAACAGATCATCGCAACCACACTGCAGATGATGTACGATAAGCTCCCAGAGCCAGCTCGTCAACACGCTGGTGATCCACCACTTCCGCCATCACAAGCCACATGGACGCCTCCTTCCCTTCTTCCACCACAATCCTGATATAGACAGTCACAGCTGTACCAAGGATATACAGGGATGTACCCCACCCACCAGATGCCTCCATCACCAACACCGGCTGCAACATCTGCACCCGCACGGGCACCGAGGCTTAGTCAACCCACTACCCAGCCGCCCAGGACATCGACGCCCCATCAGGAGGAAGACGAGGATCCGGACAGACTTCCACCATAAGCCCGGTCGTATTGTTTTATTTACTGTTATGTTTTTCATGTATCCCTTTCTCCCCCTCCCATTAGTTTTTTTTTTCTTCTTACTATTGTTTTATATGTGTTGGGCTCCCCCACCCGTGACCGGGTACTACCAAGGAGCTTTATGTCTAGGCATACATGCGCGGGCATGTATGCGGGCGCGTGTGGTAACGGATGAAAGCTCCTTGTGGCTACATGTATGATGGGCCAAAGAGCTATTCTGATACCACTTTTTTACCCAAAAAATCCTTTTTGCATTGGTGTACAATAGGCTTTCACTGTTGTGTGAATTTACTATTCACTATTGTTTGTTTTTGGCTTATTCATAGGATTGGGTTGAAAATTGAAGTGGACTGCATAGTTCGTGTTGTGCGTACCAAGGTGAGTAGAGCCATGTTTCAATGTATATTTTCAAGAAACTTTGGACCGCCTGCCTTTGTGGAACCACACAGCACAGCAATGGGTCATGCTGGGCTGTGTGGTTCCACAAGTGCAGGCGTGTCTAAGTGCTGACCACTGACACCACTATTCCACTTTGGACCGCCTGCCTTTGTGGAACCACACAGCCCAGCAATGGGTCTGTGTGGTTCCACAAGTGCAGGCATGTCATAGTGCTGACCACTGACACCACTATTCCACTTTGGACCGCCTGCCTTTGTGGAACCACACAGCCCAGCAATGGGTCATGCTGGGCTGTGTGGTTCCACAAGTGCAGGCGTGTCAAAGTGCTTACCACTGACACCACTATTCCACTTTGGACCGCCTGCCTTTGTGGAACCACACAGCCCAGCAATGGGTCATGCTGGGCTGTGTGGTTCCACAAGTGCAGGCGTGTCAAAGTGCTGACCACTGACACCACTATTCCACTTTGGACCGCCTGCCTTTGTGGAACCACACAGCTCAGCAATGGGTCATGCTGGGCAGTGTGGTTCCACAAGTGCAGGCGTGTCAAAGTGCTGACCACTGACACCACTATTCCACTTTGGACCGCCTGCCTTTGTGGAACCACACAGCCCAGCAATGGGTCATGCTGGGCTGTGTGGTTCCACAAGTGCAGGCGTGTCAAAGTGCTGACCACTGACACCACTATTCCACTTTGGACCGCCTGCCTTTGTGGAACCACACAGCCCAGCAATGGGTCATGCTGGGCTGTGTGGTTCCACAAATGTTCTTGGGAAAGGAATGAACATGACATTAGTGTCTTTACTTAATATGCTTTTTTTTTTTCCCCCACAGATATCTACACAAGAAAAGAATGTAAAGAAGAACAAACTATTTTTTTGTTTTATTACATTTCATTTTTTATTTCAAAAATAAAATTCAATTTTTCTTCAATACATTTTTAAAATGAGAAGTTTTCTGTGGTTTTTATTTAAATTATTAGTAAATACAATGTTAAATATGAGATGCAGTGGAATTGTTAGGTCGCCCATGGTACAGCAGGGGAACTGTCGTTTCCCTTTTCATCCACGCAACTTGGAAAGGATACTCCGCAAGATCTGTGGAAGAGAATAGTATGAGGTTCCAGCTATTGGTAATAGTGTCACCCTGGTATGGAAAAGACGAGGTACAAGCAACAGAACACAAGCAGGTTACAGTGGGCCCAAATGCAACCCCCCGGCACTTGCGTAACTACACATCCAAACATTCCCTGACACAGCGTAAGCATTGCTGTGTCAGGGCATGATTGGATGTGCAGTTTTGCAAAAGCCGGAGGGCTGCACTTTGGACATGCAGGGGTGACTTGGACAGGAGGGAGTTTTGGGCAAAACATCTCACCTGAGGGGGGTTGTCAGCTACATGGCGGAGGTTCAGGTCCACATCACAAGTAGGTCGCCCATGGTACATCAGGGGAACTGTCGTGTCCCTTCACATCCACGCAACTTGGGAAGGATACTCGGCAAGACCTGTGGAAGAGAATAGTATGAGGTTCCAGCTATTGGTAATAGTGTCACTCTTCTAGGAAAAGACAAGGTACAAGCAAAACTTTGACACAAGCAGGTTACAGCAGCCTTTGTTCCAAATGCAACCCTCCGGCACTTGAGAAACTACACATCCAAGCATGCCCTGACACAGCGTAAGCATTGCTGTTTCAGGGCATGATTGGATGTGCAGTTTTGCAAATGCCGGAGGGATGCACCTTAGACATGCCGGGGTTACTTGGACAAGAGGGAGTTTTGGCCAATACATCTCACCTGAGAGGGGTTGTCAGCTACATGGCGGAGGTTCAGGTCCACATCACAAGTAGGTCGCCCATGGTACATCAGGAGAAATGTTGTGTCTCTTCACATCCACGCCACTTGGGAAGGATACTCCGCAAGACCTGTGGAAGAGAAAAGTATGAGGTTCCAGGTATTTGTGTCATCCAATGTCAAGGTACAAGCAGGTTACATCGGCCTTTGTCCCAAATGCAACCCTCTGGCACTTGAGAAAGTACACATCCAAACATTCCCTGACACAGCGTAAGCATTGCTGTGTCTGGGCATGATTGGATGTGCAGTTTTGCAAAAGCCAGAGGGCTGCACTTTGGACATGCAGGGGTGACTTGGACAGGAGGGAGTTTTGGGAAATACATCTCACCTGAGGGGGGGTTGTCTGCTACATGGCGGAGGGTCAGGTCCACATCACAACTAGGTCGCCCATGGTACATCAGGAGAAATGTCGTGTCTCATCACATCCATGCCACTTGGGAAGGATACTCGGCAAGACCTGTGGAAGAGAATAGTATGAGGTTCCAGCTATTGGTAATAGTGTCACCCTGGTATGGAAAAGACGAGGTACAAGCAACACGACACAAGCAGGTTACAGTGGGCCCAAATGCAACCCCCCGGCACTTGAGCAAGTACACATCCAAACATTCCCTGACACAGCGTAAGCATTGCTGTGTCAGGGCATGATTGGATGTGCAGTTTTGCAAAAGCCGGAGGGCTGCACTTTGGACATGCAGGGGTGACTTGGACAGGAGGGAGTTTTGGGCAGTACATTTCACCTGAGGGGGGTTGTCTGCTACATGGTGGAGGGTCAGGTCCACATCACAAGTAGGTTGCCCATGATAGAGTTGGATAAACGGGTCCAATATTTGCGGCAACCCAACAACAGGAGAAAACGGGGGTAACATGTCGTCAACAGGACGAAACTTTGAAAACAGGCCTGGGAAGGTGCGTCAACAGGACGTAAAACTCTGAAATACATAAATAAAGATGTTTTTTTAGAATATTACAATCTCAGTTTACACGATAATACAAATGTTACAAGTATACTCACAGGCAACGTAAAAAAAGTTTTGGATCAATGTCCATCGGGAGGGTGTGGTTCCTCAAATCGACAGTGTCTAGGTCGACAATGTTTAGGTTGACCACTATAGGTCGACAGTCACTAGGTCGACATGGATGGAAGGTCGACAGGGTTTCTAGGTCGACATGTGCTAGGTCAACAGGTCTAAAGGTCGACATTAGTTTTTCACATTTCACATGAGGATTTTATTTTTGTGTCGTTTTCTTCGTAGAGTGACCGGGATCCCAAATTAGTGCACCCGTCCCCTCGCATGGCTCGCTTCACTCGCCATGCTTCGGGCATGGTGCCTTCGCTCCGCTACCGCTTCGCTCGGCACACTTTACCGTTCCAATCGTAGTCCACGTGGATCGTTAAGAATGAAAAAATAAAAAACAAGAAAAAAAATGTGAAAAACTCAGTCACTAGGTCGACATGGATGGAAGGTCGACAGGGTTTCTAGGTCGACATGTGCTAGGTCGACAGGTCTAAAGGTCGACATGAGGATTTTTTTTTTGTGTCGTTTTCTTCGTAGAGTGACCGGGATCCCAAATTAGTGCACCCGCGTCCCCTCGCATGGCTCGCTTCACTCGCCATGCTTCGGGCATGGTGCCTTCGCTCCGCTACCGCTTCGCTCGGCACACTTTACCGTTCCAATCGTAGTCCACGTGGATCGTTAAGTATGAAAAAATAAAAAACAAGAAAAAAAATGTGAAAAACTAATGTCGACCTTTAGACCTGTTGACCTAGCACATGTCGACCTAGAAACCCTGTTGACCTTCCATCCATGTCGACCTAGTGACTGTCGACCTATAGTGGTCGACCTAATCATTGTCAACCTAGACACTGTCGATCTTCAGACCGGATCCCCGGTCGGGAATCATCTCCTTCGTCCATACCCACCGGTAGAGCAGAAGAACGGTTCCCGCGTCGGAAAGCACTGCGACGAAGAGTCACCGGCAAACGGTTTGCGACACATATGTTGTGTAAAATACAACATGCATTTACCATGCTGCAAACCTTTCCCGGTGAATACAAAAGAGCACCGCCGGAAGTGTCTAAACATCTAAACCGGCTTTTAAGTACACCAAAGGCACGTTCAATTATTTGCCTCGATGCTTTGTGTGTCTCTTGGTAACGTTTTTCTGCTCTACCAACAGGATTAGACAATGGGGTCAAGAGCCACGATTTGTTGGGATAACCCGCATCGCCTATAAGAAAAGAAAAAAAATGGTGGGTAATAAAAAAAAAAAAAAATTAAGAAAATAATAAAAAAATAAAAACAATTAAAATAAATACCTAACAGTCAGCCACCCGGCATGTTTCCTGTTTCGAACTTCTCAAACAGCGATGACTGACTTAGGATGAAGGAGTCGTGAGCCGATCCAGGAAATCCCACAAAAATATTCAAAAATTTCATGTTGACATCACAGACCGCCTGTACATTCATGGAATGGAAATGTTTTCGGTTCCGAAAACATTCTTCCGAATTCCATGGCAGTCAATCGCGCCCAGAACATTGGGAAATTTGTATTTGGTAAAAAAGCCTAATTTGATCTCACGACATTCGCTGTCCGTCTCTGGAAATGTGATGAACTGGATCGTCAATTTGCGGAAAGCCCTAATGACCTGGGTTATACAGCACGACAGTGTCGACTGTGAAAAACCGCATGTTTGAGACAGTGTAGGCTGGAATGTGCCTGACGCCAAAAAATTTAACGTACCCAGCAGTTTCTGGAAACCGCTGACTGCACGATTGGTCCGTGCCCGAGGTTCCAGGTCGGCCTCCAACAGAGCGTACAGCGAATATATGTCGCGAGTCGATAAGCGATAATTTTGAATCACCTCGAACTCGCTGAGATCCTCCAGTTCACGCCTAGTGCGATACTGGCATGGACGTGGAAATGAAACCCGCAATACTGGCTCACCCAATGCAGACATTTGCTGACCTTGATCCTGATGTCCACCAACCCTTTCTTCCTCCGTGCTTGCAGCCAACATGAACATCACAATCTGGTCAGAAAAAGGCTCCATTATTGTAGTCAGTACAAAAATAGGATATAAATGTGTTTTAAACGCAGGGATTGTCCTAAAAAAACGATTCCACAACAGAGCTGACTGTAAATGGCTCTTTCTCCCTGAAGTCTCAAAAAACCGGGAGTGAGGAGATAGGAGGGGCTTTGCAGAAGTGTATCCTTGGTAAAACTGTGGAATCATGGGTACATTTCCCTCAGCAGAGTGAAGAAAAAAATATTCTTTTAAAAAATCAATTAAATAATACTTGTGAGTCAAAAAAGACAAACCAAGTAGATAATCCCTTCAAATATAAATAGATATGCTATTAGCAATCCAATAAGCAAAAAAAAAAATAATTGTTTAAATTTTTTTTATTAGATCCCGCCAGCAAAGTGAGGCGGACTGAAAATGACGAATTTGCGGTCGAAAAGCACTGTTGTCGAATCGTCATTCTTCAATTGAATATACTTTTGTCGAAAAGCCGCATTTTGACCATTGCAGACATGTCGAATTTTGAAAATGTCGATTTGCAAAAAGTCGAGTCTGAAACAGAAGATATTTTGTCGAAAAGTACTGTATTGCATTGACGAATCCAATTTGACATGTTTTTTTTGTCGAATATGTCCCGATTTTCGACTTTCGCGTCAATTCGACCGCAATTGCATATACCCCTGTATCTTTCATTTGAGACTGTGTAGTAAGTGAGACTGTAATGGCTACAGAGCATAAGTTACAAATTGTTAGAAATTATCCTGTCAGCTGAAAAAGATACAAGTGTAGCAAAGTGCTGAGTTCTATACAGACAAATGCAGATAGAGAACTGAGCTATTACATCTATCCGTATTAATATTAATATACAGAAAATATTCTAATTCAGGAAGGAAGGATATTAACTTTGTCAGGACAATTTAATAATTTCCAAAATAGAGATGCAGATGGTATAGGGGGTCATTCCAAGTTGATCGCTCGCTGCCAATTTTCTCAGTGCAGCGATCAGGTAAAAAAACGGCAAAACTGCGTATGCGTCGCAATGCACATGCGCGTCATATGGGCACAAAGAGCATCGCTGCTGTGCACTGGATATAGCGAAGATTCCATTCGCACAGCTGATCGCAAGGAGATTGACAGGAAGAGGGTGTTTATGGGTGTCAACTGACCGTTTTCTGGGAGTGTTTGGGAAAATGCAGGCGTATCCAGGCATTTGCAGGGCGGGTATCTGACGTCAATTCCGGGACCTTCATCGCTGCAATCATCGCACAGTTTAAGTAACTACAGGGCTGGTCTTGTTTTGCACAAAATGTTTTTGTACCACTCGGCTGCACAGGCGTTCGCACACTTGCAAAGCGAAAATACACTCCCCCGTGGGCGGCAACTATGCGTTTGCACGGCTGCTAAAAGTACCTAGCGAGCGATCAACTCGGAATGACCCTCATAGTCAGATGTTTAGGTACATCAAACATTTAAAAGGATATTTTTCCTAATGTGGAAGGAGGACTAGCTTCATCAAGGGACTTATCCTTTATTCTATCTTGGATACAATTATATATATATAGCTATACATTATATCTTTATGTTCCCAACATGCACACTACAAATTTTAGAGTACCCGAGTCACTCAATCTTATATGAGGAAAGGAGAGGTTTTTTATGTATTGCATGCAAAATAAGATATGCATAGGCATTTGGAGAAAATGTAGTGAAGGTACTACTTTTCTTCAATGTTGAAATTAAATGTATTACTGTATGAATTTAAAGTGTTGTTATGACATTAAATTATAATACTTACTGCTAATATTTCCGATTTGACATTTGATCCATGGATCTTGGAAGAAAGAAAACAGGTATAATATAAATGGTAAAGTGTAATTGTATTAACCACATATACTGTACACATACACAATCTAAGGGAGGCTTACTCAGGCAAACTGAGGTAAACATTTAGCTTGGGTGGAGGCACATAGAATGCATATAGTAATCCCTTAATAGGTAGAGCTTAATAGAAAGTAAGGAAGGGTTACAAAAGTATATGAAAAATACGAAGAATATGTAAAAAATATCTTCTTTGTATAATTCTGATCAGTTTTATAGTCAAAACTGTGAAGTAAGGCAGTGCCTCTCCTGTATTCCTTTCCCACACTTCTCTTATCAAAACAAAACAAATTCCTAGGAGTTTAAACCTCTGCACTTGTGTATAATGCCCACATGAACCGTTTGGCTATTATATTGTGTATAAATCTGCATCTGGTGCTTGCCAGTGCCTCCTCAGCTATTTACCTCACCGCACGTCCCTGTGCCTCCTGGTTCTCAAACTGGCTTACAGTTATGTGACCGGCAGTCAGGAGACCGCCGGTCACAACACCTACCCCTACATCCTGCTCCCTCATTAACCCGGCGGTCAGCATGCCGACCAACAGGGACTATTCCCACTCGTGGGTATTCCACAACACCCATAGAGTGAGAATAGAAGCTGTGGTGAGGGCAGCTCACCACTGAGCCTACAGGGTGGCGAGTGCAGTGACCCTTAAGTGGCTTGCTGCACTCCTCCCCCCCGGCCGGCATTCTGCTGACCGCTGGGATCCCAGTTGCCGGTAACGTGTTACACACCCCTCAAACTGTGTGCCGTGGCACCCTGGTGTGACTCAGGGTAATTGCAGGGGAGCTTTGGATTGGTGGTCAAGGATCAATTCAAATTATTTATGGTCAAAGTAACAGGCAATACCAGAGCTTGTGGCTTCCCATCATAAAATATGTGGACAAACAGAAACAAATCTTGTTTATCACCACACAATTGAACTTAAGAATGATATATAAACACAATTTACTTAATTTAATATTTCTTTCCACATTTCTCAATAATAACATTTTGGCCTTGGGGTGCCGGAATAGCAATTATGATACTCTAGGGCACCGTGATTCAAAAAAGTTTGAGAAACACTGAATTAGGCATTAAAAATAATTTTGAATTGAAATAATACTGTACATTGAATACATTCTATTTTGCAAGGGGTATGGGTCATAAGGTCGACCACACTTAGGTTGACAGTATCTAGGTCGACCACTATTGGTCGACAGCAATTAAAAAAAATTGGTGTCGTTTTCTTCGTAGCGTGACCGGGAACCCCAATTAGTGCACCGTGTCCCCTCGCATGGCTCACTTCACTCGCCATGCTTCGGGCAAGGTGCCTCGCTTTGCTACCGCTGCACTTGGCACAGGTTACCGTTCCCAATTGTAGTCCATGTGCAGGGCCGGCTCCAGGCCTACTAGCACCCTGAGCGAGAAAGTGTCAAAGTGCCCCCACCCCTATGCACGCGCCGAAGGCACACGCGCTCCTGGGAAAGTGGGTGTGGCCTCCTGGGAAAGTGGGCATGACCTCGCAACTTCATATTATCACACTATAAATAAACATATTTTTACACCCCCTCTACGCACCCAATTAGCAGCCTTACACAGAACATAGTAGTGTTCCTTACACACAATGTCTCCAGTATAGTGCCAGATACACATGTCTCCAGTATAGTGCCAGATGCACATAATGTCTACAGCAGTGCAGTGCCAGATAGACATGACATGCCCCGCAGCAGTGCCAGATAAACATGACATGCCCCGCAGCAGTGCCAGCTACACATGACATGCCCCGCAGCAGTGCCAGCTATACATGACATGCCCCGCAGCAGTGTCAACTACACATGACATGCCCCACAGCAGTGCAGCTACACATGACATGCCCCACAGCAGTGCCAGCTGCTCTTGATATACCCCGCAGCAGTGCCACCTACACATGATATGCCCCACAGCAGTGCCAGATACACATTATATGCCCCGCAGCAGTGCCATATAGACATGATATGCCCCGCAGCAGTGCAAGCTACACCTGATATGCCCCGCAGCAGTGCCAGCTACACACGATATGCCCCGTAGCAGGCCCGGTACACATGCCCTACAGTGCCAGATATGTCCCCAGTGCCAGATACACATGCCCCACAGTGCCAGATATGCCCTCAGTGCCAGATATGCCCCCAGTGCCAGATACACATGCCCCACAGTGCCAGATATGCCCCCAGTCCCAGATACACATACCCCACAGTGCCAGATATGCCCCCAGTCCCAGATACACATGCCACAACAGTGCCAGATATGCCCCCAGTGCCAGATACACATGCCCCACAGTGCCAGATATGCTCAACAGTGCCAGATATGCCCCCAGTGCCAGATACACATGCCCCAACAGTGCCAGATATGCCCCTAGTGCCAGATACACATGACCCACAGTGCCAGATATGCCCCCAGTGCCAGATACACATGCCCCACAGTGCCAGATATGCCCCCAGTCCCAGATACACATGCCCCACAGTGCCAGATATGCCCCCGGTGCCAGATATGCCCCCAGTGCCAGATACACATGCCCCAACAGTGCCAGATATGCCCCCAGTGCCAGCTACACATACCCCACAGTGACAGATATGCCCCCAGTGCCAGATACACATGCCCCACAGTGCCAGATATGCCCCCCGTGCCAGCTACACATGCCCCAACAGTGCCAGATATGCCCCCAGTGCCAGCTACACATACCCCACAGTGACAGATATGCCCCCAGTGCCAGATACACATGCCCCACAGTGCCAGATATGCCCCCCGTGCCAGATACACATGCCCCACAGTGCCAGATATGCTCAACAGTGCCAGATATGCCCCCAGTGCCAGATACACATGCCCCAACAGTGCCAGATATGCCCCTAGTGCCAGATACACATGACCCACAGTGCCAGATATGCCCCCAGTGCCAGATACACATGCCCCACAGTGCCAGATATGCCCCCAGTCCCAGATACACATGCCCCACAGTGCCAGATATGCCCCCGGTGCCAGATATGCCCCCAGTGCCAGATACACATGCCCCAACAGTGCCAGATATGCCCCCAGTGCCAGCTACACATACCCCACAGTGACAGATATGCCCCCAGTGCCAGATACACATGCCCCACAGTGCCAGATATGCCCCCCGTGCCAGCTACACATGCCCCAACAGTGCCAGATATGCCCCCAGTGCCAGCTACACATACCCCACAGTGACAGATATGCCCCCAGTGCCAGATACACATGCCCCACAGTGCCAGATATGCCCCCCGTGCCAGATACACATGCCCCACAGTGCCAGATATGCTCAACAGTGCCAGATATGCCCCCAGTGCCAGATACACATGCCCCAACAGTGCCAGATATGCCCCTAGTGCCAGATACACATGACCCACAGTGCCAGATATGCCCCCAGTGCCAGATACACATGCCCCACAGTGCCAGATATGCCCCCAGTCCCAGATACACATGCCCCAACAGTGCCAGATATGCCCCCGGTGCCAGATATGCCCCCAGTGCCAGATACACATGCCCCAACAGTGCCAGATATGCCCCCAGTGCCAGCTACACATACCCCACAGTGACAGATATGCCCCAGTGCCAGATACACATGCCCCACAGTGCCAGATATGCCCCCCGTGCCAGCTACACATGCCCCAACAGTGCCAGATATGCCCCCAGTGCCAGCTACACATACCCCACAGTGACAGATATGCCCCCAGTGCCAGATACACATGCCCCACAGTGCCAGATATGCCCCCAGTCCCAGATACACATGCCCCACAGTGCCAGATATGCCCCCGGTGCCAGATATGCCCCCAGTGCCAGATACACATGCCCCAACAGTGCCAGATATGCCCCCAGTGCCAGCTACACATACCCCACAGTGACAGATATGCCCCCAGTGCCAGATACACATGCCCCACAGTGCCAGATATGCCCCCCGTGCCAGCTACACATGCCCCAACAGTGCCAGATATGCCCCCAGTGCCAGCTACACATACCCCACAGTGACAGATATGCCCCCAGTGCCAGATACACATGCCCCACAGTGCCAGATATGCCCCCCGTGCCAGATACACATGCCCCACAGTGCCAGATATGCTCAACAGTGCCAGATATGCCCCCAGTGCCAGATACACATGCCCCACAGTGCCAGATATGCTCAACAGTGCCAGATATGCCCCTAGTGCCAGATACACATGACCCACAGTGCCCCCCCCCCCAGTGCTGCTCACCGTGCTGCAGCCGATGGTTCACTTGGGCAGAGTGTAGGCGGCGGTTGCTGCTGCTGCTGCTCCTGCTGTGTAAGGACGGGGAGAAGAATGCAGCGTGCGCCTCTCCTTCCCCTCAGTCTCCGGTGGGTGGGCACACAGTTTAGTACTTGTAACTCAGTGCACGCTATGCACACTGTGCGGTGCCAGCATCTGATGCCACGCGCGCGCACTGAGTAGTTTTGCATAGTCCCACCCACAGCACAGAGGCAGCCACTGACTGCTGGCTGGGAGTGGGACTTGGAGGCGGGCCGGGGACGGACGGATGCTGCTGGAGCCTGGAGGCACACACAGATACAGAACCAAGCTCCAGGCTCCAATATGGCGATGCCAGCGTGTGGCGCCCATTAAGGGTGGTACCCTGCAGGCTGCTCTATTGGAACATGCCTGGAGCCGGCCCTGTACCACGTGGATCGTACAAAATGAAAAAGTTAAAAAGAGTGAAGAAAATTGTGAAAAAACTCATGTCGACCTTTTGACATGTCGACCTAGAACATGTGGACCTTGGGACCATGTCGGCCTAGAAACCCTGTTGACCTAATGCATGTCGACCAATAGTGGTCGACCTAATGACTGTATACCTTTGCAAGAGTAGTTGTGCCTGCAAGTTACATAAAACTGTTAATGAATTTAGTTTTCTAAAGCACACAGCAGTATACAAGTTTTAAGAAGTCCCAGTAGAAATAGATAGTGAGTCTTTATTTGTAGCCCAGGATAAAAATCAAATAGAAAAAGACATTTACAGCCAATGCTTCATGCCTGTGAAACACCTAATCCTAAAAAGACTCATTATATTGGGCAGCACATACTTCACACAGGGATCCTGCTATTTCCTTTCCTTTGAACATTCACCTTAATCAATGTCAGTGATTTCCCAGATGGGAATGGGAATATACATATAGTACAAACTTTTTATTTCTATATGAGGTATATGCTGATTTCTTTTTAGAACTTTACAGAACATCAATTCTATGAAATAATATTATTTTCTTAACAACTCCTACAGGAGAACATGAATTGTTTTTGAGTCTTAAGTTGTAAGGTGCCTGGCGAACATAAATGTACTAGAGGAGAATTGTGAAGAAAATATATTTTATAAATGCTGAGTGTACTGTAAGATCAACCACTAAGTGCTTGTGCAGTGTCTGCAGTGCAGTGTCTGTGTGTGCAACTTTTTCAGGTGTTGCATTTGCAATTTTATGCAAAAGCCGCTACCAGCCCCTTCCTGGTGCACAGCCGTGCGTCTCAATGTGCAAGGACTGACGTGCCCACTTTTAGCAACAAGTACTGATTGATATTGTACATACTTAGATGCAACCATTGGTCGCATCATCGAACCTTGCACGAGCCCTATGCTAGATGGAGATGAGAGTATGGCCAATGGGCCACCAATTCAGTGACACATCTACGATGCTCCCAGAATACCCACTTGCGTCTGCATAGCTAAGGCCAGATTAATATTGGCGCAGATGGAACTACAGTTCTAGACCTCTGCATAAAACAGGCAGACCTTCTGACAGCATGGCAACACAAACATCATAAGGATTAAAATGTTATTTGTTTTCCTCACAAAATGTTGCACACATTGAAGCTGACAGTGTATGGGGTGTACACACCCACACCACACTGGTGACAGCTCCTCTGCTTCTCACAAGATTGGGCCCTTCATCATTTTCAGCTGCAGGTCCATGTGGACCTCTATCCGGCCTTGCGTAAAGCCACTTCCCAGACACCGCCTAAGAACAACCAATACAGTACATGGCTAAGACATTTCTGAGACCGTGCATCTCAGTCACAACTGTGACTGTGGCTCTCATTCAGGTCTGGTTGGTACTGTGCACTGATGCATAAAGTACACACGTATGGTACCTTCAGCATGCATGAACCCGTTCTACGCATGCTCGAATGGGTCTGCGACACAGCATGCAGTCCAGCATCAGGCTGTCAGTTATTAAAAGTTTGATTTTGTTTGGGTGGGGAGGGGGCGGCGTGTCACCACCATTGCAGGAGAGGGACATGGCCAGGATCTTCATCAGAATAAGGAGATTTCATGGCCTCTAGGAATCAGCTGCAGTGGCCAGCTTGCATGACGCCATTGGTCATGCAGCCGTTGATGGTGTCTAAGATGATCCGATACTGCATCCTAGGATGCACCTGGGATTAATAATATAAGCAGGAGATGCCACATCGCCATATTAGCCACATCTGAATGAGGGCCAGTGTGCGCACATTGCAGTGTGACTTATGCGCAGTAGGAAGAAATAGCTCAACTTTTTCTGACATTGACTTTGTGTCCGACTCATCACCAAGTCCTTACTGATAAGACCAAGTGCTATTTTTATATTTTCACATGGTTTCTGAAAATGGGAGTTAGCACCCTCATCTGAATTCTGCTCACCAACAAATACTTATTAGTGGAATAACATGGGGCTTAATTTTTAGATTTTAGTAAATCTGATTAAGGTTACAGCAGGAGTACACATATAGCAATGCAACGCAGGCATCAGGAGGACAGGAATTGCCCTGATGTATGGGCCCCTTTAATTTTTTTTGATAAATTCTTTATGGGATATGGGCCCTCATTCTGAGTTCATCGCACCAAGCAACTTTTTGCTGCTGGTGCGATCAACTGATCTCCGCCTATGGGGGAGTGTATTTTAGCATAGCAGGGCTGCGATCGCTTGTGCAGCCCTGCTATGCTAAAAAAGTTTCACACAAAATAAGACTAGCCCTAGACCTACTTACCCTGTGTGACGGATCCAGCGATGCAGGTCCCGGCTTTGACGTCAGACATCTGCCCTCCGTTCGCCTGGATACGCCTGCGTTTTTCTTACCACTCCCTGAAAATGGCTGGAAACGGTGAGTATCCACCCCGGAACGCTGCTGCGATCACATTTGTCGCTGGCGGCGTCCTTGCCAAGCGACTTTCGTTGCCAGGCAACGATGCGTGTGCGCCACGCATGCGCATCGTCATTAGGTCGACTAGACTTAATTTGACAGTCATTAGGTCAACCACTATTGGTCGACATGCATTAAGTCGACATGGTCACTAGGTCAACATGGTCATTAGGTCAACATGTACTAGGTCGACATGGAAAAAGGTTGACATGAGTTTTTCACTTTTTTTTTTCATTTTCTGAATTTTTTCATACTTTACTATCCATGTGGACTACGATTGGGAATAGTAACCTGTGCTGAGCGCAGTGGTAGCGGAGTGAGGCACCTTGCCCGAAGCATGATGAGCGAAGCGAGCCTTGCGAGGGGACACGGTGCACTAATTTAGGTTCCCCGTCATTTTACGAAGAAAATAACAACAAAAAAAGTTTTCAAAAACTCATGTCGACCTTTTTCCATGTCGACCTAGTACATGTCAACTTAATGACCATGTCGAAATAGTTCCCATGTCGACCTAATGCATGTTGACCAATAGTGGTCAACCTAATGACTGTGGACCTAAGTCTTGTCGACCTAATAACCCATACCCATTTTTTATTTATTTCATTTAAATCAATGTTTTATATACAATACTCAGGTGCAGGTGTTACTGCCGATTGTCCAGGTAGAGCTTCACATTTGTTATTGCTCTGCACATAACCTGTTTGATGGAGCCTGCAGGCTTCCAATCTGTGTACCAGCAAGCAGTAGTTGCAGTCAGAGGCGTAGCTAGGGTTTTTGGAGCCCAGGGCAAGATGGAAAATGGCGCCCCCCCCCCCCCCCCCCCCATAAAAAAAACAACAAAAAACGAAACAAAAAAACAGCAAAAGAAGTATGTGGTCGCGACGAAGGCGCGCAACGAAAAATGGGCATGGTCACACACCAGAAGGGGTGTGGCGACGCACCAGAAGGGTAGTGGCCACTGAAAATGGCCCACAGTGCCAGTTACATTGCCCCACAGTACCAGATACAATGCCCCACAGTGCCGGATACATGCCCCACAGTGCCAGATACATGCCCCACAGTGCCAGATACATGCCCAACAGTGCCGGATACATGCCCCACAGTGCCGGATATATGCCCCACAATACATGCCCCACTGTGCTGGATACATGCCCCACAGTGCCAGATACATGCCCCACAGTGCCAGATACATGCCCCACAGTGCCAGATACATGCCCCACAGTGCCAGATACATGCCACACAGTGCCGGATACATGCCCCACACTGCCGGAAACATGCCCCACAATACATGCCCCACCGTGCCGGATACATGCCCCACAGTGCCAGATACATTGCCCCACAGTGCCAGATACATGCCCCACAGTGCCAGATACATGCCCCACAGTGCCGGATACATGCCCCACAGTGCCGGATACACATGCCCCACAGTGCCGGATACATGCCCCACAGTGCCGGATACATGCCCCACAGTGCCAGATACATGCCCCACAGTGCCAGATACATGCCCCACAGTGCCGGATACATGCCTCACAGTGCCGGATACATGCCCCACAGTGCCGGATACATGCCCCACAGTGCCAGATACATGCCCCACAGTGCCAGATACATGCCACACAGTGCCGGATACATGCCCCACACTGCCGGAAACATGCCCCACAATACATGCCCCACCGTGCCGGATACATGCCCCACAGTGCCAGATACATGCCCCACAGTGCCAGATACATGCCCCACAGTGCCAGATACATGCCCCACAGTGCCGGATACATGCCCCACAGTGCCGGATACATGCCCCACAATACATGCCCCACCGTGCCGGATACATGCCCCACAGTGCCAGATACATGCCCCACAGTGCCAGATACATGCCACACAGTGCCGGATACATGCCCCACAGTGCCGGATACATGCCCCACAATACATGCCCCACCGTGCCGGATACATGCCCCACAGTGCCAAATACATTGCCCCATAGTGCCAGATACATTGCCCCACAGTGCCAGATACATGCCCCACAGTGCCAGATACATGCCCCACAGTGCCAGATACATGCCCCACAGTGCCAGCTACATTGCCGCACAGTGCCAGTTACATGCCCCACAGTGCCAGTTACATTTCCCCACAGTACCAGTTACATGCTCCACAGTTTTTACACTTATATCACACTGTTTGTTTTATATTTATGTAGCTTTTTTCACATATATTTTTTACACTTATAACACTGCTCAGCTAAACCTCACATTCTAACACTCTGACACTTTACTGCTGTCCTCTTCTTTTCTTTTACATTCAGCAGCCTCTTTCATTTGCTTTACACTGATCTTTCACTCCTATCCTTTTTCTGTGTGATGCCCTGGGGTGGTTTGGCTGGGGTGGTCTGGGGGTGCTCTGCGTCCCGGAGGGGAACCCCTATAGTGTTAGGGACCTGTCCGATGAGGTCACCGTGAAGCAGGTGGGCAGGCTCATATACTGGCCAATATATGCCAAGAACCTCAAATATTATATTATGGTTATAATAATTTTAATGGTGTATGGTGCACCTGCACCCTTTGTTCCTATGTTGTAGTATTACTGTACTTAGTCCCAGCAAGGTAGCACATCCCATTATAATAAGCTAGGGTGTGCAGTCCAGGCCTCGTTTCCATATAGTCTATATTATGTGTGTGTATACACACCTGAGGGATTGGGACAGCCCTCATCTCTGGATTAGCACCCCACCCACTGCCTCTCAGGCTTTTAAACAGGGAACCAGCACATTCTGACTGCACAAAAGACATAGGTATGATCCTTTTAATTATATACAAAGTCAGTTTGGGGGTGAGCATTTGGGGCGTGGGGCTCCCTGTATTGCTCTGGCTGGGCCACCTTGGGGCATCACCACCTTACATTTACTTTTACACTTATATCACACTGTTTGTTTTATATTTATGTAGCTTTTTTCACATATATTTTTTACACTTATAACACTGCTCAGCTAAACCTCACATTCTAACACTCTGACACTTTACTGCTGTCCTCTTCTTTTCTTTTACATTCAGCAGCCTCTTTCATTTGCTTAACACTGATCTTTCACTCCTATCCTTTTTCTGTGTGATGCCCTGGGGTGGTTTGGCTGGGGTGGTCTGGGGGTGCTCTGCGTCCCGGAGGGGAACCCCTATAGTGTTAGGGACCTGTCCGATGAGGTCACCGTGAAGCAGGTGGGCAGGCTCATATACTGGCCAATATATGCCAAGAACCTCAAATATTATATTATGGTTATAATAATTTTAATGGTGTATGGTGCACCTGCACCCTTTGTTCCTATGTTGTAGTATTACAGTACTTAGGCCCTCATTCCGGGTTGATCGCTCGCAAGGCGAATTTAGCAGAGTTGCTCACGCTAAGCCGCCGCCTACTGGGAGTGAATCTTAGCTTCTTAAAATTGCGAACGATGTATTCGCAATATTGCGATTACAAACTACTTAGCAGTTTCAGAGTAGCTTCAGACTTACTCGGCATCTGCGATCAGTTCAGTGCTTGTCGTTCCTGGTTTGACGTCATAAACACACCCAGCGTTCGCCCAGACACTCCTCCGTTTCTCCAGCCACTCCCGCGTTTTTTCCGGAAACTGTAGCGTTTTAATCCACACGCCCATAAAACGCCGTGTTTCCGCCCAGTAACACCCATTTCCTGTCAATCACACTACGATCGCCGGAGCGAAGAAAAAGCCGTGAGTAAAAAAACTATCTTCATAGCAAAATTACTTGGCGCAGTCGCAGTGCGAACATTGCGCATGCGCACTAAGCTTAAAAACGCTGCGATGCGAAGAAAATTACCGTGGGAACGACTCGGAATGACCCCCTTAGTCCCAGCAAGGTAGCACATCCCATTATAATAAGCTAGGGTGTGTAGTCCAGGCCCCGTTTCCACATGCCCCACAGTGCCAGTTACATGCCCCACAGTGCCAGTTACATTGCCCCACAGTGCCAGACACATTGCCCCACTGTGCCAGACACATGCCCCACTGTGCCAGATACATGCCCCACTGTGCCAGATACATGCCCCACTGTGCCAGATACATGCCCCACAGTGCCAGATACATGCCCCACTGTGCCAGATACATGCCCCACTGTGCTCCCCCGAGTGCCAGATACATGCCCCACTGTGCTCCCCCGAGTCCCCCCCCCGGTCACTCACCGGCGCCTGTTGTGTATGTGAGGGGAGGAGAGCGCAGCGCCTCTCCTTCCTCTCACCGCTTCAGGTCTCCAGCGGCTGTGTGGCGCCGGTTCGCCAGCCAATCAGAGATCGTGGACCGGCAGCCAATCAGGAGCCTGTCCGCAAGCTCTGATTGGCTAACGCCGGAGACCGGACACACGCAGCGCTGCTGGCAGCGCTGCTAGTGCTGGCGGCGGTGAGGGGAGGGAGAAACGCTGCGCTCTCCTCCCCTCACATTTCGGTGTCATGGGGGTGAGTGGGACATGATGCCCTGGCCGTCGGCGGCACCCCCCTCTCCTGGGCCTGCCAAGACGCCCAGGGCACGTGCCCCACTCGCCCTACCCTTGTTACGCCTCTGGTTGCAGTAAATTTAATTGGTAGCTGAGGCTACTACCGGGGCTTGAGGTGGTTAATAAGGTGCTGCCCTGTAAGAGGCTTTGCTAAGCTATAAAAATATATCTGTGTCCTGTTAGTATTTTATTACAACCATGGCCGAAATTTACTAAGATGGGAGTTCTATTTAAGATGGGATGTTACCCATAGCAACCAATCAGATTCTACTTCTCATTTATCTAGCACCTTCTAGAAGATAATACCTGGAATCTGATTTGTTGCTATGGGTAACATCCCATCTTAAATAGAACTCCCATCTTAGTAAATTTACCCTCATGTGTCTGTTTATAGCTTCTTGTTATACAAGTGAGAAAGTTATCTATCCATTATAAATTCAACTTTTCACTGTAACGTACAGGGGAAAGGGCAGAGCTATAGTGTGAATTTCATGTTTTGACACAATCGCCATGAGAACAAAAGTGTTTATTTTCACTTTCCATAGCTGTCCTCCTGACACCAGACCTCTGTGACACTGTGCAAAGCATTGAGAGCAGCTTTGTAGCCCTTTCAGATTGAGCAATGCAGATTATATTTATAGGTCATAGAAAACAGGTCTATAATCTTTTCTAAGCATATTCTTATAGTATTGGGATTTTGTATTAGTTTCTCAATTTCTCCTAATACTGATTTTTCCCCTTCTTATATTTCTTTTATGCTTTATACTGGGGGTGTACAGTATATTTGGTAAAAGCAGTTTTCATTGATTTCAAACTGTTCTAAAAATGATCAGTTAATAAATGTTTTAGCCCCTGAAACACAACTTTGATTTAGACTGATTTACATCAATCTGATTTAAATGAAAATCGACCTTTAATAAGTACAGTATATTGCTAGGAGTGGTATACAGGGCAGGTTCTTGTGTGGTGGAGAACCCAATGGACAAATGGAATCCAGTCAGGATCCCAGCAGTCAAAATACCGATGCTGGAATCTCGACACTGCCCGGAATGCCGACACCAGCATACCAAATGGGACTACAATCCCGGTGTTGGCATCCTGACAGCTGGGATCCCAAACGAGTGCTTGGCGGGTCACCCGGGAGGGGGGGGGGCGAAGGGGAGGTTAGGTTTTGGTTGTGGGGGGAGGGTAATGTTATACGGAAATGGGTTCTCTGCGCACTGAGGTGTTAGTCTGAGGCGGGGTGTGCTGCTGGTAACGAGGGGTGTCCCGCCCCCCCTTAAATGGTAAGTATACAGATGTGGATAAAACCACAGGGAACCAGCGCTCAAACCCTATTTGTAGTGGTGAATGATACGGTTATAAAGTGAAACTAAAATCAATAATGAAAAAGCAGGTAATATACTTAGGGTTGTTTATTCTAAGATGTTGAGATACTTTCTTTCCCAACAGGTATAAATTCGGTTTAAAAGTCAATCAGTGATTGGGGCACGCTCCTGGTTTGAGCTGAAATTCTGAAGTGCAAGGTTCAATTGAAAGAACAAATGCTGTAATCTTTGTAAAGTCGAAAAAAAGAAAAAGAAAAAGAAAAATGCCACAAAAAAAATAATAATGATATGTACTAAAGTCCAAACTGTTTACAAGTCTATACAGACTGCGGCGTCTCGCTAATCTGTGCTCTGAAGTGAAGGATTCTCTTGGGAAGTGATGAACAGTTGACAGCGGTAGTGTATGCTTTGGTTAGAGTGGAGAATAAGGACCCTGGACTGGCGCTATTCCTCCTGCAGCACGTCCCACAGTAGAGCGCCCGAATCAGGCCCGCTCTGTGGGGGCGCTGACCTGGGGTGTGCGTCTGTCACAGAGGCGAAGTGGACACGGCCGGAGCTCTCCGAGCGGCTGGCCGCGCCTCTCCTCCTCCTACAGGGACTTACCTTCTCCCTTCCCCTCCACCTTCCACTCTCCGCTGTCTCGGGCTTCTTCCGTAGCCTGGCAACCGGTTGCTTCCGGAACTCCGGATCACGTGACCGGATGGTTTGCGGAAAGGATTAGCAGTACTGTCCTTCTTTGTAGTGAATATTCGTCCTCAGTCCAATGTAGTATAGATGGGTAGCTCCAATGCGTTTCGACCTGTTAGGGTCTTCCTCTGGGAGTCCCAGAGGAAGACCCTAACAGGTCGAAACGCGTTGGAGCTACCCATCTATACTACATTGGACTGAGGACGAATATTCACTACAAAGAAGGACAGTACTGCTAATCCTTTCCGCAAACCATCCGGTCACGTGATCCGGAGTTCCGGAAGCAACCGGTTGCCAGGCGACGGAAGAAGCCCGAGACAGCGGAGAGTGGAAGGCGGAGGGGAAGGGAGAAGGTAAGTCCCTGTAGGAGGAGGAGAGGCGCGGCCAGCCGCTCGGAGAGGTCCGGCCGTGTCCACTTCGCCTCTGTGACAGGCGCACACCCCAGGTCAGCGGCCCCACAGAGCGGGCCTGATTCGGGCGCTCTACTGTGGGACGTGCTGCAGGAGGAATAGCGCCAGTCCAGGGTCCTTATTCTCCACTCTAACCAAAGCATACACTACCGCTGTCAACTGTTCATCACTTCACAAGAGAATCCTTCACTTCAGAGCACAGATTAGCGGGACGCCGCAGTCTGTATAGACTTGTAAACCGTTTGGACTTTAGTACATATCATTATTATTTTTTTTGTGGCATTTTTCTTTTTCTTTTTTTGACTTTACAAAGATTACAGCATTTGTTCTTTCAATTGAACCTTGCACTTCAGAATTTCAGCTCAAACCAGGAGCGTGCCCCAATCACTGATTGACTTTTAAACTGAATTTATACCTGTTTGGAAAGGAGGGTAATGTTAGGCTGTGGGAAGAGAAGTTAGTTTTAGGCTGCCGGAGGAAGTGGGGGGTAGGTTTAGGCGCCAACGGGGAGGGTTAGGGTTAGGCTACGGGGGGGGGGGGAGGGGGGGAGGGTTTAGGTTGCAGTAAGGGAGAGTTAGGGTTAGAGCAGTGGTTCTCAACCCTTAGGTGCCTTGGGAAACCTGCAGGGGTGCCTTGGGGTGGTGGTCCAGGACCAATTCAAATGATTTATGGTCAATGTAATAGGCAAAACCACTGCTGCTGGCTGCCAATTATAAAATATGTGGACAAATATAAGCAAATCCTGTCCCATCACCACACAACTGAACCTAAGGATGACATAGAAACACAATTTACTTAATTTAATATTTCTTCTAAATAAGATACTTTTGGCCTAGGGGTGCTACAAATTTTTTTTGGGTACCCAAGGGTGCTGTGATTCCAAAATGTTTGGGAACCACTGGGTTAGAGGGTTGGGGGGGGGGGGTGTTGGTATACTCTGGATTCTAACCATCAAGATGCCACGGTCGGTATCCTGACTGCCGACATCCCGACTACTGCCATTTCATTGGGTGGGATTCAAATTATATATTACGCCAAATTTCCTTTCTAAAATGATCTCCGTCATCGCGCATTTTGAACCAATAGTGATCAGGTTCAGCAGTGTAAAGGGTTTGGTGCCTCCCTACTCCGGGGCTAGCGAGCTGAAATAATGATACCACGCCCCTGAGGGCAGAAACAGAACGAGTGTGGAAAGGGGTGAAAATAATTGAATCCCACCCAAAATGTCATGTCTGTGGAAAACTGTTTTGTCAATAGATTAATATCTTGCCAGTGATAGCGAATTCACGCAAATTGAGGCCAGCTTAGCTTTTCACCCTCCAAAATGCTCTGTGGGGGTATAATAGTTTTAAATCAGGCCAAAAATTACTTATTTAGTACTTTGATACTAAGTATCTTATTTGCTTTAATGCTACAGTATTAAAGCTGTTAATTCCTTGTTGCTGACCTTCTACCTCTACTGTGACCATCCCCATATTACATATCCTGACCTCTTGTCTCTACTATGACTATTCATTTACCTTACAGATTTGTACTATACTTCTGTTCTGTTACCGGCCCTCCCTGGTGTTTCCATAGAAGTAGTTCTTATTCTGTATGTTTTATAGATCAGTGAACCCAGGCAAGAATTTAAAATACAGGTTGAGTATCCCATATCCAAATATTCCGAAATACGGAATATTCGGAAATACGGACTTTTTTGAGTGAGAGCGCGATAGTGAAACCTTTATTTTTTGATGTCTCAATGTACACAAACTTTGTTTAATACACAAAGTTATTAAAAATATTGTATTAAATGACCTTCAGGCTGTGTGTATAAGGTGTATATGAAACATAAATGCATTCTGTGCTTAGACTTAGGTCCCATCACCATGATATCTCATTATGGGATGCAATTATTCCAAAATACGGAAAAATACGATATCCAAAATACCTCTGGTCCCAAGCATTTTGGATAAGGGATATTCAACCTGTAAATTTTTATGGCGCAATCAATATTCAACAGATGGTCAGGATAGGTTCTATGTTTTCATACAGTGCATTGCATAATATGTATATAGATGCTCACGGCCAGCAGCAAAGTGTGCCTAGAATTGGATTGCAATTTTTCCAGCGGATCTGGGACTCAGGGTCGACAGTGTCTAGGTTGACACACAGTAGGTCGACACCTATTGGTCGACAGTGAGTAGGTCGACACAGAAAATAGGTCGACACTGCCATTAGGTCGACATGAATAAGGCAGACATGGAAAAAGGTTGACATTAGTGTTTATGCTTTTTTGGTGTTGTTTTCTCTGTAAAGTGACCGGGAACCCCAATAAGTGCACCGGATCCCCCCGCAAGGTTACCGTACCCAATTGTAGTCCACGTGGATCGTAAAGTATGAAAAAGTACAAAAAAACCTTGTGCTTGTCAACATAATGGCCATGTCGACCTATTTTTGGTGTAGACCTAGTCACTGTCGACCAATAGGCATTGAGCTAAGGTGTGTCAACCTAAGTGCTGTCAACCCAGAGTCCGGATACCGTTTCCAGCATGTAATGCATGTGCAGTATTTAATGTCTGCTGCCCTTCTCCTGCACCCTACAATATGCTTAAACCCCTTCTCCAGCTGTACTCCAGCTTTCCTGTTCCCTATTTTGTCACAGCTCAGCGCAGATAGCAAGGTTAGTCAGATGTATTGTTTACATTTTAAGAATTTTAATTAACAATGTAAGTTATTCTTATTATTTCATAGTTTTTTGTAACACACATTGTAGCCTCTTTTAGGGGCAGATTCATCATTAAAAAAATGTGAAACAAGAATTTTTATTTTACAACTCTCACCCTTTCATTTCACAATTCTGTCACTATTCGTCACACCTCTCTAATAGAAATATCACTTCCGAACAACGGCAATTTTTGCGAAGCAGTATTTTGGAAAAGTGATGTTTTTCCTCCAACTGCCCATGCATATTTAACTTTTATTTCCCCCTTCTGCCCCCCCCCCCCCACCTTGCTGGTGCCTAATTGCTGGTGTGTCCAGCTGCAGATGTCGCGCTATAGCCGCGCCCCCCCCCCCCCCTCCCCCCTCTGCTTGTGAAGTGATTCAGGGGCTGTTCACCATCTCAGGATGGCAAACAGTTTCACTTTCAAACTCTGAAAACATAATATGGGGAGTGTAGAAATTATGACAAATTAAGGATAATGAATATGCCTCTTACTATATTTAAAATGACTCTTATTACACAGGTGTATCAGGGCAGTAGATTAGAAACACATATGTTAGAAGAATGGGTGCCAGTCCATCTCTGAGATCTCACTCCTTCATATACTCCTATAACACGTCACAATAGCACAGTACAAGTAGCTCTCATTTGTATACTGTAGCCGACACTTGCCTCGGTTCTATCTCTGTCCATCAACCTTCGATGTCTTCATTTCTCTGTCACCTGGTCTCTATACTTCTGTCCAGGGTGTACATACTGTTCTGTAGATGTAAGAACACGAAAAGAAAGGTACATCTGCACACTTGAATGATCTATGTTAACAATTTAATTGATGAAAAAATCAATAAAGCCCCAATAGACGTGTGTCTAAATTAAAATAGACTTTAAGCCTCTCTGGGGGTGCGACCCTATTACAACCAAGGTATCAAAACATATAAAGAGAACTAGAAAGATGGTTGTTGAGTTGGGTGCACAATATCAATTAATTGGGTTGATTGTCAAAAATAAAGCGTAACTTTTATTACTTTTATTAATATTAAGAAGGTCCTTGTC
This sequence comes from Pseudophryne corroboree, assembly GCF_028390025.1. Taxonomy (NCBI): domain Eukaryota; kingdom Metazoa; phylum Chordata; class Amphibia; order Anura; family Myobatrachidae; genus Pseudophryne; species Pseudophryne corroboree. The sequence goes on from NC_086447.1 coordinate 785,650,873, forward strand.
GTAGGACACATACAGCAAAATATAGAGGTTAAAAACATGACATATTATTTTATTTATTTATTTATTAACAGTTTCTTATATAGCGCAGCATATTCCGTTGCGCTTTACAATTAGAACAACAGTAATAGAACAAAACTGGGTAAAAACAGACAGACATAGAGGTATACAAACGCATACGTGAAAATAGAAAGAAGAAGATGTGAGACAGATTCATAAAAAGTGGGATCACCACAATAACTCCTGCAACTAGTATAATTATTTATGTGTGAGACAATAGCCACTCAGGATACAGACTGGGTGATGTTTGCCAGTCCTAGGTATAATTGATATCGTGTGGGACGATTAGATATTACCACAGATAGTGGGGTGTTATAAGTGGGACACTGCCTCTGGTACACGAATACAGTGGAAAATATAATACAATTAGGGCCTCTTTCCCAACTGATAGTAATATACAAGTGAGTTGCTCTTAAATAGAGAGCATTAATTACAATGGTACTGGTGGTTGAGACATAAAAAGTGTGTTATGCCACTGGTGCCTTATAATACAAAATGCTGTGTATCTCCTTGCGTACTGCGTTCTGGATGCATCAGTAATGCTGCCTTAACATAAGTCCAGGGTCATCAGAGTATGCCCCGTATAGTGATGGAGTCAATTGAAAGATGTACTGAGATACTGCAGTGATGATTATTTACAAATATAGGCACAGAGTGAGTATATTTCAGTCCACATTTATTTAGAGATAGAGGGAAAAGATGTTGCAAAATGTCCTAAGACTAATGTAACACAAGAGCAACAATTGTTGCAACACCAGTTCATGCAATGGAAAGAGGATTTGCAATAATATTACTTCACTGATGTATGTGGTATTCATGAATCATACACATGTATACCTATTGAAAGAATATTACTTTCATTATGAGTGTATAATACACTGTTATCTTTACTGATCATGCGCGTGTACACCTCTTGTAAGGTAAATCACTTGTATTATCTAGGTATACAGATGTGTGCTCAATATGAGAAATCCACTGAAGACGTCCAAAATATTGAAATAAAAAAATATATTAATAATAAAAAATATATATTTGAGCAGTGTTCTTAACACCCTTGGGGTCAGTTGTCCCTATTATAGAGTAATGGGTCTTCTCTATAGGGATTGTGATGATAATAAATGCCGCTGCTGCTGGCTCTGATGACCCCTAGGATGTAATATAACTCTAGACCAATGCTTATAATACAATTCCTGATTCCTATAGTTCTATTATAAGCAGTGCAGTGGTTACTAAGCACAGAGTAGTTTCAGCTTAAATAATGGTAATCAGGTAAGCCACCGATATATGCTGTTCAGAGAAGCAAGTGATTGCTGTCTCTGTTTGCTGAAATACTGTAGCCTAGGGTAAATCCCCTGTGCTGCTATCTCGAGTGGTAGTTTGTCTGTCTTCCTAAACTCATACACACAGCCTGCTGAGCGAATCCTGATTGCTAATTGCTATGGCTCTATAGAGATCAGTGCTGGTGCAGGTAAGAACATCACTATCTATTGCACAGAATACAACATTGCATATAACATTTCAAGGAGTGTGGTGGCCCACTAACAAGCCGACATGCATGTTTCGCTGTATGGGCAGCTTTAACGAGGCCTCGTTATTTTTTTCTTTCAATATTTTGGACGCCTTCCGTGGATTTCTCATATTGAGCACACATCTGTATACCTAGATAATACAAATGATTTACCTTACAAGAGGTGTACACGCGCATGATCAGTAAAGATAACAGTGTATTATACACTCATAATGAAAGTAATATTCTTTCAATAGGTATACTTGTGTATGATTCATGAATACCACATACATCAGTGAAGTAATATTATTGCAAATCCTCTTTCCATTGCATGAACAGGTGTTGCAACAATTGTTGCTCTTGTGTTACATTAGTCTTAGGACATTTTGCAACATCTTTTCCCTCTATCTCTAAAATAAATGTGGGCTGAAATATACTCACTCTGTGCCTATATTTGTAAATAATCATCACTGCAGTATCTCAGTACATCTTTCAATTGACTCCATCACTATACGGGGCATACTCTGATGACCCTGGACTTATGTAAAGGCAGCGTTACTGATGCATCCAGAACGCAGTACGCAAGGAGATACACAGCATTTTGTATTATAAGGCACCAGTGGCATAACACACTTTTTATGTCTCAACCACCAGTACCATTGTAATTAATGCTCTCTATTTAAGAGCAACTCACTTGTATATTACTATCAGTTGGGAAAGAGGCCCTAATTGTATTATATTTTCCACTGTATTCGTGTACCAGAGGCAGTGTCCCACTTATAACACCCCACTATCTGTGGTAATATCTAATCGTCCCACACGATATCAATTATACCTAGGACTGGCAAACATCACCCAGTCTGTATCCTGAGTGGCTATTGTCTCACACATAAATAATTATACTAGTTGCAGGAGTTATTGTGGTGATCCCACTTTTTAAGAATCTGTCTCACATCTTCTTCTTTCTATTTTCACGTATGTGTTTGTATATGTCATGTTTTTAACCTCTATATTTTGCTGTATGTGTCCTACGACAAGGACCTTCTTAATATTAATAAAAGTAATAAAAGTTACGCTTTATTTTTGACAATCAACCCAATTAATTGATATTGTGCACCCAACTCAACAACCGTCTTTCTAGTTCTCTTTATATGTTCTGTAGATGTCCAATAACAAATGTTATAGAGATAAAGTGGATAAGTTGCCCATAGCAACCAATCAGTTTATAGTTATCATTTATCTAGCACAGTCTATGAAATGACAGAAGTTAATTAGTTGCTATGGTTAGCAACTCTACTTGATCTTTATTGATAGTCTGATACATCTCACCCCAAGTGAGCAACACACTTTCCAACTATCTGGACTAGTGTTCCTCTTGGCACCTGTAGATCTATCCTCATTCACCTTGAGTTTTTGCACCATGCAGTATGGTTAAAGAGGCTTGCCATTGCTTATATACTGCGCTATGGGTAGAAATGAATACTTTTTACTAAATGTTTCTTATTTGTATTAGCAAAGGAATTGGTATAAATGTGTATAATGTTACAGTATACTCTCACAAATCAGTAGAGCTCTGTCTCTTGTGCTCATCCCAATCTTAACTAAAATCTGTAAACTCTCTCTCTCTCTCTCTTTCTCTCTCTCTTTATTGGTATCTTTCCATCATTATTCAAACATGCAGTGATTACTATTTTGAAAATTCTGACTTTCTCAATAATTATTTCCCTATTTCTCAGCTCTTTTGCCCCTCCAAGCTTCCTGGGAGACTTGCCTACGCTCACCTCACACACTTTCTTCACTTGCACAACTTATTAGACCCACTTTAGTCAGGCTTATGTTCCCAACACTCCACAGAGATAGCACTGACTAAAGTAATAAATGATCTAGCAACCGCTAAGTTTAAAGGCCATTACTCACTTCTTATTCTTCTAGATGTCCTTGCTGCTTTTTACACTGTTGACCACTCTCTTCTCATTCAAACATTACAATCCCTAAGTCTTCAGGGTCAACTGCATTGAAGAGAGAAGGGGGCTCGCATGGAGTCTGCACACAGGCCCCATCCTCTCTTTAAGCTGCCCCTTCATAAAGTACATTATTCCTTAAAAGAATGATGCTTTCAACCAGGGATGATTTAAGAGAGGAGAGGGCACATAAGCTGGCTCATATGGCCACCTCCTTTTTAGCAGTACCGTAGACTTTGGCTTTATGCCAGAGTCCACTTCATATGTGCAGACCTGTGCCATGTTCATAGGGTCTTTGTTACTGTACATGTGCAAATCTCTGGGAAAATGGCAGTAGCACCATTTTCCAAGTGATTTCTCTCTGCAATGCCAGCCAACGTGGGACCCCACAGAGATAAGTATAATTATATTGGTACAGGGTGTACAGGGTGTACAGGGTGTGCAGTGTGGGCTCTTCAGACCCAGGAGACCATGTGTACTACGCACTTTCGCACCCGTTTTTAATTGAAACCAGAGCTGAGATATACCATCGAGTTTTCTTCAAGGAGTACTCAGTTAGTACTCCTTGAAGGAAACTCGATTGTATATCTCAGCTCTGGTTGTAACTTCTCTCAGATTATTGCTGTCAAGATCCATCAGAATCTGCAGTTGTCTGTGGGCACTGGAGCTTGGACCACTGGGCTTTATAGATGAAGCTCTAATGAGAATTGCTAAGTACTCTATAATGATACTACTTGCTGGAGAAAACTCTGGGGTAATGAAGCAAGTAGGTAATCAATTTGGAAGTCTACAATACTGGAGATTGGACTAGAACTGATGATGGGATGACCTGGACTGGAACCAGTGACAAGATGACTGGACTGGAAGTGTTTATGAGATGACCAGACTAGAGCCTGTGGCAAGATGACCAGACTGGTACTGGTGATGAGATGAGTGTAATGGAGCCAGTGAGGAGATTCAGGGCTGGGACTGGCAGACGTGATAATCAGACTGAAACTGGTGACATTAGATACGGGATTGGAACAGGCGGACTTGACACTGAAGCTGTGCTGGGACCAGTAATGCTTGTTACTGAAACTGGACTGAGACTGGTAATGCTGGATGCCATACTGGGACCAGCTATGCTGGATGCCATTCCGGAACTGGCCATGCTATATGCTAGACTGGGACAAGCTATGCTGAATGCTGGACTGGGACCACAGACCCTCCAACATGACCTGCCCCACTAGGTACAAAATGCTCTGTTTCTGGACTTCCCTCTTAATTTATGATTTCCATCACCTGTGTTGAACTAGTTAAATGATAAGAAAGCTGTTTCTTCACAGGTGATGGCAATAATAAACTAAGAGGGAAGTCCAGAAACGGAGCATTTTGTACCTAGTGGGGCGGGTCATGTTGGAGGGTATGGGACCATCAATGGTGGTACCTGGGCTAACCAGATTGGAACTGTTATTATGGGTTTAGTAGTACTATAGAACATGGTAGAGCTGAGCTAGAACTAGTAATCCTGTGAACCGGACTAGGACCGGTGGAGCGTAGTTAGAGTCTCAGAACACTTGTAGACTGCATCCTTGTGAATAGAGCTTAGGCTGTAGTAGGAAACTGAGGAAATGAACACACTATAATATGTGCTCCCTGCACAGGAATGCTGGAGCTATAAGGAGAACACTGTGCTAGCAGCACATTATTGAGGTGATAATGTCCAGTTAAATGAGAATACAGTAGTAGGCTGGAACTTGTACTGTACACAAAGCAGATAGATAACTTGCTTGCAGGAATATCCGAGGTTAACTGTGCACAGTGATCCAGGAGATCTGCAGGAGAATGAAGAGTGCATAATTCCAGAGAGTAGAATGCAATTGTTTAATAACAGACATGGGGCCAAATGTACTAAGCCTTGAAAAGTGATAAAGTGGAGAGTGATAAACTACCTACCAACCAACCAACCAACCAACCAACCAACCAACCAACCAACCAACCAACCAATTCCTGTAATTTTTCAAACACAGCCTGTAACATGGCATTTAGGAGCTGATTGACTGGTACTTTATTACTTTTTACATCTTCCCCATGAACAGAACTCTACAGAACTTGTAAACAGCAGGCAGGAGCGCAGTGGTGATTGATTAGGTAAAGCTCACAGGTGGAAGCACAATCAAGGTAGGAAGTCACAGCAGTGCTTACATTCAAACATATAAACAAGTCAGCAGAACATCAGGGACATCAGGGACAGATTCCAACAGAGCTGAGAACTTGAGAACACTGGAGAGTCTTATAATCAGTGCAGTGCAGCTGGAGGCAGTACTGAGCTTGTGACACAGGTAATGACTGTAGCTAGGAACTCTGAGGCTTAGCTGTGTAGATGTACAGGAATCACAGGAATAATCTGTAGCTTGGAGAGTGCTGATATTTGCAGAAAGGAAACCTAGCAATACTAAAACGCTGTAGACACACTAGGAACTGCACACCTACTGGTAAACAGAAGCCAAAAATTCAGAGCTGTGACTTATTGATCTGGCAGTGTGCTGGTGAACAGAAAAGGTTTAAATAGAAGCCACGGGTCACAGAGTTAGCTGAGGTAAGGTAACATTCTGATTGGAGGACATGTGGCCAACTGCAAGATCCAACATGGTGGCACCCATGCATTTGCTCCACAGTACAAGTATAACGAGACAAACTGACTTGCAGGACAGGTAAGTGATGAATCGTGTTTGAAAGTCCAGTTTGTGACAATGGCATTGAAGCCATTACTTAAGTCATCTGACAGTCATCACATATCACACAGCACTTCCTATTGGTGACACACTCTGTGTGACTAAATATTGGTCCACTAAATAACATTCAGCCCAAAAGCTGTTAAATCCAATTTTTGCAAAATTTGATCAATGTGATATCAAAATATATTTTTTTCACTACAATAAATAGCTATTGGACATTTTATATTCATTAACCATCTCTTGTTTATGACTAAAGAGAAAGTTTGCTAAACCTCAGTTTTTTGGGTCAATACATTTAATTCTAACAAATGAATTCACAAATCTGGTTACAAAGAGAACACCTTAATTTAAAGAAGAAAAAACATTCTACACTTAAAAAAGTTTTTTTTTTTTTAAATAATATAATTAGTTGAACGGGTTCGGTATGTAATACTGGTGGCGAGGATGCTAGCGGTCACATGCCCGACAGTGGCATCCCGACACCGGACAGGCTAAGTATTTTAACCCTCTCATTCCCCTACCCTAACCCTCCGGGGGTGGCGGCTATGGCTAACCCTTGGGAGTTGTTAGTTATGGCTAACTACCCCCCTAGTGGCTAACCCTTGCCCCCCCACCCCCACCCCGGGCCCTAACCCTAACCTGAACCCTGATACTTACCTTCGAGATGGTAGCTGTTGGTGTTCTGGCGCTGGTCACATGGCTGCCAGCATCTCGTCCGTCAATCTAGAATTTCTAAGAATTGATTGAACTCCCAAATACATCACAAATTATTTTATGTAGTTTTTATGACATTTAGATGATGATTCTCACCTCTTAAAATAACGAATAGACAGATACCATACTTGGGAAATGTGATAAATAAAACACTTTCTTTGCTACCCTTCGGGCAAAGTTTACCCTGGTAATGACACAGTACCATTGTGGTGTGTTATTAATGTGATGTTGGGCTGTGTCTGTTCTGTATACTATTATTGCATCACCAGTAATTTGTTGTTTGCCTTAATGAGATTATAATGCCTTAAAGTGCACCCAGATGTAACATGTATGATATTCTACATTACACTGTACTCACTACCAGCCCTTTCATACAAAGGCCAGTAAGATCTGAAATCCTCTTAAAGGTTATAATATAATAATAAAAAATGACCTTTGAAAGCAATCACACATGTGCGATTATCTCTGCATAGGGCACTACCAAGTCTGAGAGACGCTTATTACAAATGTTAATGTTTAAAAGAAAAATGAAACTTGCAATATACTATACACTGTATTTGTTTTTATAAATAACTGCCCACTGGGCAATATTATTACTTTGCAATGTATGATGGCAAATTAATACCCTGGTCAAAGATCAGACTGCATTAACTTACTGTCTTATATTGTCATGCTAGGTTACTGTCTGTGACTTTATATTTCAAATTTTTCTTATTGGCTATCCAAAACACATGACATCCAAGAGCCAATAAGATGCCGTTTTGAGAACTGGGTTAATCCGAGTAAATCCGGGTAAATCCGAACCATCTCTACATTATACTAATATTAGTACAAGCCCTTCCTTGATGTACAGCACATCAGTGTGTCTGAATGGAATACCCACTTTGTGCAGCTTGGTGTATCCTTAGATGTAACCATCAGATGAAACTCAAAACCTGCTAGTTCAGGAGACAAGAAAACCTGAAATGCTAGTGGCAGATTCTGCATCAGAGTATGACCTCCAATGTGCTCAGCTAAGCATCTGACTTCACAACCACTTCTGCGATACATCAGTGACAACCCCATAAAACGCCCATAGGATGGTACATCTCCGTGCATCTGAGTAGCCACCTCCCTGTCTCCACCCGGGAGCCCAACACAGTTCAAATACTTTTCAGACTCTGTATGTACACACTGTGGGATGCAATGCAACATTTTTAATATCAACAATTGTGTGTCTATTGGCATTGCATTTGACTCTTATTATAGATATTTATATAAATGTATTTAGCTAACTGTCATAACTCAAATCTCAAATGACTGAATTGTAATGTTCAATCAAATCTGTCCATCATGATGTCTGCTGGGATATAGTAGATAGGAGAATCATTGGTGCATCTCTGTCTTACATCATTCAGTGGCAATGTAGAAGGTTAGGGCAGGGGTGGGGAACCGTTTTTCTACCAAGGGCCATTTGGATGTTTATAAAATCCTTCGGGGGCTGCACAAAAATTATCAACTTAAAAATTAGCCTGCCCCCCAGTAGTTATGCCCCCAGTAGTTATTCTCCCAGTAGTTATGCCCCTTAGTGGTACTGAGTGTGCGCGCCGAAGGTGTCAAAAAAATGGGTGTTGCCCATTAAAATGGGACATGATACACATATGTCCCCAATAGTGCAGTGCCAGATACACATATGTCCCCACAGTGCAAGATACACAAATGCCCCACAGTGCCAGATACACAAATGCCCCACAGTGCCATATACACATTGCCCCACAGTTCCAGATACAGAGCCGGCCCTAGGCATAGGCAAACTAGGCAATTGCCTAGGGCATCTGGTATGCCTAGGGGCACAAGCAGCTTCTGCTGTTTAAAATGATATGCGGCATGCCTATATTCTGTGTGTAGCATTTCGTATGCAGATACAGCCACAGTCGCACACAGTATATAGGCATGCCGCATATCATTTTAATCAGCAAAAGCTGCTTGTGCATCCTAGCCACATAGCAATGCAAATAAGATGCATTTTCATAAAAAATAGGCACCCGACATTAGCAGAGCTGCCAGTTGACTCACGCCAGGAATTATATGTGTTATTATGTGTATAAGGGCATGAATAATGTCTAACATATGTGTAAGGGGCACTATGTGTGTCATTATGTGTATAAGGGCACAAATAATGTGCGGTATATGTGTAAGGGACATTATGTGTGTCATTATGTGTATAAGGGCACAAATAATGTGCGGCATATGTGTAAGGGACATTATGTGTGTCATTATGTGTATAAGGGCATTAACAATGTGCGGCATATGTGTAAGGGAAATTATGTGTATAAGGGCATTAATAAGGGTTGGCATAACGTGTAAGGCGCATTATGTTTATAAGGACATTAATAATGTGTGTAATATGTGTAAGGGGCATTACTGTGTGGTATTATGTGTATAAATGCATTACCAATGTGTGGCATTATGTGTATAAGGTGCTCTCCTGTGTGGGGTAATGTATAGAAAGGGCACTACTGTGTGGTCTAATGTGAATAAAGAGCAATATGGTGTGGTGTAATGTGAATAAGGAACAATATGGTGTGGTGTATTGAGAATAAAGAGCAATATTGTGTGTTGTAATGTGAATAAGGAGCAATTCGGTATGATGTTATGTGAATCAGGGGCACTACTGTGAGGAGAAATGTATATAAGGTAAAGTGGTACTACTGTGTGATGTAATGTGGATAAGGGACACTATCGCATGATAAATTGTGAATAAAGTTGCACTACTGTGAGGCATAATTTGAATTGGGGGTACTATTGTGTGGGCATGCCGCTTGCCAGCAAAAACACATACCTTTTTGGGCTGTGCGCCGAATGTGCACACTGTTCTTATTTAAATTACAGGGGGTAGGAAAACAAAAAAATGACTGCTATGGGCGTGGGGTGATTGTGCTGGGAAAGGGTTGCAGGGTCAGAGGCGGAACTAGCGGTGGTGCTAGGGGGCACCAGCCAAAATCTTGCCTAGGGCATCATATTGGTTAGGGCCAGCTCTGTCCAGATACACATTACCCCACACATGCCCCCCCACCCCACTGTGCTGCTCAACGCTGCTACTGTGTGTCAGGGGAGTAGCGTGCAGTGTGCGCCTCTCCTGCCCCTTAGTGCTCAGCATGGCAGCGTGTGTCATCTCTCAGGGGCCAGGCAGGGAAGAGAGCTCTGATTGGCTCATGAACTGGTGGCTGGTTTGAGATCCTACCCACCGCTGCCGCTGGACATAGCTGCGCTCTCCTCCCTGCCCTGACAGCTGAGACATGCCACCGCCAGACTGAGGGGCGGCGTGTCTCGCTGACACACAGCAGCGGGCTGGAACAAATGGCTTTGCGGGCCTTATATGGCCCGCGTGCTGGAGGTTCACCACCCCTGGGTTAAGGGTTAGAAGAGCTGCACAGGATATTCAGTGGCAATGCAGAAACAACAACTTGTGTGATTGACACAGCCTGATTTATTGATGGCCTCAGTGAGCATCGTTGCTGTGACTTTGCATGGAGTAGCGATGTCAGGGACAGACTGGGGCTGTGAATGAGCTATGGCAACCCACTATGCATGCGCACGACAAGGGGTCATGGCCATGGCTCACTGGTGCCCCGCTCCAGTTGGGGGACCTGGCCTAGTGGCACGACCTGTATACCAGCTGCGGATGGGATGGAGGGATGGCGGGCGGCCAAGCAGAGAGCCTGAAGGTTGCGCTGCTGGGAAGACATGCTCTCTGTGTTCGGACTGGTCTATTCGGCCATCTGCATTTCTGGCATTTGCCAGATGGTCAGTCTGGCCCTGAGCGATTCTCAAATATCCTAATGCAGAAGAACTCATCTGATGCAGGTCGTTACAGTCATAGAAGCGCACTTCAGAAGTAAAGGTTACATACATGAAAACTGCAATATACTGTAATAAATAATTTTTTTAAGTTACTGCTTTATTATTGAGTTTTCCAATTCATTTGATTGGCATTTCTAGGGCACTCCGGTAGATCACAATAGCTCCTTTTATCTTATCACACTATCCAGTGGGAAGGATGGGTGGGTAAAAACAACAATGATTGGTACGGTACCAAACAGTGGATAGAAATTTCTACAGTCCCTTATTAAATTTGCAGGCTTTTGTGATATACAGTAAGTCCTGAAATCAAGATAAATGTCAGACTGACCACAGATTACAATAAGTAGCCCGCTCTATTGATAATATGGGTTGGGTACGGGACCCCGGCGGTCAGAATACCAACGCTGGGATCCTAACCGCCAGAATGCCGGCAGGGGGGCAAGCGCAGTGAAGCCCCTTGCTAGCTTGCTCTGTTTGCCATGCTGTGGGCTCAGTGGCTCACTGCACTCACCACAGGTTCTATTCCCACTCCATGGGTGTCGTGAACACCCGGGAGTGGGAGTAGCTGTGGCGCCGCAGCCGGCATTCTGGCGGTCAGGATCCCGGTGTCGGTATTCTGACCGCCGGGATCCTGACTACATCCCGATAATATAGTACAGTACATTCACTACTCATGCATTGATAATAGCTTTGGGTGATGGTTGCAGCATGTGCTTGACACTCTTTATAAAATTTCCTGTACACATGGGGCCGGATGTAATAGTGCCCCAGTTCGGCAGCTGTGCGGGATGCCGGCCGAACTCTGACTTTTAAAAGGGCATCCATGTACAAAGCATGAACCTTGTAAATGATTGCTCCTTTAAAAAGGAAGTCAGAGTTCGGCCGGCATCCCGCACTGCCGCCAAACTTGGGCGCTTTAGGAATATGTTACAAGTGTGTTTATTAACATAAACTGTATCAAAACTTTGCTGCTGCATAATATGCTATATATACTTAGCAATCATTCCCTCATAACCCATTGAAGGTTATTGCTTCTGAGCAAGGGCAGATTGGGATGGAAAACCAGCCTGGGAGATTTCTGGGAAGCAGCCCTAACGGGGTGGGTCTGTTGAGGCGGTGGGGTCTGTGGAGTGAGCAGGATACTCCCCCCTCATAGGGCCTTATTCTGAGTTGGGTGCAGTCGCAGCCTTCCTTGCATCTTTTGCTGCAGCTGTGTCTGTGACTTTATGCTAATGCCACAACAAAACTGGCATATCAGGGGCAAACAATTATAGACAGCCCTGTGGCTCTGTTTAAAAATCCGAGAACCAGCTTCCAATATACTTTGGACACAGTTTTTTCCTTTTTTGATGTATGTGTGATTTATCCTAAGTGGGTCTTCTGTACATGTATGGTGGTTTCTTTGCAAAGGGGAAACTCTGAAGAACTAGTTTCTTCCTGGGCATATGGTTAAATTGGTATTCACTATTGACGTAGGAGAGCACAGTCTGGAAGACACCTGTTTCCGTAGAAATATAACCAATGACATAGTCAACCAGCCAGCATAGTCAACCAGCTAATAAATAGTTAAATAAGTTTTCGTGCAGGGCGAAATGTGAACTTCCCTGATCAAAAATGTAATATTATTAAACTGTGGGGGTAATTCAGATCTGATCGCTGCGGTGCGTTTTTTCCACAGCGTGCGATCAGATCCGAACTGCGCATGCGTCTGAGCTGCACTGCACTGGCGCATCGCATGGCTGCAAAGGGGTTCGCCGGTCAGTGACGAGATTGTGTGAAGGATCCATTTGGACGGGCATTCGCAAGCAGATTGACAGGAAGAGGCAATTTGTGGATGGCAACTGACCGTTTTCTAGGAGTGTCCAGAAAAACGAAGGCGGGCTCAGGCTTTATGAGGGAGAGTGTCTGACTTCAGCTCCGGCCCCGATCAGGAGGATTCAATCACAGCAGGAGAGTAAGTCCTGGGCTGCGCAGAGACTGCACAAACTGATTTTGTGCTGCTTTGCTAACGAAGCGATCGCACACTTGCACTGCATTTTCCCCTCCTCCTACAGGCGGTGAATATCTGATCGCAGGGCAGCAAAAAATGCAGCCCAGCGATCAGATCTGAATTAGGCCCAGAATTTGCAAATTTGTATACCATTTATATCATTACTATGGATTCTTTGGAATTGGTGCCTCATACCCCTTTCACATCGCACAAATAACCCGGTATCGACACGGCAACGGGTCAGTGTACGATGTGAAAGCACTTTGCCTGAATTAGCGGGTCGTCTGACCTGGTAATTCAACCTGGTATAAAAGAATGGTTATACCTGGGTTGAATACCGGGTCAGGCGCAGTGTGAATGGGAGCCATGTTGATGCGACACGGCTCCCATTCACAGCATAGGGAGAGGCGGCGCAGAAGATGAGCTCTTCTCCCAGCGCTGCCTCCACCCCCGCCCCTGCTGCCCCCCCCAGCTGCTATGGTATATTACCGGGTCGGAAAGCCAGCAAAGCAGAGCAAATGCCGGATCCCACCAGGTAAGGACACATTTCTCTTCCCGGGTGGGATCCGGCATTTGCGATCTGAAAGCGGTATCAATGAACATTACCGTTTCCTTCTAATCCTGCCAGTTGTGAATAATATCCAGCTACTTCCCTCTAGTTCTCTTAAGCTTCACCCCGATAGTGCTGGAAGGGAAAGACCATTTCCTGGGCTCCCCAGACCCTGTGAATCAGCCCAGAACAGGGGGCAGCATAGGCAAACGCAGGGGGGGGGTTTCTGTTTGCCCAGAAACGCCCCTCCTCTTGGCAAGTGGCTCAAATTATGACAACAATAGCAATGGTATATAACACGATTACTAGAGCTTGTCACAACTGAGGGCTGGAGACCGTGACTGGGAGCCTCAGTTGTAGGGGCTGACGGGTATTTGAACTTAGGAGGAGCTATGTGACTCCTGGACATGCGTAATGACAGTAGCAATGAATGCCCGAGGGCGTGACCACGACAACTGGAAATGCCTTAAGTGCTTTTATTAAATAAAAAGTCAAATAACGTGCAAAAGAATAATAGAAAGTCACACGTGATAATTAGGTGCACAATTGGTAAAGACCAGTAACCTGGAATATGGAGGAAAGTTCTGTAAACAATAAATGAAGCTGGGGTTCGCTGGAAGATGAGTAAAGAAGCTGGGGTTCATTGGAAGATGTCAAAAGAAGCTGGAGTGCGCTGGAACTGAAGAATGAAGGATGATTACTGAAAAGCAAAAGTTCAAACACAGGAATCCAAAGTAGACTGTAGAGGGTTAACACTGGAGAGTCGGGTTACACTGCAGAGTGTAATCACCAGGGAAGTCAGGCTGAACTGCAGAATGGAATTGCAGGAGAAAGTCTGTAGTGAAGCTTGTAGGCTGGAATCACAGATGACAATGGAAGCACTGACAATCTTTTGGGAGCTGGGACAGGATATTTATACCTGCTGCATAGCAGGGATTGGTCTGGCAATTATGACAAGGCTCCAGCACCGTGGATAGGAGGAATAATGACATGTGACTGGAGTCTAACATGGCTGCGCTCATGAACACACAAGGAAGGGGAATTAAGTACTACAGGACAGGTGTAACAATGGCGATGTAGGCCGCAGTAGCAGAATCACATGCGCCCAGCGGCGCGCGGCGGTCAGCGAGACAGGAGCGGCAGCAGAGGCCCATGGAGGACGTACATCCAGAAGGCAGAATGGTGTCTCAGTACCCGGATCGTGACAGAGCTGCCGCCACATCATGCAGTTTAAGAGACATAGCAGAGCTGCTGCACATGTCCAGTTGTATCAGATTATTCTACCAAGTTTGCTGTGTGTGGTTCTGAGTCCTCAATCAGTGCTCTGGACCAGAGAGTAGCTGCCAGGAAGAAGAGACAGGAGCCTTATCATGAGGTAGGGGAATATGTGCTTAGAAAGAGCAGTTCTACTATGTTTTTGTATTTATTTATAATGGTATGTTTAATTTATTCCTGACCACTTATTTATGTTATTTAAATATGTTTAATATAGCCTATACCATAGACCATTTGTAGTGCTAAATATTAATACTGCATTCCATACAGTATCCAGTATATAAAAAGACAATATTTACATTAATATCCAGGGTCGTTACTAGGTTCTTCTACCGCTCCCCCAGACTCCAGCACTTGCTCCAATGTTCCGCAGAGTGGAAAATTGTGGACTGCATTTAGAAACCTCCCTCTAGAAATCCTGCATTTGCCACTGGGCAGCTAGGGGCTGTAGAAAGTCACTGTGGGGAGCATTGGCCCCAGCGTGAACTGTCCCATGATTCCGGAAGCCAATCCTCCCATGTTTCTGAGGACTACAGGCAACATCGAAACAAAGTGTCAGAAAATATATAGCGGATTCTGAGTTGGGAGCAAATAAATAAAAAGCAATCAACTTTGTATCTGGAAGAAACCATTTTGAAATGCAAATACATTTTTTTAGTCTGCAGGGTAAATACTGACAGCTTTTGCATATACTGTAGCCCACAAATGCTTAGCAGATTGTTTTTACAATGCAATTTAGATTAGCGTTTAGACTAGGGATTTCATTCCTGGGATCCCAGACATTTATGAGTCCCAAATATACATGGGATCATAAACATTAAATCTCTGGTATTCTGGTATTTAAAAAAAACACTTTAGGCTGGGGAACAGTGAGGTAATACTTACCTTCTCAGTTCCAATCACATAGTCTGGTTCTCTCAAGTCCTCCCAACTGAGTTGCCTGTAGGTTAGATGGAGTCCCATAATGCAGCTGCCCTCAGTGACTGATGGGAGGGTACTGCATGGTGACATCATCAATGCGCAACATGCTCCCAGCCAATCAGTGACTGAGAGCAGCTGCATCATGGGACTCCATCTATTCTAATGAGCATGGAGCAGGACCAGACAACAAGCCCGCCATCAAGGGAAGCCCCTTCTAACCACCACTGTGTGACTAATGTAAATGAAAGAAGAGGAGGAAGAGGGATGGCAGCAGGGGGCAGGGACGATGGCGAAGGATAGCAGAGCGGGGAAGATATCAGGAGGCACAGTGGGGAGGGGGATGATAGCATGGAGGACAGCAGAGAGGAGATGAATGGCAGAGACGACAGGAGGTAGTGGATGGATGGCAGAAAGGACCAAAGGGGTTGATTGATGGCAGAGAGAACAGGAAGGAATAGATGAGTGGTAGGGAAAACAGGAGTGTAAAATAAATAAAAATAAATGTAAAAATATAATATATACCACAGTGCAACATGATTTTGCCAAGGTTCAAAGTTACACGCTCTTTACTGCTCACCTCACCACTCAGAATCAGCTCCTGTGTGTGTACCGGCCCATTCACTTATAGGCTTTTTTTATATATATATATATATATATATATATATATATATATGACATTTAATAGGCTTTAAAAAGCAGTTTAAGTACTTTACAATTAGGCTTGTATATACAAAGCCTTAGATACAAAAGCAAAGCTTTCCAATTGTTTATACTGTCACAAGAGGTTTTATACCAACATAGTGATTATACAATAATGTATCCTTTTAAGAGAAGATAAATGAAATACAAAGAAGTGCAAAGTCCCTGCATACAATCTTTGATTTCTGTTTTGCTTTGCCAATCCACACTGCGTAGTTAAATTCAGTATTTTGAACTGGGAAGATGGCAGTGATATTCCACTGAGTGATATATTTTAGAGTATAATAATATAGAATTCTGGGCAGAATAGGACATCTTTTGTTCGACTGACTTAAAGCCAAATTCTTCTGATGAAGCATGTCAAAGTTCTGCAGCTAAAAGTAGATTGAAGTGACTATTCCGCAGGTTTGAAAAAACATCCTCATCTCACTTGCATCATAAGGAGCATAGTGCTTCTCAGACTTTAATCTGGTTGCATTGCCTTCATCCTTCCTTTCTTAAAGTAAGTAAATCTCCATGAAAGTACAACCTTCGCAACAAATTTATTAACGGTGAGTTCTAATGTCATCACTTCAGTGTTCATTAGGCAAGCTTCTGTATTTATACTGTAAATATATCCACCTTCCTAAAAGAAAAATATATATAATCAGGAATTGGTACAGGCTTTAACAGGTATGAAATAGTCACCAGTTAGTGCAACACTATAGTTTTAATCAATCTCTGATGAAAGTCTGCATTAAAACTGAAATGTTGGACTAACTGGTAGCTAAGCATTTCTGTGAACAGTATGTCATAGTTGCCTACCTTCCCGCTTCCTGCAGGAGGCTCCTGTTTCAGTGATTTATCTCCTGCTACCTGGCATTGTAAATCAAATCTCCCGGATTCTTCAGATTCTTCACTACATTTCAACTCAGCCTGCCAGGAGTTCCACTAAGAAGTTTCTTTGCAAGGAGAGTGAATTGCTGTAATCACTTTGATTTGCTGTAGCTGTTCAGGAGTCTATGCTGAAGACTCTAACTATCTCCCCTTGTGGAACCCCAGGCAGGATGGACAGCAGCACATGATCACACAGTGTCTTCTTATTTGTTTTGGTGTACAGTGATTTATAGCATGCTGCTGTTGCTGGTATGTGCTGTGACTTACGGTAAGAATTTTTATTAGTAATCTTTAAATACATTTGTTTAGATCTGGTTTTGCTAATGATTTGAAGGATTATATAATGGTATGGAAAAGTTGCAGACAGTCTAGTGTTCACAATAAAATAATATTTAATAAACTGAAAATCTTACTAATATATTTTCACACAAAGTCAAATTGCATTTGGAATTTATTGCATGGGCATCACATTTATCATGTACTAGCTGTTCTACCCGTTCTTCACATGGGAGCTTCTGATTTTCATGGTTGTAAATATAAATGAGCGTTAAACATTTGTACCTCCATAGAGCTGTAAATTTGAGACTTCTTAATGTAAGTAAATATAAATCCATGGTTCTTGGCGTTAACCGAGGAGCACTCGTAGCAGATACAGTAAAAAGTGAAATATTTGTAGATTATTAAATTCTACACACTGGAGGTGCAATCCAAATTTTGATCCGATTGTCCATTCAGCCATTATTGCTCCCGCAACGCAAGCTTCGCATCGGTAATGACATCATTATGTCAGCCCCCTTTTCATCCCCTTAGGGGAGGTTTATTAAAATTCTAATTACATAGTTTTACTATTTCCCACCTGCAGAATACCTATGTTAAATTTCAGCTTCCTAACATATCAGAAAGTAAGAGAATTAGTGATAAGTCAATCAGTGATTGAGTGAGGGCTTTTGTATTTATATATATATATATATATATATATATTGTGCTGAATGAGAAGAAAATAAATATCACATTGAATAGTTGAACAAGAAACCCTGTATTGCAGGCAGCAATGTTAGTATCTTGCAGAATTTCCCAAAATATATTGTTACAAATGTCATACACAAATATAAGATGGTAAATCGTCTTCAAGATTTGCTTACTGACTTTCAAAGCTCGATTACTATGATATGTAAATTAAGGACTTTTAACAGTATCTAGCATCTCCCGTAATACATCTGGGAGTCGAGATTTCAGCTTTGTGGTTCCGACTCTCTGGAACTCACTTCCCCCCCACACTTTGAGAGGCCTCCACTCTAGAATTCTTCAAAAATAGACTCAAGACTTTCCTGTTTACGCAAGCATTCCCTTAATGTCCCTTAAGTATATCCATGCTCTCTGTATTTTATGAAAAGCTAATCTGTACTTCATTGTTTCTACACTGTATTATGTTCATTCTATCTATTAAGTGCCTTGAGTCCTATTGGAGAAAGAGCGCTATATAAATAAAATTATTGTTATTATAACATGTAGATATCTCGCAACTAACATTTCTGTGTAGACACGCCCATATGTGTTGCTAGACACGCCCTTTCAGCAGAGTATGACACGCCCCCTCAACGCTGCGCATTCTACTATAATCTCCCTGATTCTAGTTTTCAGGAGTAGACAAGCATGGTGTATGATGGATTTGATTAGTGTTTTCTTAGCTTTCTACTGTATTATCTTGCACTTATTTCTCAGTTTACCGGGTGATACGGAAACCAATCAGGAAACAGATAAAATATAAAGATGTTTATTTAGTCAAATTAGTTAACATCACCAACTTTTACCTCTAAACAGCAATATAATTTTAAGGACATTTCAGAACCAGTATCAAATAACAAAAACTTGTTCTGTGTCATAAAGTGTTAAAACAGACATAAAGACGTGTTAAACAGTCAAAAATACACATTTCAAGTGTCTAGTTCT
Organism: Pseudophryne corroboree; assembly: GCF_028390025.1. Taxonomy (NCBI): domain Eukaryota; kingdom Metazoa; phylum Chordata; class Amphibia; order Anura; family Myobatrachidae; genus Pseudophryne; species Pseudophryne corroboree. The sequence continues at coordinate 785,669,933 of NC_086447.1, forward strand.
TCAATCCGAACAATGGACTTTATTGTTTTTATTTTAGCATTTTGTGGTATCACACAGAGCCGGCCATAGGCATAGGCAAACTAGGCAATTGCCTAGGGCATCTGGTATGCCTAGGGGCATTAGCAGCTTCTGCTGATTAAAATGATATGCAGCATGCCTATATTCTGTGTGTAGCATTTCATATGCAGATACAGCCACAGTCTCACACAGTATATAGGCATGCTGCATATCATTTTAATCATCCTAGCCACATAGCAATGCAAATAAGATGCATTTTCATAAAAAAATGTGCCCGACATTAGCATTGAGGCAAGATTTATGAGGACACATCTGTATTTAAGCAGAGGCAGAGGTCACAGTGTTAGTGGCAGTGTGAGTGTTGTGTGCATGTGAGTAGGTTGGTTGTGCAGTAGTGTTCAGAATATGTGTAAGGAGCATTATGTGTGTCATGTAAAAATACATTAATAATGTGCAACATATGAGTAAGGGGCACTATGTGTGTCATTATATGTATAAGGGCATTAATAATGTGCGGCATATGTGTAACAGGGTACTACTGTATGTGTGTCATTATGTGTATAGGGGCACTAATAATGTGCAGCAAATGTGTAGGGGGCACTATGTGTGTCATTATGTGTATTAGGGCATTAATAATGTGCAGCATATGTGTAAGGGACATTACGTGTAAAAGGGCATTAATAAAGGTTGACATAATGTGTAAGGTGCATTATGTGTTTAAGGACATTAATAATGTGTCTCATATGTGTAAGGGGCATTACTGTGTGGCATTATGTGTATAAGGGGCTCTACTATGTGGCGTTGCATATAGAAAGGGCACTACTGTCTCGTTTAATGTGAATAAAGAGCAATATGGTGTGGCGTAATGTGAATAAGGAGCAATTCAGTGTGATGTAATGTAAATAAGGAGCTCTACTGTGAGGAGTAACGTTTATAAGGTAAAGTGATACTACTGTGGGATATAATAAGAATTATGGACACTATTGCATGATCAAATGTGAATAAAGTTGCAGTACTGTGTAGCATAATTGGAATTGGGGGTACTATTGTGTGGCCATGCCCCTTGCCAGCAAAAACACACCCCTTTTTGGGCTGCGCGCCAAATGTGCGAACTGTTCCTATTTAAAATATAGGGGGTACAAACCCCAAAATAAATACTGCTATGGGTTGATGGTGCTGGGAAAGAGGTGCAAGGTCAGAGGCGGAACCATCGGTGGTGCTAGGGGGCACCAGCCAAAATCTTGCCTAGGGCATCATATTGGCTAGGGCCGGCTCTGGTATCACATGATATAGGAAGCTTAAGCAGAGATTCGCTTGAATACTTGTAGTCTAAGGCAAATATCTTTTTGCACTTTGCATAAACTAAAATCTGAATAGACCAATGTAATGAGCAGGGCTTGACATAACTCAATTAAAAAAAAAAATGCATTTATAATTTGAGAACACAATAGAAATTATTACGCAAAGTAATCTTTTACAGATTTATTGCGCTATACATGCACTACTGCAACCTTTACAATACATATTTGACTATGTTCTGTGCTTTTCAGAAAATACTTGCTATTTTTTCCTGCCCTTGGATAGGAAATAAGAATGCTCTGTGTATACAATTGCATCCATTGTTCAGAGTTGAGATGTGCTGTATCCAAGAGCAATAGAAATAAACAACTAGCTATAAAGGCTTTAGTGAAAAACTCAGAAACCAATGAATGTCATAAAAATTATAGTAGGGTATGTACAACCTCATAGAGTGCAATTGAATTGAGTTGAAAACACCTTTTAGATAAAGAACTTCTCCCATCGATAGTCACATGGAGGACTTGGCTGGCACACTGCTACTGATTTCTACTAGAAGGGAGGATTCCCAGCGTCAAGGTACTGTGTCTTTAATAAAGGTGTTTAGTTAAAGCATTGTAACTGTGTTGGCTGTATAAGTTTAAACATTATGGTAAAACATTATATTTAATCTTATACTGACGACACAGTTACAATGGTTTGACTGCAGTGGACACACATAGTTTTATCATATGTGGCATGGTGCACTTCGTCCCCTCCCCAGGAGGATTGGTAAGGGGTAAAAAATAAGTTATTTCAGAAGACTCATTAGGATAAAAGTAATCTTTACAATAACTTAATCAAACCCATTGTAATATGCCAAAAAATATTAGGGATTGTTGGTAACTATGGAGAATGTGGTCTGTAAATTTTATAGGAAGACATTCTATAACTGAGCACTCAGTAGAGGAAGCCATTTTGTATAGTGGACCAGTGTCCTTACTGAGGTCAGTGGTTACTACAGAAGTGATAGGTCCCAACCTTTATTGGGTAATCCCATAAAATGTATGTCTGCATTGTATGAAGTCCGCGCCAGGGTATATAAAACACGTTATAAAGTTCTCTCATATGATATATCTAATGAAGTTTTAAATACAATGATATAAAATGTGTCTAGAACGGCTTTTAATACATTCTGTGACACTAACTGTTACAAGCCGCAGTTACGGTCAGTTTGAAGCACCCTTATTTTTCTTCATATTGTCTCCTAATGATTGCCCTACCACCTCTCTCTGACACACTCTCTATTCGTTCTGTAAATAGACGTGCTTTACTGTCTAATAGGACAATTGTTTATAGGGGAGAAAGTTGGTAGGGGCCGCAAGACAGAAAAATGAATGAAAAGGGACATTCAAGTACCAATGATTGTCTGCTACATGTAAACAAATTCATTGTATCCTAAAGACGTATCATTCGAAACAACAGAACAGTAAATCAGACCGAACAGCACCTCTTTTTTCCTGCACACATCACCCGTAAGGAGAAAATGCTGACGTTAGTGTCCCTTTAAATACAGTTATACCAGAAAGGGACAGATCCCGGTAGCAGCAACAGATGTATTCTAGACAGTCACACAGTAACATGGGGGTAATATTCCTTTAAGCTACTATAGCTCTAATATTGATTGTGAAATTACTTATTGTATGTGGACCAAACAATTTAATTTTAATGCAGATTACATTAACTATTCATAATATGCAAACACCCCAAAAGTAGTTCTTTAACATTGAGCCATCAATTTTGTATGTAAATAAATAAAAAGCACACTTGCACACATGTAATATAATATACCATGCCTTAAAGCAGAGGTTCTCAAACTCGGTCCTCGGGGGCACACACAGTGCATGTTTTGCAGGTAACCCAGCAGGTGCACAGGTGTATTAATTACTCACTGACACATTTTAAAAGGTCCACAGGTGGAGCTAATTATTTCACTTGCGATTCTGTGAGGAGACCTGCAAAACATCCCCCGAGGTCCGAGTTTGAGAACCTCTGCCTTAAAGGCTACACTTACAAAAAAGCAAATAAAAACTCTATTATTTTGGGTGGAATTCTGTTGTGGAGCTAATCTAAATAAACACCACCCTTATTTACTTTTTGCTTCCAAAACCAATATGATTCTTCTGGAATTTAAATTGTATTAAACAAGGAAAATAGACACATTATGACCAGGAGCACTTCAGGAGGCCTGTGTGCAGAGTGCAGACTCCATATGGGCCCCCTACTCTCCATCCGGCAGCGCTTTAAACTCTGGGCACTAGGGTCACTAGGGGACCTGAGCGGTGTCCCCGAGTATGGTGCGCATGCTCAGGTCTCTGGGAAAATCGCACGGCAGCCATTATCCCTGTGATTTTCTTAATGCACATGCACGAAATGCCGGGAAAATGGCAGCTGTGCCATTTTCCTGGTGATTTCTAAAGCGCTGCTGCTGAAGACCCAGGGTGTGCAGTGTGGGCCCCCACTGCACCCATTATAAATATGCCAGAGATTATGACACCCTTTTGCCAAAATATTTATTCATTATTACCAAAGACCAATGTATAGAAATAGTAATGTTTCTCTGGTTTTCTTTTTAGGCACAACACAACTGATACAGCTATTTTTTCCTGTCTTAAAGTTCTGATTGAACAATACATCACTATACGAAACACATTAAACACCACCTGGTGATTACATTTGGTAGTGCAGTTAACCTTTATTATTTGATTACCAGATATTTAAAACATTTAACTGTATGTATCATTAACCACTTAACTGAAAATTTATTTTGCCAAAAACCGCTCCGAAATTGTCGGGGTTTTTTTATGAGTGAATTAGGTGAAGAACATGAATTTAACCCTATCCCAAAAGATTTTAGTAAAAAAAAAAAATGAAAAATTTTTTTTTCCCGTAAATGTCCCCCAAAAAACATCAAAACATCAATTGGGAACAACACAACCATCGGAACATCGGGAACATCGCGACAATCGCAGCTTTCATTTTGAAAGGCGGGACAGCCTGCAGGTATACAGGGGGGGTTCTGGGGGTGTCTTGGGAGGGTTCACTTACACTCCCCAGCGGCTGCCATTGTCTGTAGCCGCTGGAGGGGGGTGATCCTGCCGTGCTGACCAATCAGCAGTGATCGGCAGCACGGCAGACACAGAGGGAGAGTGCAGGGAGGCAGAGGGACCTTCCGGTCCCTCTGACAGCAGCAGCGGAGGGAAGTTTATCTTCCCTGCCGCTGATAACACTCTCTATCTGACTGGTTGCATCCTGTGCGACCAGGTCAGATAGAGCACTTGCAGGCATGGTCGCATCTGATGCGACCATGCCAGGCAAGTGGTTAATAGAGATGCTTATTTTATACTGCAAATTCAGTTTATGTTCATAAAAATACTAAACTTACTTGATTGATTTGTTGTGATGATTATATATTTAGTATGATTTATCTTTGGAAAACTTTCAAGTTGCCCATACAGATGCAGATTTGGCTGCTCATGCTGGGTACACACTGGCCGATATATCGGCCAATCTATTGAACGGGCGATATATCGCTGGTCCGTTGACCAGTGTGTACCAGCGATATGTCTGTGAACGCCGTCGTTCACAGACATATCGCATCAACCCTGCAGCACACATGATGACCAATATATCTACAGACACTGTATATTGATACATAGTTGTGTGTGTACGGGGGAGCTCGTACACATGCTGCAGCAGCCGGCGGTGACTGACAGCTGAACTGGGCGGGTGCATATAAATGCCCGCCTAGTCCGTGACATCAATCATGACGGATCGGGCAGTGTGTATACACAACACACTGCCCAATCCAGCTATGAAGATTATATAGATATAGAAATTCCGCTCATTGCCTGTATGCACACTCCCATTTTTCATACAATCCATTTACAAATGTTTGAAAACGGGATTTTCCTGATCATTCTTGCCGGCAAAACCAGTAAAAAGTCTGGGTGCAAATGGCCTGTACCCCAAAAACTAATATTGGATAACAGTATAGAAGTCTGTTAGGGCCCACAATAAAAGTATTTGGGGTTCTTAAATTGTGTCAAATGCCTGTCATATGCATTATTCTAAAACAGTTAAAAAATGATAGAAAGCAAGTGTTTTTCAGCAAAAGTGCTCTAATTAAATTAGGAGTGCATAAAAATGCAATTTAGTAGGTTTTTGTGTCATTTTAGGGGACTCTTAAAAAATCTTTAAAAACACCTGTAACTCCCACCTGCAAGCCTAAAACACCTTTCCCGCTCATGCACCAACCCAAAATACCTATCCCACATATATAAACCCATTTTTGTGCACTCTGCATTTTTTCACCCCAAAAATGACATAGTTATTGACCATACTGAGCTAATTAAAACATTTAAAGTGCCTAATTAGTCATTAAGTGGGGTGTCAAAGGTGCTCTGAACCAAGGTGGTCATTCCGAGTTGTTCGCTCGTTGCCGTTTTTCGCAACACAGCGATTGGGTGGTAAATGCGCATGGTACGCAGCGCGCATGCGCTAAGTTATTTTACACAAAACTTTGTAGATTTGCTGGTGTTTGTGCGGCGCTTTTCAGTTGCACTGCTGATCGGTGAGTGATTGACAGGAAAGGGGCGTTTCTGGGAGGTTACTGACTGTTTCCCGGGAGTGTGCTAAAAAACACAGGCGTGCCAGGTAAAAACGCAGGAGTGGCTGGAGAAACGGGGGAGTGGCTGGCCGAACGCAGGGCGTGTTTGTGACATCAAACCAGGAACTAAACGGACTGAGGTGATCGCAATCTAGGAGTAGGTCTGGAGCTACTCAGAAACTGCACGACATTTTTTTGTAGCAATTCTGCTACTCTTTCGTTCGCTATTCTGCTAAGCTAAGATACTCTCCCAGAGGGCGGCGGCCTAGCATTTGCAATGCTGCTAAAAGCAGCTAGCGAGCGAACAACTCGGAATGACCACCCAAGTGCCCACATTTTTAATTTAAAATAGGGAATTTCAATAACTTTTCAGGAGTTGGTGAAAAGAAATCCCCATTAAATCTAGGGAGAATTATCATGTATAATTTTTTGCTTACAATTAAATAGTCGCATTTTCACAAGTCGCTATATAAGCCCATTTTTAATGCAAAAACAGGTTATCACAGCTAATTGAATGCCCCTTTAGATGAAAAAGCTTTCTTTTCCTATTAATAAGTACTGTATGTTAGAACCTATCAATTTTTTTCACCAAGTGTTCCTCTTTTGAAACACTTGGAGACCCTCTTTAAAATAACTACTACTGTATAGTATTTAAAATAAAAAAAAACACGATAGAGTGAGGCCACCCTTTCTGTTAACAGAATGTAATTTGGATTACATGGTGTGTTCAATTCAATGCATCACAACCTAAATTCTTAGGGGGTCATTCAGACCTGATTGCTCGCTAGGGGTCAAAAAAGTTTTGTGCAGTTTCTGAGTAGCCCAGGACTTACTCAGCCGCTGCGATCACTTCAGCCTGTCCGGGACCGGAATTGACATCAGACACCCGCCCTGCAAACGCTTGGACATGCCTGCGTTTTTCCTACCACTCCCAGAAAACGGTAATTTGACACCCAGAAACACCTTCTTCCTGTCAATCTCCTTGCGATTGGCTGTGCGAATGGATTCTTCATACAATCCATCACCAAGCAACGATCCGCTTTGTAGCCGTACGACGCGCCTGCGCATTGCGGTGCATACGCATGCGTAGTTCTGACCTGATAGTCCTACCATGCGATCAGGTTTGAATGACCCCCACAGTTCTTTGCAGCTGAAACTGATGAAGCTAGGGCACAACATTGCACAATCAAGACATATAGCTTCAACAATGGCCTCCCTGACAGTCAATATTGTTTATAGGTGGATATACTTTTTAATGCCAGAGGTGTTCTAGACGTTCTATGCAAAAGGCAGAGTAAGTAGAATCAGTAGGTATTCTCGTATTGTATGATGGTGACCACTTGGGAGAGAGAAATGAGAATTGCTTAGAAAAAATGTCTGTGTTTTCTCAATGCACAGTGAACCAGATACATCAGAATGTGTTTTTTTATCTGGAGGTGACAGATCCATTTTAAAAAGTTCCTGGTTTTAATTGCTTTCCTGCAGCGACCCTGTGGGTAGTGTAAGGCCTATAATGAGGCAGCTACCTCAGTAAGATTGGATGACAATAAAATCTGGGGAATTAAAATAAAATGCAAATCCTTCTTGCCACATGTATTTTAGTTATTGATAGATTGAACAATGGTTAAAGTGACAATATTTATAGAGTATACAAGAAAAACATAAAGATGTATAAGAGATGAAAAGACGCTATCTTGTTTGGTACCTTGGGCAGAAAAGCGGCTAGGCCTAGAGCTTTCTGAATGGTACTGCAATAACAAGTAGCATTGGCTGACAGTAACAAAATAAATATCTAGCAAAACTTTTGCAAGTATTAGTTTAAGAACTCGTTTGATAATGTCCTGCCATACCTGGCAGATTTAAACTTGAGTTCATGGTAACACTGTACAAAGCTGTGGTATATGAATGTTATAGGCAATGCCAGCAGGACAATCCCACTGACCACGCATATCCCTCCAAGTATTCTGCCAGGAACTGATATAGGGTACATGTCACCATAGCCTACGGTGGTCATGGAAATAATTACCCACCAGCAGGCCGCCGGTATGCTTGAGTAATCCTCATTTTTCATCTCAAGGTCCAGCCCGTGCTCGAGGAGCTGAGACAGTGCACCGAAAATTGCCATAGCCACACAAATAAAGACCAGTAGCATGACCATCTCTCTGTAGCAACGTTTCAGGGTGAGGCCCAGAGTCTGTAGGCCAATAAAGTGTCTTGCGAGTTTTATGACCCAAAATATTCGCATCATCCTCAGGACCCTTAGGGTCACCCCGGCTCTCTGCAGCTGTGGGTTCTCCCCTGTGACAATGGTCATGAAAATGGAGATGTAATAAGGAGAGATGGCCAGCAAGTCAATGATGTTTAAGGGCCTTTTCACAAAGTCACACTTATTCTTGGAAACAATGAACCTCACGATGCACTCTGCAGTGAACCAGCCAATGCAGATTGCTTCAATTATCCTGTGGAAACATAACACATTGAATAATTTATTTCCAAGGCTACATTTAACAGATCATCATTCTACACAATATAATTAATCCATCCTCCCCATGAAACTAAGAAACAATAGCACAGATTCTAGCGCAACACATATAGAAAAAAAAATAAAAAAATATTCAACTTAAAATGACAAATAAATGGCAACTGTCAAAAAAAGACATTTTCATATGTGAAGCAATGGAGTCAGTAGTCAATGCTAATCCTACCTGTATTTCCAGAATCTCCTCCATCACACACAGTATAACAACACCAGTGGCGTACCTATAATGGGTGCAGTGTGTGCGGTGCACACCTCACACACTGCACCCATTTCCTCTATACTCACCTTTCCGGCGTCCATCGGTGACTGTGTGTGTGGGCCCCCTCATCTCCCGTAGCTGTCACCGCCGCTGCTAGCGCACTGAGCACTAGAGACTCTGGTACAGTGCCAGAGTCTACAGCGTATGCGCAGGATTTTAAAAAAATGGCGCGGCGGTAATTTTTTTGGAGTCCAGCGCATGCGCTGTAGACTCTGGCAGTGTGCCAGAATCTCAGTGCTGAGAGCGCTAACAGCGGCGGTGACGGCTATGGGAGAGGAGGGTGCCCACACATGGAGTCTGCACACGGGTCCCCTCCTCTCTAGAAACGTCTCTGAACAACACCTACAGTACGTACAGCCAGGGGTTAAAGTGAGCCGGAACGGGGCGGAAATGCGTTCCGTCAGTTCCACCAGGAGACGGAACGCAGTTCCGCCTCCGACGGCTCACCTAACCCGATGTCCCGGGCGGCGCTGCAGGGAGATGCCGGGCGCCCGCTGAGATCACGTTACCAGCGGGCGCCCGTCTCCCTCTCCGCAGCGGCAGCCGGAGCTCAGTACTGAGCTCCGGCTTCCGGCTCTGTCAGTGCGCGCTATGGGAGAGACGTCATGACGTCTCTCCCATAGTGCCGAGGAGCGGGCGGCGAGAGAGGACTGCGGCGGGAGCGGGGCTTGGTAAGTATGGTGCTCCCCCCTCCCTCCTATATGTGTACCACTAGCGGTGTTTCTACTGGGGGCTAGTTACTGGGGGGCTTTTACTACTGGGGGGCTTTACTACTGGGGCAAACTACAGAGGGGCAAAACTACTGGGGGGCTTTACTACTGGGGCAAACTACAGAGGGGCAAACTACTAGGGGGCTTTACTACTGGGGCAAACTACAGAGGGGCAAACTACTGGGGGGCTTTAGTACTGGGGGCAAACTACTGGGGGCTTTACTGCTGGGGCAAACTACAAGGGGCAAGCTACTGGGGGCATTACTACAAGGGGGCAAGCTACAAAGGGGCAAACTACTGGCAGCATTACTACTGGGGGCTAAACTACAAGGGGGCATAATTACAGGAGCTAAACTACTGGGGGTATAACTACAAGGGGGCAAACTAATGGGGACATTACTAACTTTGGCAAACTACATGGGGGCTAAACTACAGGGGCTAAACAACTGGGGGCACAACTGCAGGGGGCATTACCACTGGGGGATAAACTACATGGGGCAAACTACATGAGGGCAAAACTACTGGGCGCATTACCACTCAGAGGCTAAACTAAAGGGGGGGGGGAGTAAATTGCTGGGGTCATAACTGCAGGGGCATTACCAGTATGGGCATGACTACTGGGGCTAAACGACTAGGGGCAATACTACACAGGGGCATTACCATTAAGGGCATTACTGATGGGGTGCACAGCTAATGAGGGCATTGTAAAGGGGGCACTTCATAAGGGGCACTACTGTTGGGGGCATTGCATAAGGGGCACTACTACTGTGGGCATTGTATACGGGGTGCTACTGCTGGGGGCATTACTGTATGGGCCGACAAAGAAGCTGCGTTCCCGGTCCGCCCTCCGTCGCTCCATCCCTACCATCGCCGCCGCACTGGAAGCCCAGGTTCCAGACTCCCAGCTGCAGCGGATCTGGGACCAGGCCGGCTTTATTATCCCTGCCGCTGCATCGAGCTCCTGTGACCGCGGCGCTACTAGTTCAAATCTGTCGCTGATTGGCTGCCGGTCCGCAGCAGTTTTGAAATATTAGCGCCGTGGTCACAGGAGCTTGATGCGGCGGCAGGGATAATAAAGCCAGCCTGGTTCCAGATCCACTGCAGCCGCCCTCAGCCTCTTCTGCCGCCCCGCCCTCGGACCTCTGCGCACCCACAGCCTCCTCCTCCGCACTATCTCCGAGGCCCACAGCCTCCTCCACGTCACGCCTACCACAGCCTACTCATCCACAGCACCGCAGACCACCGCCGCTGCTAAACAGGTAATCTAACCTGCTGCCTTTCTCTCTCCCTAGTTCCTACTGTATTCCCTTGCTGTCACTTTCCATGTCCCTGCTGTCACTTTTCATGTCCCTGCTGTCACTCTCCCTGTCACTCTGTCACTCTATAATGTGAATTTCGGCTCATACCGTGTGCTATAATGTGAATTTCGGCTCATACCGTGTGCTATAATGTGAATTTCGGCTCATACTGTGTGGTGTAATGTGAATTTCGGCTCATACCGTGTGCTATAATGTGAATTTCGGCTCATACTGTGTGGTGTAATGTGAATTTCGGCTCATACCGTGTGGTGTAATGTGAATTTGGCTCATACTGTGTGGTGTAATGTGAATTTGGCTCATACTGTGTGGTGTAATATGAATGTGGCTCATACTGTGTGGTATAAATGTGAATTTCGGCTCATACTGTAAGGTATAATGTGAAAGGGGTCCTACTATTGTGGTGCATAATGTGTATAAGGGGTATATGGTGTGGTAAACTACACTGAAGGGCACACCCCCTTTTGCGTGGCCACGCCCCCTTGTCCGGAGTGCACGCGCCTTCGGCGCGCACATAATTGCACCCTTCACTTTTCCATACCCCCACTTCAAAATTTCCACTTGGGTACTACTACTGTGGGCATTATTACTATTGTGTGACCACGCCCCTTTCTTTTTGAGGCCACCCCCCCTTTTTGCTGCGCGCCTCTACGGCGCGCGCAATACCTTTATTACATGGGCACCGTGGGGAGGGGGGTGAGTTCCACCACCTCTCTAGGACCACTTTAAGCACTGCGTACAGCTACGTAACTGTATGTAATGTCTAAATATTACATACTGTATGAATGAAACAATTCGGCATAGTTCAAGATTGGTCAGAATTCGGCCTAATGGGACACCACAAATCAGTTTGCGAATTGAATGCAGGTCGGCCAAGATTCTGTCTTAAAAAAAAAAAATTCAAACCTAGAGTTTATTCACACATCAGCAGCTGGGAAATAGTTAGTTACTGCTTGCTTGCTGACACATTGATATTATTACATGATATAATGCTGTCTATGGGGGTAATTCAGACCTGATCGCAATGCGCACGCGCGTCGGACAACAACGGGCATCGCCGGTCAGCGATGGGATGCTGCGAAAAATCCGATTGCACGGGCGTTCACAAGGTGATTGACAGGAAGAGGCCATTCGTGGGTGGCAACTGAGCGTTTACAGGGAGTGTCCGGGAAAAAGCAGGTGTCCCCAATCGTTTTCAGGGAGCGTGTGTGACATCAGCCCTGCACCGATCAGCCTGATTCTATTGCACTGGAGGAGTAACAGATTTGGCTGGTCATGCTGGGTACACTTGCACAGCGAATATATACTCCCTCTGGAGGTGGAGACTACTGAACGCAGGAGAGCAAAATTAGCGGCAAAATAGATCAGATCTGAATGACCCCCTGAGTCCCATTTTAATGTCAGCCAATCAAGTCATGCTAATTCTTATTTACAATTCACATTCACAGTCTTTTAATTATCAGCGCCCCTCAAGTTGCTCTTTTGTTATAGAGGGTTTTGGGGTTGTTGTTTTTTTTTTTTTTTTTGGGGGGGAGGTTGTGTTATTTTTAGCCAATGCACATGAACCAATTTGCACGTTTATGCATCTATAAGCTAGAAGTGCCAAAAGGTTTGTAGGGTGGTGGGAAAATATGAAGCAATGTGAAAAAGTGTAACCACTGCTTTTATTAAATAAAACTTTAATTTCTCCTAAACTACTGTTTCATTTATTGTTTAATCGCATAAAGTAGCATAATGCGGATATTAAATTATCCATGATAGTGAGGGAATATCAGGACGGTTTTGGTTACAAAACCGAGGGTGTTTGGCCATGATGCTGCAAAGGTGTCGTCACGCAGGAAAACTGTTCTGTGCACTAAAAAAAAGTGTGTGTACAATCACAGAATGCATTTATGTTTCATATACACCTTATACACACAGTCTGAAGTTCATTTAATACAATATTTTTAATAACTTGTGTATTAAATAAAGTTTGAGTACATTGAGCTACAGAAAACAAAGATTTCACTATCTCACTCTCACTCTCGCTCAAAAAAGTCCGTATTTCGGAATATTTGGATATGGGATACTCAACCTGTACTATGAAACGCATCATCTGTTTACTGTAAACTGACTATGCCCAACTATAACTTATTCCGTATGGAACAAAGAAAAGTCAGAGGTCTCCCTGCTGCATTTCTGCATGGAACCAATGAACAGGTTAAATATCTTTTTGTTATATTCTTTCTTTATGGAACCCTAATAAAGCTCAAACTTCTAGTTGTGATACTTGGTTTTCCCATGGCACAGTACTCATAATAGCTAAAGAACATTTTATTGCATGAAGTGGAAGGTCCCATTCTTATTGGCTCTGTGGGGAATAAAACTCAATAACTTTTCTAACAGGGAAAAATATTCTTAGACATAAAAACAGTTTTCTATCTTTTAGTGCACTTTTGAAACTAATGTGGATGACATTTGGAATTTATTGTAATGTTTGGCTGCAAGAACTTTCTTTGTGTTTAGCCAGGGCAGGGTTTGCAATTGTTAGGCCTGGGCATAGCTGGACTTGTTTAACTTAAAACCCTACCTAATGCTCAGTGAGCACTGAGGGACCTAGATTCTCATAACCCATTTTATTTAAGATAAATTAAAGAGGGATGTTGCCCAAACCATTATGTGGCCTAGGGCACCAAGGGGTATTAATCCTAATTCTTTTAATTTAAACCATTAACAAAAATGAAACCACTGGACTAAAATTGTGAATAATCCCATTAACTAGCTCGCCTCTATAAAAATGACTGTATTCACCAACGCTAGCACAGGTGATTTCTAGAGATGAGCGGGTTCGGTTCCTCGGAATCCGAACCCGCCCGAACTTCAGGTTTTTTTACACGGGGCCGAGCGACTCGGATCTTCCCGCCTTGCTCGGTTAACCCGAGCGCGCCCGAACGTCATCATCACGCTGTCGGATTCTCGCGAGGCTCGGATTCTATCGCGAGACTCGGATTCTATATAAGGAGCCGCGCGTCGCCGCCATTTTCACACGTGCATTGAGATTGATAGGGAGAGGACGTGGCTGGCGTCCTCTCCGTTTAGAAATAGATAGGAGAGTGAGAGTGAGACACTTCATTTACTGGAGCTTAGGAGGAGTACTCAGAGAGTGCAGAATTTTGCTGATAGTAGTTAGTTAGTTATACTAGTGACTGACCAGTGAGACCACCAGTGCAGTTTTATTATTATTTAATATAATCCGTTCTCTGCCTGAAAAAAACGATACACAGTGACTCAGTCACATACCATATCTGTGCTCAGCCCAGTGTGCTGCATCATCTATGTATAATATCTGACTGTGCTCACACAGCTTAATTGTGGGGGAGACTGGGGAGCAGTTATAGGTTATAGCAGGAGCCAGGAGTACATATTAAACAGTGCACACTTTTGCTGCCAGAGTGCCACTGCCAGTGTGACTGACCAGTGACCTGACCACACTGACCACCAGTATATTGTGATTGTCTGCCTGAAAAAGTTAAACACTCGTCGTGTGACTTGTGTGGTGTTTTTTTATTCTATAAAAAACTCATTCTGCTGACAGACAGTGTCCAGCAGGTCCGTCATTATATAATATATACCTGTCCGGCTGCAGTAGTGATATATATATATTTTTTATATCATTATTTATCATCCAGTCTATACTAGCAGCAGACACAGTACGGTAGTTCACGGCTGTAGCTACCTCTGTGTCGGCACTCGGCAGTCCATCCATAATTGTATACCACCTACCCGTGGTTTTTTTTTTCTTTCTTCTTTATACATACTACATCTCATTATCATCCAGTCTATATTAGCAGCAGACACAGTACAGTACGGTAGTCCACGGCTGTAGCTATCTCTGTGTCGGCACTCGGCAGTCCATCCATAATTGTATACCACCTACCCGTGGTTTTTTTTTTCTTTCTTCTTTATACATACTACATCTCATTATCAACCAGTCTATATTAGCAGCAGACACAGTACGGTAGTCCACGGCTGTAGCTACCTCTGTGTCGGCACTCGGCAGTCCATCCATAATTGTATACCACCTACCCGTGTTTTTTTTTTTCTTTCTTCTTTATACATACTACATCTCATTATCAACCAGTCTATATTAGCAGCAGACACAGTACGGTAGTCCACGGCTGTAGCTACCTCTGTGTCGGCACTCGGCAGTCCATCCATAATTGTATACCACCTACCCGTGGTTTTTTTTTTCTTTCTTCTTTATACATACTACATCTCATTATCAACCAGTCTATATTAGCAGCAGACACAGTACGGTAGTTCACGGCTGTAGCTACCTCTGTGTCGGCACTCGGCAGTCCATCCATAATTGTATACCACCTACCCGTGGTTTTTTTTTTCTTTCTTCTTTATACATACTACATCTCATTATCAACCAGTCTATATTAGCAGCAGACACAGTACAGTACGGTAGTCCACGGCTGTAGCTACCTTTGTGTCGGCACTCGGCAGTCCATCCATAATTGTATACCACCTACACGTGGTTTTTTTTTTCTTTCTTCTTTATACATACTACATCTCATTATCAACCAGTCTATATTAGCAGCAGACACAGTACAGTACGGTAGTCCACGGCTGTAGCTACCTCTGTGTCGGCACTCGGCAATCCATCCATAATTGTATACCACCTACCCGTGGTTTTTTTTTTCTTTCTTCTTTATACATACTACATCTCATTATCAACCAGTCTATATTAGCAGCAGACACAGTACGGTAGTCCACGGCTGTAGCTACCTCTGTGTCGGCACTCGGCAGTCCATCCATAATTGTATACCACCTACCCGTGGTTTTTTTTTTCTTTCTTCTTTATACATACTACATCTCATTATCAACCAGTCTATATTAGCAGCAGACACAGTACGGTAGTTCACGGCTGTAGCTACCTCTGTGTCGGCACTCGGCAGTCCATCCATAATTGTATACCACCTACCCGTGGTTTTTTTTTTCTTTCTTCTTTATACATACTACATCTCATTATCAACCAGTCTATATTAGCAGCAGACACAGTACAGTACGGTAGTCCACGGCTGTAGCTACCTCTGTGTCGGCACTCGGCAGTCCATCCATAATTGTATACCACCTACCCGTGGTTTTTTTTTTCTTTCTTCTTTATACATACTACATCTCATTATCATCCAGTCTATATTAGCAGCAGACACAGTACAGTACGGTAGTCCACGGCTGTAGCTATCTCTGTGTCGGCACTCGGCAGTCCATCCATAATTGTATACCACCTACCCGTGGTTTTTTTTTTCTTTCTTCTTTATATATACTACATCTCATTATCAACCAGTCTATATTAGCAGCAGACACAGTACAGTACGGTAGTCCACGGCTGTAGCTACCTCTGTGTCGGCACGTGGCAGTCCATCCATAATTGTATACCACCTACCCGTGTTTTTTTTTTCTTTCTTCTTTATACATACTACATCTCATTATCATCCAGTCTATATTAGCAGCAGACACAGTACAGTACGGTAGTCCACGGCTGTAGCTATCTCTGTGTCGGCACTCGGCAGTCCATCCATAATTGTATACCACCTACCCGTGTTTTTTTTTTTCTTTCTTCTTTATACATACTACATCTCATTATCAACCAGTCTATATTAGCAGCAGACACAGTACAGTACGGTAGTCCACGGCTGTAGCTACCTCTGTGTCGGCACTCGGCAGTCCATCCATAATTGTATACCACCTACCCGTGGATTTTTTTTTCTTTCTTCTTTATACATACTACATCTCATTATCAACCAGTCTATATTAGCAGCAGACACAGTACGGTAGTTCACGGCTGTAGATACCTCTGTGTCGGCACTCGGCAGTCCATCCATAATTGTATACTAGTATCCATCCATCTCCATTGTTTACCTGAGGTGCCTTTTAGTTGTGCCTATTAAAATATGGAGAACAAAAATGTTGAGGTTCCAAAATTAGGGAAAGATCAAGATCCACTTCCACCTCGTGCTGAAGCTGCTGCCACTAGTCATGGCCGAGACGATGAAATGCCAGCAACGTCGTCTGCCAAGGCCGATGCCCAATGTCATAGTACAGAGCATGTCAAATCCAAAACACCAAATATCAGTAAAAAAAGGACTCCAAAACCTAAAATAAAATTGTCGGAGGAGAAGCGTAAACTTGCCAATATGCCATTTACCACACGGAGTGGCAAGGAACGGCTGAGGCCCTGGCCTATGTTCATGGCTAGTGGTTCAGCTTCACATGAGGATGGAAGCACTCAGCCTCTCGCTAGAAAACTGAAAAGACTCAAGCTGGCAAAAGCACCGCAAAGAACTGTGCGTTCTTCGAAATCCCAAATCCACAAGGAGAGTCCAATTGTGTTGGTTGCGATGCCTGACCTTCCCAACACTGGACGTGAAGAGCATGCGCCTTCCACCATTTGCACGCCCCCTGCAAGTGCTGGAAGGAGCACCCGCAGTCCAGTTCCTGATAGTCAGATTGAAGATGTCAGTGTTGAAGTACACCAGGATGAGGAGGATATGGGTGTTGCTGGCGCTGGGGAGGAAATTGACCAGGAGGATTCTGATGGTGAGGTGGTTTGTTTAAGTCAGGCACCCGGGGAGACACCTGTTGTCCGTGGGAGGAATATGGCCACTGACATGCCTGGTGAAAATACCAAAAAAATCAGCTCTTCGGTGTGGAAGTATTTCAACAGAAATGCGGACAACAGGTGTCAAGCCGTGTGTTGCCTTTGTCAAGCTGTAATAAGTAGGGGTAAGGACGTTAACCACCTCGGAACATCCTCCCTTATACGTCACCTGCAGCGCATTCATAATAAGTCAGTGACAAGTTCAAAAACTTTGGGCGACAGCGGAAGCAGTCCACTGACCAGTAAATCCCTTCCTCTTGTAACCAAGCTCACGCAAACCACCCCACCAACTCCCTCAGTGTCAATTTCCTCCTTCCCCAGGAATGCCAATAGTCCTGCAGGCCATGTCACTGGCAATTCTGACGAGTCCTCTCCTGCCTGGGATTCCTCCGATGCATCCTTGCGTGTAACGCCTACTGCTGCTGGCGCTGCTGTTGTTGCTGCTGGGAGTCGATGGTCATCCCAGAGGGGAAGTCGTAAGCCCACTTGTACTACTTCCAGTAAGCAATTGACTGTTCAACAGTCCTTTGCGAGGAAGATGAAATATCACAGCAGTCATCCTACTGCAAAGCGGATAACTGAGGCCTTGGCATCCTGGGTGGTGAGAAACGTGGTTCCGGTATCCATCATTACTGCAGAGCCAACTAGAGACTTGTTGGAGGTACTGTGTCCCCGGTACCAAATACCATCTAGGTTCCATTTCTCTAGGCAGGCGATACCGAAAATGTACACAGACCTCAGAAAAAGAGTCACCAGTGTCCTAAAAAATGCAGCTGTACCCAATGTCCACTTAACCACGGACATGTGGACAAGTGGAGCAGGGCAGGGTCAGGACTATATGACTGTGACAGCCCACTGGGTAGATGTATGGACTCCCGCCGCAAGAACAGCAGCGGCGGCACCAGTAGCAGCATCTCGCAAACGCCAACTCTTTCCTAGACAGGCTACGCTTTGTATCACCGGTTTCCAGAATACGCACACAGCTGAAAACCTCTTACGGCAACTGAGGAAGATCATCGCGGAATGGCTTACCCCAATTGGACTCTCCTGTGGATTTGTGGCATCGGACAACGCCAGCAATATTGTGTGTGCATTAAATATGGGCAAATTCCAGCACGTCCCATGTTTTGCACATACCTTGAATTTGGTGGTGCAGAATTTTTTAAAAAACGACAGGGGCGTGCAAGAGATGCTGTCGGTGGCCAGAAGAATTGCGGGACACTTTCGGCGTACAGGCACCACGTACAGAAGACTGGAGCACCACCAAAAACTACTGAACCTGCCCTGCCATCATCTGAAGCAAGAAGTGGTAACGAGGTGGAATTCAACCCTCTATATGCTTCAGAGGTTGGAGGAGCAGCAAAAGGCCATTCAAGCCTATACAATTGAGCACGATATAGGAGGTGGAATGCACCTGTCTCAAGCGCAGTGGAGAATGATTTCAACGTTGTGCAAGGTTCTGATGCCCTTTGAACTTGCCACACGTGAAGTCAGTTCAGACACTGCCAGCCTGAGTCAGGTCATTCCCCTCATCAGGCTTTTGCAGAAGAAGCTGGAGACATTGAAGGAGGAGCTAACACGGAGCGATTCCGCTAGGCATGTGGGACTTGTGGATGGAGCCCTTAATTCGCTTAACAAGGATTCACGGGTGGTCAATCTGTTGAAATCAGAGCACTACATTTTGGCCACCGTGCTCGATCCTAGATTTAAAGCCTACCTTGGATCTCTCTTTCCGGCAGACACAAGTCTGCTGGGGTTGAAAGACCTGCTGGTGAGAAAATTGTCAAGTCAAGCGGAACGCGACCTGTCAACATCTCCTCCTTCACATTCTCCCGCAACTGGGGGTGCGAGGAAAAGGCTAAGAATTCCGAGCCCACCCGCTGGCGGTGATGCAGGGCAGTCTGGAGCGACTGCTGATGCTGACCTCTGGTCCGGACTGAAGGACCTGACAACGATTACGGACATGTCGTCTACTGTCACTGCATATGATTCTCTCAACATTGAAAGAATGGTGGAGGATTATATGAGTGACCGCATCCAAGTAGGCACGTCACACAGTCCGTACTTATACTGGCAGGAAAAAGAGGCAATTTGGAGGCCCTTGCACAAACTATTCTACCTAAGTTGCCCTCCCACAAGTGTGTACTCCGAAAGAGTGTTTAGTGCCGCCGCTCACCTTGTCAGCAATCGGCGTACGAGGTTACATCCAGAAAATGTGGAGAAGATGATGTTCATTAAAATGAATTATAATCAATTCCTCCGCGGAGACATTGACCAGCAGCAATTGCCTCCACAAAGTACACAGGGAGCTGAGATGGTGGATTCCAGTGGGGACGAATTGATA
Source organism: Pseudophryne corroboree (assembly GCF_028390025.1). Taxonomy (NCBI): domain Eukaryota; kingdom Metazoa; phylum Chordata; class Amphibia; order Anura; family Myobatrachidae; genus Pseudophryne; species Pseudophryne corroboree. The sequence goes on from NC_086447.1 coordinate 785,689,709, forward strand.
ATCTGTGAGGAGGGGGATGTACACGGTGATATATCGGAGGATGATGATGAGGTGGACATCTTGCCTCTGTAGAGCCAGTTTGTGCAAGGAGAGATTAATTGCTTCTTTTTTGGTGGGGGTCCAAACCAACCCGTCATATCAGTCACAGTCGTGTGGCAGACCCTGTCACTGAAATGATGGGTTGGTTAAAGTGTGCATGTCCTGTTTATACAACATAAGGGTGGGTGGGAGGGCCCAAGGACAATTCCATCTTGCACCTCTTTTTTCTTTAATTTTCTTTGCGTCATGTGCTGTTTGGGGAGTGTTTTTTGGAAGGGCCATCCTGCGTGACACTGCAGTGCCACTCCTAGATGACCCGGTGTTTGTGTCGGCCACTAGGGTCGCTTATCTTACTCACACAGCTACCTCATTGCGCCTCTTTTTTTCTTTGCGTCATGTGCTGTTTGGGGAGTGTTTTTTGGAAGGGCCATCCTGCGTGACACTGCAGTGCCACTCCTAGATGGGCCCGGTGTTTGTGTCGGCCACTAGGGTCGCTTATCTTACTCACACAGCTACCTCATTGCGCCTTTTTTTCTTTGCGTCATGTGCTGTTTGGGGAGTGTTTTTTGGAAGGGCCATCCTGCGTGACACTGCAGTGCCACTCCTAGATGGGCCCGGTGTTTGTGTCGGCCACTAGGGTCGCTTATCTTACTCACACAGCTACCTCATTGCGCCTCTTTTTTTCTTTGCATCATGTGCTGTTTGGGGAGGGTTTTTTGGAAGGGACATCCTGCGTGACACTGCAGTGCCACTCCTAGATGGGCCCGGTGTTTGTGTCGGCCACTAGGGTCGCTTATCTTACTCACACAGCTACCTCATTGCGCCTCTTTTTTTCTTTGCGTCATGTGCTGTTTGGGGAGGGTTTTTTGGAAGGGACATCCTGCGTGACACTGCAGTGCCACTCCTAGATGGGCCCGGTGTTTGTGTCGGCCACTAGGGTCGCTTATCTTACTCACACAGCTACCTCATTGCGCCTCTTTTTTTCTTTGCATCATGTGCTGTTTGGGGAGGGTTTTTTGGAAGGGACATCCTGCGTGACACTGCAGTGCCACTCCTAGATGGGCCCGGTGTTTGTGTCGGCCACTAGGGTCGCTTATCTTACTCACACAGCTACCTCATTGCGCCTCTTTTTTTCTTTGCGTCATGTGCTGTTTGGGGAGGGTTTTTTGGAAGGGACATCCTGCGTGACACTGCAGTGCCACTCCTAGATGGGCCCGGTGTTTGTGTCGGCCACTAGGGTCGCTTATCTTACTCACACAGCTACCTCATTGCGCCTCTTTTTTTCTTTGCGTCATGTGCTGTTTGGGGAGGGTTTTTTGGAAGGGACATCCTGCGTGACACTGCAGTGCCACTCCTAGATGGGCCCGGTGTTTGTGTCGGCCACTAGGGTCGCTTATCTTACTCACACAGCTACCTCATTGCGCCTCTTTTTTTCTTTGCGTCATGTGCTGTTTGGGGAGGGTTTTTTGGAAGGGACATCCTGCGTGACACTGCAGTGCCACTCCTAGATGGGCCCGGTGTTTGTGTCGGCCACTAGGGTCGCTTATCTTACTCACACAGCTACCTCATTGCGCCTCTTTTTTTCTTTGCGTCATGTGCTGTTTGGGGAGGGTTTTTTGGAAGGGACATCCTGCGTGACACTGCAGTGCCACTCCTAGATGGGCCAGGTGTTTGTGTCGGCCACTAGGGTCGCTTAGCTTAGTCATCCAGCGACCTCGGTGCAAATTTTAGGACTAAAAATAATATTGTGAGGTGTGAGGTATTCAGAATAGACTGAAAATGAGTGGAAATGATGGTTTTTGAGGTTAATAATACTTTGGGATCAAAATGACCCCCAAATTCTATGATTTAAGCTGTTTTTTAGGTTTTTTGGAAAAAAACACCCGAATCCAAAACACACCCGAATCCGACAAAAAAAATTCGGTTAGGTTTTGCCAAAACGCGGTCGAACCCAAAACACGGCCGCGGAACCGAACCCAAAACCAAAACACAAAACCCGAAAAATTTCCGGCGCTCATCTCTAGTGATTTCACCACATTTGTTTACAGTTGTGCAAAAATAAGAATTTACTTACCGATAATTCTATTTCTCGTAGTCCGTAGTGGATGCTGGGAACTCCGTAAGGACCATGGGGAATAGCGGCTCCGCAGGAGACTGGGCACAAAAGTAAAGCTTTAGGACTACCTGGTGTGCACTGGCTCCTCCCCCTATGACCCTCCTCCAAGCCTCAGTTAGGTTACTGTGCCCGGACGAGCGTACACAATAAGGAAGGATTTTGAATCCCGGGTAAGACTCATACCAGCCACACCAATCACACCGTATAACCTGTGATCTGAACCCAGTTAACAGCATGATAACAGAGGAGCCTCTGGAAAGATGGCTCACAACAATAATAACCCGATTTTTGTAACAATAACTATGTACAAGTATTGCAGACAATCCGCACTTGGGATGGGCGCCCAGCATCCACTACGGACTACGAGAAATAGAATTATCGGTAAGTAAATTCTTATTTTCTCTGACGTCCTAGTGGATGCTGGGAACTCCGTAAGGACCATGGGGATTATACCAAAGCTCCCAAACGGGCGGGAGAGTGCGGATGACTCTGCAGCACCGAATGAGAGAACTCCAGATCCTCCTCAGCCAGGGTATCAAATTTGTAGAATTTAGCAAACGTGTTTGCCCCTGACCAAGTAGCTGCTCGGCCAAGTTGTAACGCCGAGACCCCTCGGGCAGCCGCCCAAGATGAGCCCACCTTCCTTGTGGAATGGGCTTTCACAGATTTTGGCTGTGGCAGGCCTGCCACAGAATGTGCACGCTGAATTGTACTACAAATCCAACGAGCAATAGTCTGCTTAGAAGCAGGAGCACCCAGCTTGTTGGGTGCATACAGGATAAACAGCGAGTCAGATTTCCTGACTCCAGCCGTCCTGGAAACATATATTTTCAGGGCCCTGACTACGTCCAGCAACTTGGAGTCCTCCAAGTCCCTAGTAGCCGCAGGTACCACAATAGGCTGGTTCAGGTGAAACGCTGAAACCACCTTAGGGAGAAATTGAGGACGAGTCCTCAATTCTGCCCTGTCCGTATGAAAAATTAGGTAAGGGCTTTTATAGGATAAAGCCGCCAATTCTGAGACACACCTGGCTGAAGCCAGGGCCAACAGCATTACCACTTTCCATGTGAGATATTTTAAGTCCACAGTGGTGAGTGGTTCAAACCAATGTGATTTTAGGAACCCCAAAACTACATTGAGATCCCAAGGTGCCACTGGAGGCACAAAAGGAGGTTGTATATGCAGTACCCCCTTGACAAACGTCTGAACTTCAGGAACTGAAGCCAGTTCTTTCTGGAAGAAAATCGACCGGGCCGAAATTTGAACCTTAATGGACAGTCCTGTTTGCAGGAAATGCAGGAAATTCCTCCATCGGGGCCTTACTGGCCTCGCACCACGCAACATATTTTCGCCAAATGCGGTGATAATGCTTTGCGGTTACATCCTTCCTGGCTTGACCAGGGTAGGGATGACTTCATCCGGAATGCCTTTTTCCTTCAGGATCCGGCGTTCAACCGCCCTGCCGTCAAACGCAGCCGCGGTAAGTCTTGGAATAGACAGGGTCCTTGCTGGAGCAGGTCCCTTCTTAGAGGTAGAGGCCACGGGTCCTCCGTGAGCATCTCTTGAAATTCCGGGTACCAAGTCCTTCTTGGCCAATCCGGAGCCACGAGTATAGTTCTTACTCCCCTCCGTCTTATAATTCTCAGTACTTTTGGTATGAGAGGAAGAGGAGGGAACACATACACTGACTGGTACACCCACGGTGTTACCAGAGCGTCCACAGCTATTGCCTGAGGGTCCCTTGACCTGGCGCAATACCTGTCCAATTTTTTGTTTAGGCGGGACGCCATCATGTCCACCTTTGGTTCTTCCCAATGGTTTACAATCATGTGGAAGACTTCTGGGTGAAGTCCCCACTCTCCCGGGTGGAGGTCGTGCCTGCTGAGGAAGTCTGCTTCCCAGTTGTCCACTCCCGGAATGAACACTGCTGACAGTGCTATCACATGATTTTCCGCCCAGCGAAAAATCCTTGCAGCTTCTGCCATTGCCCTCCTGCTTCTTGTTCCGCCCTGTCTGTTTACGTGGGCGACTGCCGTGATGTTGTCCGACTGGATCAGCACCGGCTGACCTTGAAGCAGAGGTCTTGATTGGCTTAGGGCATTGTAAATGGCCCTTAGCTCCAAAATATTTATGTGAAGTGATGTCTCCAGGCTTGACCACAAGCCCTGGAAATTTCTTCCCTGTGTGATTGCTCCCCAGCCTCGCAGGCTGGCATCCGTGGTCACCAGGACCCAGTCCTGAATGCCGAATCTGCGGCCCTCTAGAAGATGAGCACTCTGCAACCTCCACAGGAGAGACACCCTTGTTTTTGGTGACAGGGTTATCCGCTGATGCATCTGAAGATGCGATCCGGACCATTTGTCCAGCAGGTCCCACTGGAAAGTTCTTGCGTGGAATCTGCCGAATGGAATTGCTTTGTAGGAAGCCACCATTTTTCCCATGACCCTTGTGCACTGATGCACTGACACTTGGCCTGGTTTTAGGAGGTTCCTGACTAGTTCGGATAACTCCCTGGCTTTCTCTTCCGGGAGAAAACACCTTTTTCTGGACTGTGTCCAGGATCATCCCTAGGAATAGAAGGCGTGTCGACGGGATCAGCTGCGATTTTGGAATATTGAGAATCCAACCATCTGAGATAGTGCTACCCCGACTTCCAACTGTTCCCTGGATCTTGCCCTTATCAGGAGATCGTCCAAGTAAGGGATAACTAAAACTCCCTTCTTTCGAAGGAGTATCATCATTTCGGCCATTACCTTGGTAAAGACCCGGGGTGCCGTGGACAATCCAAACGGCAGCGTCTGAAACTGATAGTGACAGTTCTGTACCACAAACCTGAGGTACCCTTGGAGAAGGGTAAATTGGGACATGTAGGTAAGCATCTTTGATGTCCAGAGAGACCATATAGTCCCCTTCTTCCAGGTTTGCAATCACTGCTCTGAGTGACTCCATCTTGAATTTGAACCTTTGTATGTAAGTGTTCAAGGATTTTAGATTTAAAATTGGTCTCACCGAGCCGTCCGGCTTCGGTACCACAAATAGTGTGGAATAGTACCCCTTTCCCTGTTGCAGGAGGGGTACCTTGATTATCACCTGCTGGGAATACAGCCTGTGAATGGCTTGCAATACTGTCTCCCTGTCTGAGGGAGACGTCGGTAAAGCAGACTTTATGAAACGGCGAGGGGGAGACGTCTCGAATTTCTTGAGACGGGCCCCCACCGTGCCTGAGACCGCTTGTAAAGCACAGCGTCATGCTGAGGACTTTGCGGAGGCGGGAGAGGGCTTTTGTTCCTGGGAATTGGCTGTTTGCTGCAGCCTTTTTCCTCTCCCTCTGCCACGGGGCAGAAATGAGGCGCCTTTTGCCCGCTTGCCCTTATGGGGCCGAAAGGACTGCGCCTGATAATTCTTCTTAGGTTGAGAAGCTACCTGGGGTAAAAATGTGGATTTTCCAGCCGTTGCCATGGCCACCAGGTCTGTTAGACCTACCCCAAATAACTCCTCCCTTTTATAAGGCGATACTTCCATATGCCTTTTGGAATCAGCATCACCTGACCACTGTCCTGTCCATAACCCTTTTCTGGCAGAAATGGACAGCGCACTTACTCTTGATGCCAGCCGGCAAATATCCCTCTGTGCATCACGCATATATAGAAATGCATCTTTTAAATGCTCTATAGTTAGTAATATACTGTCCCTATATAGGGTATCAATATTGTCAGTCAGGGAATCCGACCAAGCCACCCCAGCACTGCACATCCAGGCTGAGGCGATTGCTGGTCGCAGTATCACACCCGTGTGAGTGTATATACATTTTAGGATATTTTACTGCTTTCTGTCAGCAGGTTCCTTAAGGGCGGCCGTATCCGGGGACGGTAGTGCCACCTGTTTAGACAAGCGTGTGAGCGCTTTATTCACCCTAAGGGGTGTTTCCCAACGTGCCCTATCCTCTGGCGGGAAGGGGTATGATGCTAATAACTTTTTAGGAATTAACAGTTTTTATCGGGGGAAACCCACGCATCATCACACACTTCATTTAATTCCTCAGATGCAGGAAAAACTACAGGCAGTTTTTTCTCACCCAACATAATACCCTTTTTAGTGGTACTGGTATTATCAGAAATGTGTAAAAACATTTTCCATAGCCTCAATCATGTAACGTGTGGCCCTACTGGAAGTCACATTCGTTTCTTAATCGTCGACACTGGAGTCAGTATCCGTGTCGGCGTCTGTATCTGCCATCTGCGGTAACGGGCGTTTTAGGGCCCCAGATGGCTTTTGAGACACCTGGACAGGCACAGGCTGAGTCGCCGGCTGTCTCATGTCATCAATCTTTTGTAAAGAGCTGACACTGTCACATAATTCCTTCCATAAGCTCATCCACTCAGGTGTCGACTCCCTAGGGGGTGACATCTCTGTTACAGGCAATTGCTCCGCCTCCACCTCATTTTCCTCCTCATACATGTCGACACAACGTACCGACACACAGCACACACACAGGGAATGCTCTGATAGAGGACAGGACCCCACTAGCCCTTTGGGGAGACAGAGGGAGAGTATGCCAGCACACACCAGAGCGCTATATATATATACAGGGATAACCTTATATAAGTGTTTTTCCCCTTATAGCTGCTGTATTGTTAAACTGCGCCTAATTAGTGCCCCCCTCTCTTTTTTAACCCCTTTCTGTAGTGTAGTAACTGCAGGGGAGAGCCAGGGAGCTTCCCTCCAACGGAGCTGTGAGAGAAAATGGCGCCAGTGGGCTGAGGAGATAGGCTCCGCCCCCTTCTCGGCGGCCTTTTCTCCCATTTTTCTGTGGAATCTGGCAGGGGTTAAAATTCATCCATATAGCCCTGGGGGCTATATGTGATGTATTTTCGCCAGCCAAGGTGTTTTTATTGCTGCTCAGGGCGCCCCCCCCTAGCGCCCTGCACCCTCAGTGACCGGAGTGTGAAGTGTGCTGAGGAGCAATGGCGCACAGCTGCAGTGCTGTGCGCTACATTGGTGAAGACAGGATGTCTTCTGCCGCCGATTTTTCCGGACCTCTTCTTGCTTCTGGCTCTGTAAGGGGGCCGGCGGCGCGGCTCTGGGACCGAGCTCCGAGGCATGGCCTGTGTTCGGTCCCTCTGGAGCTAATGGTGTCCAGTAGCCTAAGAAGCCCAATCCACTCTGCACGCAGGTGAGTTCGCTTCTTCTCTCCTTAGTCCCTCGATGCAGTGAGCCTGTTGCCAGCAGGTCTCACTGAAAATAAAAAACCTAAAACTAAACTTTCACTAAGAAGCTCAGGAGAGCCCCTAGTGTGCACCCTTCTCGGCCGGGCACAAAAATCTAACTGGGGCTTGGAGGAGGGTCATAGGGGGAGGAGCCAGTGCACACCAGGTAGTCCTAAAGCTTTACTTTTGTGCCCAGTCTCCTGCGGAGCCGCTATTCCCCATGGTCCTTACGGAGTTCCCAGCATCCACTAGGACGTCAGAGAAATTGAGGATTTAAGCAAACCTAGACCATTCCAATTACCACCCTTATCTCAGATGTGGAGTATATATTTTTATATGTGGTTGTCTGCGTACATTGAAAGTCAGGCCTGTAAACCCTTCTGTGCCTTCAGGCAGAAGATGGTTAGAGACAGCTATTTCCTTGCACTATGTGGACTCAGACCCCCTATGCAATAAACAAAGCCAGAAGGCAATGCTACATGTTGTTTTTAGTCCATTCATCCACAGCATATAGCTCCCATGCCTTGCCGCTTTTATGTGTTTCTCTAGGAAGATGAGACCAAAATTAAACAAATGGCTGATAAGACCATTGTCATTTAAAATATTGAGTAATAATAACTCTAATAGGAAAGTAATTTCAGCATTGTAGGCAGAGATAAACTAGTACAGAGATTGCTTCTTCAGAAGCGCTTTTGTGTAGGGCCACAGCACGGTACATGTGCCCCCTGAGCTAGTACTGGTCCCTCCCCGCAGCCCAGCTTGTGTGACATCATGACATCACAGAAGAGGGGGTTGGGAGCTGGAAGTTGAGTACCCAGAACATCATAAGGATGCACTGGGTCGCGCTGCATGCTAGATGTTGTTGCTCTAGTCCCGACACAGGCCAAATTCAGGTTCCACCCCCTTAACATTGCACCCTCTGTGAGGGCACCAGTTGCACACCCCTAATTATGGCCCTGTTTGTTTAAGAAGAATTGTGGATAGATCCACAGCAAGCAACAGTGGTCACTGCCATGCCTTTTTTCAGTTTTCGGTACTCTACGCCCCATGCTGAGTGCTTTTAGATGCGGTAATGAAACCGTGGTATTTGTGGAAAACTCTGGGACTATTCGGCCACTAGACTGCAATCCTATGCTATTCATAAGTTTGCAATCCTACAGTATACTATTCATAAGTTTGTGTCTTGGGGAAATTCTAAATGCCAGTTTTATGTTTGTTTATATTTTTCCCACATATGTAGCAGACACTTTGGTTTATTTAATTGTTCCTTTGGAAAGTTAAAATACCACACTTTACTTTTTCTTCAATCAAGGTATAAACTAAGGGTGGTCTTCTGTTTGCCGGCGGCCGAGCTCCCCGCTCATTTGCGCTCGCCCAGCTGTCGGTATGCCGGCGGTCGGGCTCCCGACAACCAGCATACCGGCGCCAGAATCCCGACTGCCGGCATACCGACATCTTTTCTCCCTCTTGGGGGTCCACGACCCCCCTGCAGAGAGAATAGATAGCGTGGCGTGCGTTGAGAGCCACCGTGCCCGCAGCGTGGCGAGCCCAGCGAGCCCGCAAGGGGCTCATTTGCGCTCGCCCAGCTGTCGGTATGCCGACGGTCAGGATTCCGGCGCCGGTATGCAGGTGGCCGGGAGCCCGGCCGCCGGCATACCCTACTAGACCCATAAACTAAGATCATACCCTCCAACATTTTACACAGAAAAATCGGTACAAATCCGGAAAAGGGGCGTGGTCGCGGGTAAAGGGGGCGTGGCCACGCCCCTTTTCCTATACTTTCAATGGAAGTTTGGAGAGCCAAAAATCGGTACAGACCATGAAAAAAAGGTACTGTACCTATTAAAAAGGTACAGTTGGAGGGTATGTAAGATCCCTAGCACATGTTAGTACCCAGTCCCTCCATTGCCTATTCCCAGCTAGGAGGTTGATAGGAAACCAGATCACCATGAGTACAATATTGTCTGTCACTGACCAACACCTAGACAGGGGTGCAACTACTGCAATGGCAGCCCATGCGGCTGATCTGGTACCTGGCAGTGAGTGGGACTCGATGAAGTTACTTTATCTGCTAAAGATTGCCCATTTTGCCTTTACTGGCATATACAGGGGATGTTGCCTGAGAATGGAATGATTATTTGGGATTACAGCATCACTGTGATCATTTTAAGAATTAGAATACACATCAAATTGCAAATAAAATATCAAACAACTCTACTGCACATGCACTGGCCCCCATCCCCCATGCATGCTTAGAAGAGCAGACAAAGGGTCTCTGGTCAGTGATCAGTAAACACACAACACTGGTGACTGCAAGATACAACCTGGCACACAGGCCTGAAAGAAGTATTTTCTGAGCTGACTGAGCAGTCATCGGAAGAATGTAGCCTATAAGGAAGTAGGGCAAAGATTACTGCAGTAATATCACTAACACCTAACAAACGGATAGGCTATGATGTGTAGGTGACTTTAAGAAGTGTACCAGTGGCACAGGGAAATCTCTCTCTGTCTGCTTTACAACCATGGCTGGTATGTACAGCTGCAGCAGGAATATTAATCTACTTTAAAAATGTACACAAACCAGACACCAGCAAGTGTAGCAGCTCTCCCATAAGAAAAAAACTGAAAATCTACACTCACTTGTAGTACAGCTGTTGCTGGCAAATCAGAGGACACAGGGTCTAATACAGGGTTGATCGCAAAATATTTCTCTAATAGGCAAAACCATGTGCACTGCAGGTGGGGCAGATATAACATGTGCAGAGAGAGTTAGATTTGGGTGGGCTGTGTTCAAACTGAAATCTAAATTGCAGTGTAGAAATTGAGCAGCCAGTATTAACCCTGCACAGAAACAAAATAACCCACCCAAATGTAAAGGCGTGTACACACGGTGAGATATTTTCTTGCGATTTGGACTATATAGTCAAAATCGCAAGGAAAGTTAGTGCAGATCGCAAGGTGAAAGTCACATTGCGATCACGATGCGATACCGATGCGCGGTCCGGCGAGGTCGGTATCGCAAGCCTAGATAAACTGTGCAGGCAAGTCAATTTTGACTATCTAGTATAAAAGGGTATCCGTTCACATGGTCGACCATGTTATGGTCGACAGTCATTAGGTCGACCACTATTGGTCGACATTGACATGGTCGACATGGACACATGGTCGACACATGACAATTGTCGACACATGAAAGGTCCACACATGAAAAGGTCGACATGAGTTTTTTAACTTTTTTTTCTTTTGGGGAACTTTTCCATACTTTACGATCCACGTGGACTACGATTGGAGCGGTAATCTGTGCTGAGCGAAGCGGTAGCGGAGCGAAGGCACCATGCCCGAAGCATGGCGAGCGAAGCGAGCCATGCGAGGGGACGCGGTGCACTAATTGGGGTTCCCAGTCACTTTACGCAAAAAACGACACCAAAAAAAGTTAAAAAACCCATGTCGACCTTTTCATGTGTCGACCTTTCATGTGTCGACCATTTTCATGTGTCGACCATGTGTCCATGTCGACCATGTCAATGTCGACCAATAGTTGTCGACCTAATGACTGTCGACCATAACATGGTCGCCCATTCATACCGGAACCGTATAAAAGTATAGTCAAAATTAACAGTTAGCCAAAATCGGGCAGAGCCAGTATCGCAAGCACAGTCATCTATGCTTGCGATACCGACCACAGTCCCTATCGCATAGTGAGAACTGGGCATAGCCCGAATCTCACCGTGTGTACACACCTTTACTCTCTCTGCACATGTTATATCTGCCCCACCTGCACTGCACATGGTATTGCCCATAAGAGAGAGATTTTGCTTTTGCGATCAACCCTGAATTAGGGCCACAATGCGGGTCGGTAGTGCCTGTGGCTCTGTCTGTGTACAGGTACATGTAGATAACACATTTTACAATGCATGCTTCTCAGATTGGAATTTCTCCCCCATGCAAATCAATGTGGAAATGCTAAGAGTGATAATGTATTTATGAATCATGACAGACAGAAACTAAACCATTCAGCATCCACACAATAACTAATGCAGATGCAGTTTGTGCTGTTTTTCAAATAAGAAGAGAGTATTGACTGCATAGGAGAGAAAAGAGTTAAACATCTGGGGAGGGGTGGACCTAGCTGTAAGGAAAGTACAGCCTTCTTTAAGGGGAGGGCTTGATATATATAGGGAGGGCGAAGCCATTTTAAGCCTCTTGGTGATTTGGTTTCCCACCCTCCCGCCCTGGTAGTTGGAAATTGTGGCACGTGGTGCTTTGGCTCTAAGTTGTTGGCTGTTTTCGTTGGCTATTTATTGGCGGAAAAGAACGGCAGTTTCGTATGGTAGAGAAAACTGTAGTGTTTTACAGTTGGTTGTGGTTTAGGTGCACTCACCTCCATCGACTTATGGCCGCTTGACCACCCGTCCGGGAAGGCAGCGGCAGGGCACCCAGGAGCGGTGGGTAGTCACTTTGGGGGTTGAGTTGTCACCTATTACCGGTTTATGGTAAGCTTTTAGTAAATTTATAGGGTTGAGTTATTTAAGTTTAATTTAGATTAAGTGAGCCGTTCTTTTGGGCCGCCACCATATGCCAGCTGGAGCGGCATATTAAATTAATCTCTTTATTACAGGTTTCCCAATGGTTAGGGACAAATAAATAGCTAGCAATTTTCTGCCAAATTCAAGTCTCAGTGTCGTTATTTCTGGTTATGGTTATGAACGCTTTACTTTCAAAGAAAGGGGTCCACCAAATATCACTAAGATGTTTACAGCTCTTTCCAGTTATACTGCTTTCAGATCGCAAATGCCGGATCCCACCCGGGAAGAGAAACGTGTCCTTACCGGGTGGGATCCGGCATTTGCTCTGCTTTGCTGGCTTTCCAACCTGGCAATATACCGGGTCAGTTGCCATAGAAGCGGGAAGGGGGGGGGGGGGGGCAGCAGCAGCAGCAGGGGTGGGGGTGGAGGCGGCGCTGGGTGATAAGCTCATCTCCTGCGCCGCTACTCCCTATGCTGTGTATGCATAGTGTGTATGCATGTGTATCGATGCGACACGGCTCCCATTCACACTGCGCCTGACCCGGAATTTAACCGGGGAATAACCCTTCTTACATACCGGGTTGAATTACCGGGTCAGGCGACCCGCTAATTCGTGCAAAGTGCTTTCACACCGCACACTGACCTGTGTCGACATGGCAATATGCCATGTCGATGCCGGGTTATTTGTGCGATGTGAAAGGGGTATTAGTGAGATATGAGGGCTGCTGAGGTGTTGAACACAAGTCAGTTCTGCAGGCGTATGTAGCATGTTTTTGCCTTGTCATGCTCCATAGCTGAGTGTACACATCTACAGACAATACACAGCCGTGCAAATCTCAGTCTCATTTCCACTTGCAGATGAAAGTGCATGGTAAAGAGGCATTCATGCTTAGGTTAGCCTTAGGGAGGGTGGACTGGGGGGTGGGGGAGGGGTGTGCTGATGAAATTGCAGACTATGCAGAATGGTATCCAGTCTCTAGGTCGACAAGACTTAGGTCGACAGTGTCTAGGTCGACCACTGTTGGTCGACAGTAACTAGGTCAACAGGGTTTATAGGTCGACAGGGTCTCTAGGTTGACATGTTCTAGGTCAACAGGTCTAAAGGTCGACATGAGTTTTTCAAATTTTTTCTTTTTTTTTAACTATTTCATACTTCACGAACCACGTGGACCACAATTGGGAATAGTAACCTGTGCCGACCACAGCGGTAGCGGAGCGAGGCACCTTGCCCTAAGTGAGGGGGCACAGAGCACTAATTGGGGTACCCGGTCACTGTATAGCGAAAACGACACCACAAAAGATTAAATAGCTCATGTCGACCTTTTGACCTGCCGACCTAGACCATGTCGACCTAGAATCCCTGTCGACCTAGTTACTGTCGACCAATAGTGGTCGACATAGACACTGTCGACCTAAGTGTGGTCGACCTCCAATACCATACTCATGCAGAATTGTTCAGACACTGGCCTTTTGCATCGGGTATTGGGCTGGTGCAGGTGCGGACGCTATGAAACCAATCATACGAATAGGCGCGGTGCAGGCAAATAGATGTGTACCACTCCCTACAGGTGAATATATGCATTTATTTTAATGTGCGCAAAACTAGCGCGGTTGCAGCTGACTTGCACTTAGCTATGCATCAGCCACTTTAGACTTACAGTGGTTATAAGTATTATTTTCTACGACTATTATACTACTGACGTGAAATTACTGAGAGCTGTGCTCTTGAAGTTTATTTTATACTAAGAGCCAAATGTAATAGTCTGTGATTTGCTGAGGGAGCTGGTGAGATTCCAATGTGATAGTTAATAGATTTAAAGCAGCAATTATTTTAAAGCCAAAAACAAAACTGGTTTTGCCCTTAAAGTCATAGCTCCTATAAATCTAGAGCAGGGCTGGCCAAACCGGTCCTCGAGATCTACCAACAGTTCATGTTTTCCAGGCCTCCTGGAGATCTGTAGAATTGTCAGTTAGGAATGAAGGCAGCACATCTTAATTAGTAATGACTACACCTGTGCACCATCTAGGTGATCTGGAAAATGTGAACTGTTGGTAGATCTCGAGGACTGGTTTGGCCAGCTCTGATCTAGAGACTCATGTATCTTGCTGGAATCACACTTGCTCCTGCAAATGCAGGCTATTACATTTTACCCTAAGAACCTCTTCTAAACCAAACTTTCCAATAGTGATTTAGAGATGTGCATTTCGGATCAATTGACGATGTTATTTGCAGTACCCCTGAAATCAGTGGATATGACTGAACTGAATTACAAATTTCCTTTCTAAAAAACAATGTTAGTGCTTCACCACTCTTGGCATACAGCTTTCCAATGACAGCTTAGTGATTTTGATGAAAATGTTCTTTATTTAACTCTTTCAGCACTTGTTTGAACACTCTTAATGAGAACTCGGAAACATTTATTTTACCCTCCAGTATAAAAATCTGTCAGCATGTTCCTAAGTCGCAGTTTGTCTTCTTTTGAAAACATAATTATCCTTGACTGTAAAGTACTGTACACTGTATACGATGGGGAAAGGCGTGAGTCTGTCGCAAACTTTATGATAGTGCTCTAAATCTTTCTGGTTTGAACGACTGGATAATTACATTTTCCAGGTACTGTATGTACAATAACAGAGGAGAGGTATGGGCACCCAGTGATTTTATCCTTCACGAACTTGAGTACTTTTTATTAAAAATGTTTTTCTATCTACGATTTTAAAATAAAACATATATCTTACAAACGGTGCCCCCCATCCTGTGCCCCCCACCCCCCCACCCCAACAGATTTTTTATAATTACCTTTAACTATGGTTTCTAGCCCATAATAATATCTTTACTGTCGAAAAAATACATACAAACATAATTTTTTTTGGAATACATTTTTTGGGGGCAATTTTAGTATTTCTCAAAGAGATTATTAACCAGAATTGCTCACATTCCAGGTACTGTAGTACCCACCTTGTGCAGAGGACATCAGAACATTCCTAATCTTATCTTTTGCATAGTAAATAAATTCTCTGACAGTTGGAAATACCGCACTGATCAAATTACAGTAATTACTGAAGAACCTCTGGGAAAATGACCGCTGCCCTATTCCTTGTGACAGCCCCCACCATCAGACCACACACTCTGCCACTGGGCACTCTCCATCCGTCACTAACATCAACCTTGTTATGTACAACTAATGTATGTATTCCCCATTACATCACCATAGAATATTTTTAACAAGCGTGTATTTTCAAACTGGTCTCCAGGGGTAGCTCCGACAGATCAACAGATTCCCCAGCCTAATTGTTGTCATTATTCATTATTATTGTTAATAAACTTAGTAACTTATACGATTACACTAATAGATGGATAGATAGATAGATAGATAGATAGATAGATAGATAGATAGATAGATAGATAGATAGATAGATAGATAGCTATAGTTATATATAGATATATTTTAGAGCTGTTCTCAGTTTCGCGATGTACTGTAGTTCTAATTTCATTGTCGTGTTTTGATTTCAGTTTTGGTTTTGCAAAACCACCCTCAGGTGTTTCTGTTCAGAATTCAGACTTATGGGCCTATTTAACACCATCCGCATCACGGGATGCGGATGTGGTGTGATAAAATCGCCCGAATCTGCACTGCGATAATTGATTACATCGCACGGATGTATCCATTATCGCATGTAGGGACAGAGCTTGCAATGACAATCCGCAGCATCGTCGGGGTATTTTTCGTAAAAAATACCACGATCTCCTGATGCGCATGCACCGCTACCGCTGATATCGCCGCTACCACTGCCGCTGGGTCGATTCCACTGTTGTAACTACCCCCCCCCCCCCGCTTTGCGGACCTCCCCCTTCATGGTATATATACTTACCAGTCCAGGTAGCCAGGGCTGCCGGGTGCCGGATACCATGCTCTGCTGTGACCCCCGGTACTGTAAAGTGAGCTGCTGTTTTGCAGTATCACTTTTCTGCACCAGGGTCAGAGCGCAGTATATGGAGGACCCGGCGCCCGGTAGCCCGCACCGGAGCATCGATCACCGGCTCCCTAGACTAGTAAGTACGTTTTTTCTTGGTTTTTTTTTTACTTGTTTTTTTTTTTTTTAATCAGTGATCAGTTGACACACATAGCTGATCACACTGGCCGGTCCCTGCACAGCTTTCTCAGCAGGGCTGAAGGAGGGATCTCACAGTGCTGCCCTGTGATTTCGCCAGCCTGAGCTGGCGTTAATATCACAGGACACACTGCTGTGTTTTTTAACTTTTTTTTTTTTAGTAAATTCAGCCATATCGGAATTCCCATTATAAGTATGGGGAATGCGATATGGATTTACGAAAAAAAAAATTACAATTAAAGGGTTTGGAAAGCCCTTTAATACATTTCAGTGATACTAAAATAATGTGAGTAGGGTGTGACAAACACCCCTTTTCTCATTTAAAAAAAAAAATAACGTTAATAAATAGGCCTCTTAAAATCCAAATCTTAGGTTTTAGATTTCTTGAAAATTTATAAAAATAGTTAAAACATATCATTATTGCAATCTAAAACATAGCATTTGGATTCAAAATCCAAATTCCGAACCGCTGGAAGATCTGAATCGGGACTCAATTCGGATCAGATCCGCAACATTCGGGTGGTTTTTCGAATCGCACATCCGTATTCTAAACAATATATAGAGTAAGATGCAGAAAAGGTTAATATTTTGTGTCTAAGTGCCTGGTAAACACACTCACATGTTTAGAGGTAGAGGTTTGATAATGAGGTCTATGAGGATTACTTTACAAGTGTTTATATGCGAGCTAATCCCACAGCTCTGCAGACAGAACTGAGGATGTTTAATACTCAGATAAGTTTTTGCTCACAGTTAGTTTCCTATCTGGGTAGTGTCATTCTGTTAACTATAGAACTGCTGGGGACGTTCCAGTTCACAATAGAACAGACCCCACTGTGAGATTACACTGCAATACTAGAATCCCCCCAACCCCCTCAGACAGACGGACATGGATAGTAGTGAGAATTGCTGCTCGTACCCCGAAGGTTCCCATAGACTTGCTGTGTACCTTTGCTCCTCCACGCTCCTATTCTCTGCTGTCTTCCAGTCTGGCAGGGTGCTGGCACACAGGAGCACCATGGAGACAATGACAAAGAGGATGGACACCACTGCCAGAATCTGAGCTGCCAGGGATGAGGTGGGCTCCTCAAAGGTCATCCTCATGCGCTCCAGCCACTTCTTCTCCCCAGGGGCAGGCAGATCCTCCTTGATGGTGCTCTCATCAGGCTTGCTCTCATCAGACAGGTAGGTATAGGTGTCTGACATGCGGTCATCCAGCCTCCTCTGGCAGCAGTATTCCAGCTGGGAGCACTCCAACCCCCAGTATATCATCTCATTGTAGAAGGATAACTCACACATCTGGGGCATGAACCTCAGCTTGCCATACTTGACATACATCATGATGAAACCAAAAGCCTCAGAGTGCCTGTCAAAGAAATACTCATTCCTCTCCTGGTCGTAATCATCACACACCTCCAGGACATCCTTCTCTGAGGAACAGCTGTGCAGCCTGCTCACCCTGCGCAGGGGGAAATCCTTAATGACATCCTCAGAGAAATAATACCTGGCACCCCCAACATTAAGGATAAAGGAATCCCGCGAAAAGTTCATTGCGATGGCCGAACCGTTGGCGCTGTCCTTCAGCACCACCACCTAGATGTGCAGGACAAGCTTTGGGAGGTCTTCACCTTAAAGTTTTAACAATGTCCACATCTGCAGTCTCCTTCCAGACCCTCTCCCCCGGGGGATCCAGACTGCAGGGTGCTGGGTGCAGCATGGTCAGTAGGAAGAGAGGAAGAGCTGAATGTAATAACAAGGAAAAGTTCGGATAGAATTCTTGACTCTGAAGGTCCTCTGCTGGCAGCATGTGTCCCTGAACTGCAGCCTCTGCTATCCACCACACCTTTCCCAACTCTGAAGGGTCTTCCGCAAACACAATTCATCAGAACTCGCCACTATATATCTTCAAAGAAACTTCAGTTAATGAAGCGAATGAAAAGAAAAGAGTAGAAAGATGAGAGGGAGGGAGAGTGCTGAGAGCTCCAGCTCTGCCGCCCGTTCTCCTGTGTCTGCTGAACTTTACTCAATGTGAGAAGCACTGAGGGAGGGGGCGCTGGTAGGAGGAGAGAGGGAGGTGGGATCCTGGCTCGTGTGGCAGCTACAGAAACCTCATCATGTAAGTTGTCCGTAGCATTACTGTATGCACACTGCACTCTGCACATTGTTACACTCTCACTTATTGACAATGCAACTTAAGTACAGGAATCTCCTGCAGCGTTACTTGTGTAATTGTAACGTACAGTTACTTAGTATGCAGCAGATCATGTTGCAGTAATAATTTGTCTTACTGCTGTAACAGTACTTATTTAGGGATGTGATCAACATCCCGCGGGCGGAATCCCGGCGGTCGGAATACCGACACCGGAATCCCGACTGGCACAATCCTGACATATTCTCCCTCCGTGGGTGTCCACGAAACCCATAGAGGGAGAATAAATTAGTGTGCCGAGCATAGCGAGGCACCGTGCCCACAGCGAGCCCGCAAGGGGCTGTGTTGCGCTCGCCCCCCTGTCGGGATTGTGCTGATCGGGATTCCGGTGTCGGTATTCTGACCGCCGGGATCCTGTTCCGGCGGGATTTCGTACTGATCCCCTTATTTACAAAGGAAACACCTAAATGGAAAGTGTGTTAAAAAATATCTCTGTCTATAATCTAATGGTGCTCGTACACTTGTGAGATAATCGGTGCTAACCTTCGATTTCGACTGCATCTGTGAGAGAAATCGAAGGATTGTATGCACATTTTAGGTACCTTTCGACGCGATGCGTGGGCACGCCGGTCGAATCTTGCATCTCAAGATAGTACGTACTGCACTTAATGTTTATCGAATCGCAGTGCGATCGCATGTGTTTTTAAAAACACATGCTATATATCGCACTGTGATGTGCGATGGGCACCCGCCGGGAGCAGACGGAGGCCGCTCCCACTCAGCGGTGACGTTCCCATCACGTGACTACCATGCGATCTATCGCATGATCGCATGGTAATCACTTTGGCAGTTCAGGTGCGATGAAATCGCACCTGAACTGCCGGTGCGATGCCCCGCGATGTTGCGTCGCGGGGCATCGCACAAGTGTATGGGCACCATAAATCATATCTATCAATCGATCTAATCGATCTATCTATCTATCTATCTATCTATCTATCTATCTATCTATCTATCTATCTATCTATCTATCTATCTATCTATCTATCTATCTACCTGTCTGTCTGTCTATCTATCTATCTATCTATCTATCTATCTATCTATCTATCTATCTATCTATCTATCTATCTATCTTACTGTCTGTTTATTTGTCTATCGATCTACCTACAGTTTCTACAGTATGTCAAATATTTCATTCTCTTTCTTTACATATATATATATATATATATATATTTTTTTTTTCTTTTTTTTTTACTGTATAAGACGTGCTAAAAATAAATACCGCATGTATGTATTCATGAATTTCATGAGAAAAAAAAAGAACCAGGACATTTTTCATGGTTTCACTATGGCAAAGAGGGAATGCTATTTTATATTTTCCTTAAATGCAAAGACATGAAGGGTAGACAGGTCACGCATGGATGTGGTTTCTGCAGGCTTGGGATGTGAGGATATCGTACTCAACTCCAGCAAATATATTTGCATGCTAACATTGCAGGGCTCATTGGTAACAAATACTGTAGGGAGATTTATAGGAACTCCTCTGTTCCTCATGTCTCAGACTGGCCATACTTTGTCAGATAAATTGTCTGACAGCCTGAAACCAGCAGATATCGTGGCCATACACTGTGGGATATTTTGATATCTGGTTGATAGATCTCCAGTAAAAAGATAGACAGTCCACAGGTCGACCCCAAATGGTCGACATGCCAAAAAGGTCAACAGGGTCAAACGGCCAACAGGTAAAAGGTAGACGATGCTTAAGTTTAACAGGTACAAGAGGTCGACAGGCTCAATAGGTCATCATGGAAGTAGTCACACACATATGGTCGACAAGTTTATTTATTTTTTCAACTTATTCATCAATTACCATCCACGTGGACTATGATTGGGAATAGTAACCTTTGCTGAGTGCAGTAGCAGTGGAGCGAGGCACCTTGCCCGAAATGTGGTGAGCGAAGCAAGCCTGTGAGGGTATGTTTCCACTAATTTGGTTCAGATATGGTGAAACATACAAAATGACCACTTTTGTTGACCCTTGGGGGTTGATCTATTGACCTATCTTATTACTGTAGATCTATTGAACTACACCCAGATATTTCCGTGTATGGCCACACTACAGTATATCTGGGTTCCTCCCCTGGAATGAAAAAAAAATCCCTCTTTCTCCCCCGTGTACATGGGGGACCACTGGCGTTTCTATAATGGGTGCAGTGTGTACGGTGCACACGGGCCCCTGAGTCCAGAGGGGGCCCCCACCGCACATGCTGCACCCATTTCCTGAATACTCACCGCTCTGGAGTCCTGCGGCAATGTCCACGGCGTTGTTAAAACTCATTGAAAATGGCCATTTTCACGGAGTTCTGCACATGCGTAGTAGAGAAATCTCAGGGAAAATGGCCGCCGCGCCATTTTCCCGGAGATCTGCACATGCACATTAGAGTCTGAGCACTTTAGTGCTCAGACTCTCCCCGCTGCCGGCAGAGAGGAGGGGGCCCGAATGGAGGAGGCTGCACCCGGGCCTCCTCCTCTCTTAAAACGTCCCTGGGGGGGGACATGTCAGGCGGGTGGCCACAGCACCACATACACTGCTAAATGTGGCCGACCAATGATCGGATAATTAGAGCATGTAGGAGATTTTTCCTGACTAATTGTCTGAACATCACTGATTAGTCATGGCCATACACTGTGTCATTATTGGCCCGATACACTGATATGCAGTGGATTGGCCCAATAATTGCATGATGTATGCCCAGCTTTAGTCCAAGCACTCTCACTCAGTGTAATGAAGTGTGGTTTATTTTAGCCAAACCACTGTCATTCAGCCATCATTATCGTCCTTCACTACTTGTCTTACAAAATTCATAAAGGATTTGCAGTTTTTGCATATGCATAGCATAGCTACAGTATAATAGACTCACAGTATATCGCTACAGTGTGAGCTGTACAGCAATGAGCTGTTTAGGTATTTTCAGTAGACAGAGAGCTTATATTTTGGCTGCAATAGTCAAGGCCTGCTGAATACTTAATTTATTCCGATTAATAGGTTTTATACACAGGGGAATGCATTTGTGTACGTTTAGCCCACAGCAAGTAGTTATGTCTCGTTATCACCCAGAAAATATGACAAGTAGAGGGATGAGTACAGTAACTGTGTTCTAGAATGTTTAGCAGGTTTTTATCAAGAACTGAGTTTCAGATTTTGAGTTCCTGTAAATTGACTTTAAAATATATACAAATATGACAGAACTCTTTATGGGGTTCTATTGGAATTGTTTTGTTTCTTATCTATTTATATGATAAGAGTACAAGTTGATTCCAAACTGTTTCTAAAATAAACCTATTATCAAAAAGAAAAAAGAAAAAAAATCTGCTCTCAACCCCCTGTTCACTGCCTTGGCACACAATAGGGGAGCAGAAACAGGAGGACTTTTCCCTACGTTGTATCTCCAAATTAACTTAATTGTTTATAAATTATAAGCTGTTAAAAAGGATGGTATAAGGTGTATATTGTTGACACTGTATAATTATTGTCTTTGTTACTACAGTACAAATGTAACAGCCTGCTAGTATAAACTCTGTTTACGTACTGTTATTAGAAAAGATGCAGATTTTTGATACAGTTTCATAATTGTTTCTAGCTGATGTGTATGGATACTACTAACTGGTATTATCTGTATGTATATGCTACTGCTTTAGTTTAAAGGACACATGATCAGCACATTACCCAATTTATGGTCTTATGTGTCTGTGTAAGATATCAACTCTGACAATTTATTATTGTTACTTTCTACTTTTATTGGAACTGTGATTAATGCAGGTTCTGTTGTCTCTTGTTCTCATGCATTGAATAAACTAAGGATTTTATAGGAAGAGGATACCTAATATAATATACTTTCAGAAATACCAACTGAACCTATTAAGATATATGCTTCTCTCTCTCTCTCTCTAAATATATATATATATATATATATATATATATAATAAAGTCCCTGGTAGGCACCTGTCTGTCTGTTTGGGCTAATGTCAAGAACTTGTGGGTGGATTTTGATGCGGTTTTCACAATTTTATTGAACATTTGTCAAGGTAGGTTTAGGGGTATGAAACATTAATCTATGACAAAAGGAGCCGAGTGGTGGTGATTTTAGTGAATCAATTCAGTAAGAAGAATGGTAGGGCTCTGCAGTAACACACAATGGGTAAGAGTGGTACTGCAGTAGCTATGTTCAGTTTTTTGCATTAGAGCAGTAGGCAGTCCAGATACCTGTATACAAGGGAGTAGCTGCAGTGGGTGCAGGGAATGCAGTTGCTATGGGGCCAGCAGCACCTCTGGGGTCCCACCTTACCCATGCACCCAGCTCACCACAGGGGACATAACAATGATGACAGTGAGAGAATGAAGTGGCTGTTGCACTGGCTGCACTATGAAGCAACTTGCTGATCACAGACAGCTGTGCCCTCCCACTTCTGGATACTCCCACTATGTAACTGTGGGGCGGAGCTACATGTGGGCTGGGCTACATGGGGTACTGCTGGGAGCAACATTTAGTGTTGGACAGTGAGTGCTTTGTTATATCAGGACTGCAGGAGTGATGAGCCCTCCTTCGAATTGCTACTAATTCACATGCAAACTTCAGCCTGTTACTAAGAAGCAGTGTGCTACAGGGATCATTAGCTTTGCCGATCCCTTGTCAGACTGATTATCAGCAGCTCCCCTGTCCCTCCCCTCTGCACCCCTCACTTCCTCCTTACATCTCTCACCCCTGCACCTCACTCACTCCATTCTCTTTCTAACTTATAGTACTTCAGTCAGAAGCAAGTATTTACTATAGCTGCTGGCTTCCAGTTCCACTGATTTTGAGTGTTGGGTTTTGGACGGTGGGTAGTTTAGGGGACATGTGTAAAAAGATTCTTGTAGATGTCAAAGGCACCCTCCATCTCTCTGCACTTACTGCACCACAGTCAGGATGCGTACGGTCCCAGGTCCCGGCGGTTGTAGCAGGTCTGTGGGGTGACGATTACAGCCCTCAAGCTGGCTCTCCTATCCACTAATGAGAAGGAAAAATGGGGATTGTCTGTATCTGCAGATGACACTCAGTGCAAAAATGAATGCACTTAACAGAGTCCGATTCACGGTTGCACAGGATAAATGCTATGCCCACTGCTCGAAGTGGTGTTATGCTGAAGACTGAGGGAGATAATCAGAGAGTTACTAAAAATTAATGAATTGATGTGGTGGTTAATCAATAATGTGGAGGATGAGTTAATGATTATAAAGTGGGTAATAATGTTGAATGGGCTTGTTATAATGACGCTGACTACATTATTGATTTTGAGGAAAGGTTAGTAAATGATGATGCGGGTGTTTGTCTGTGACAGTCATAACATGCTCTTTGCATTACATTTGAGTCTAGGCTGCATATGGTGGTCACTTAAATGCTCTCTTTGTTCTATGTTGGTCACTAATGCTCTCTGCTTTTTTTGGTGGTCACTGGTGCTCTCTGTGTTATATGATGATCATTGATGTTTTCTGCATTATAATGAGGTCTCATCAATACTCTCTGCATAGTATTGCAGTAACAGTGATACCCCAATGTGGGGTAGGTAATGTCATTCAGGCAGCGATACTTACCTTTGAGTCATGAGACAGTGGAGCCTGTACGCTATATTTAAAGGTAAAAATACAACAGAACCACAGAATAAATGCAGCAGATGCTGGCGTTTAAATGTAATGGGTTTTGCCCTCATCTGGAAACCTTATAATGCAGATTTAGTATTCAAGCAAGTCAAAGGTAACTATTACTATCTACAGGGGTTGTGTGCCAAGCTAAGTCTTTGCCCCTGGTGCACTAAGACTACCTTAACCCCTGCTTCTGTAACAGGTCCATAAAGACATTCTGTAGGGGGTATACATACAGGGCTGCAGAGAGCGAGGCCATTCCTAGGTACTTCGGTAGGGCATGGCCTATTGTAAGGAGGCCATACCCCTCCAACAATGCATGTTCCACATGGATTTGCCATTGTGGCCCTCAGCCAGGAGCATATCAAGAGGGGCCCCTATCAGTGTGATCACTCTCCGTTCACACACACACACACACACACACACACACACACACACACACACACACACACGGTCAAAGGAGACTGCTACTGCTGTTAGCGGTTACTCAGCGGCAGCAGCTCCTTGCACCCACCATAGCCCAACACATAGCATTGTGTGCTGGGGAAACAGACAGAAGCAGCTGACAAGTAAGGTGAGGAGGGGGGTAGAACAAGCGGCAGGCCCGGGCCCCTCCATCAGGCTCGGGTCCAGGTAATTAGTACCCACCCACCCCACCACCTCTCAGTGCCACTGTCTACATGTGCAGTGATTTCACATATAACATAGGATTTTAACATTTAATACAGGGTTTTACCCTATTCTTTTTAGAACATGCATTTTTTTTTACAGTTTTCCTTTAAAAGAAAGTAAACGTATAGCGGAAAATAGCTCTAATACTATTCCTCTAATTCACAGCAACTCAATAAGCACTACTGACTTGTATTATTCTTTATACAGCTCATTTCAAACATAAATTAATTAAAACAAAAATTATTTTCCATCACCAGCAATCAATTTCTTGATAGTCACTATCATGTAGTCAATGTAATTATTGGCTTTATTGTAATTTGCGATTGAGTTTTGTTCATTGTCCTCCTCACATCAAAATGCAACAATATTTGACACTATAATGCATCATTTTCTGACAGTGACATTTTGAGTTCATCAAGATGCAAGTGAAGATTTAACAGAAAAAAGCATAATGTGAGCAAACAGAACACGCATGCCACCCAAACGATCTCATGCTCTACTTATGTCACTGTGCAGTATTCATAGCAGACATTTCAACTCATTTTTATTTTGGTTCCATGCTTACTCAGCAAATTGTTTTTTCAAGGGCTTGCAATAATTCCATTTGGTCAGTTTGTTCCATGTGTGTGTCAGTCATACTTTCACAAGGGTATACCCTACAGTACAATGGGAAACTCAGACTGAGTATTTCATTCTGTTCTGTGTTTGTAATTAGTATTCATGAGCATTTTAATTAGGGATGAGCGGGTTCGGTTCCTCGGAATCCGAACCCGCCCGAACTTCAGTTTTTTTTACACGGGGCCGAGCGACTCGGATCTTCCCGCCTTGCTCGGTTAACCCGAGCGCGCCCGAACGTCATCATCCCGCTGTCGGATTCTCGCGAGACTCGGATTCTATATAAGGAGCCGCGCGTCGCCGCCATTTTCACACGTGCATTGAGATTCATAGGGAGAGGACGTGGCTGGCGTCCTCTCCGTTTATAGAGAAGAGAGTGAGACAGTAGAGAGAGACACAGTAGTAATTTTGGGGAGCATTAGGAGGAGTACTAGTAGTTACTTGCTGAAGTGATAGTGTGACTGTATTATCTGACTTGTGGGGGAGACACTGACAGTGGGGAGCAGTTAGAGTCTGAGAGCAGGACTCAGGAGTACATATAACGTACAGTGCACACTTTTGCTGCCAGAGTGCCACACTGCCATTGTGACCACACTGACCACCAGTATAATATATATTGTGATTGTCTGCTTAGGAGTACTACTTGCAAGTTGCTGATAGTGTGACCAGTGACCTGACCACCAGTTTAATAATCACCACCAGTGAGTTTAATATATATATATATATATATATATATATATATATATATATATAATTGTATATAATATATATATATATAATATTGTATACCACCTACCCGTGGTTTTTTTTTTCTTTCTTCTTTATACATACTACTATAGTAGCTTACTGTAGCAGTCTGCGGTGCTGCTGAGCTGACAGTGTCCAGCAGGTCCGTCATCAGTCATTACATAATAAATATATATACCTGTCCGGCTGCAGTACTAGTGATATTATATATATATATATATATTGATTTTATCTCATTATCATCCAGTCTATATTAGCAGCAGACACAGTACGGTAGTCCACGGCTGTAGCTACCTCTGTGTCGGCAGTCGCTCGTCCATCCATAATTGTATACCACCTACCCGTGTTTTTTTTTTTTCTTTCTTCTTTATACATACTACTATAGTAGCTTACTGTAGCAGTCTGCGGTGCTGCTGAGCTGACAGTGTCCAGCAGGTCCGTCATCAGTCATTACATAATAAATATATATACCTGTCCGGCTGCAGTACTAGTGATATTATATATATATATATATATTGATTTCATCTCATTATCATCCAGTCTATATTAGCAGCAGACACAGTACGGTAGTCCACGGCTGTAGCTACCTCTGTGTCGGCAGTCGCTCGTCCATCCATAATTGTATACCACCTACCCGTGGTTTTTTTTTTTCTTTCTTCTTTATACATACTACTATAGTAGCTTACTGTAGCAGTCTGCGGTGCTGCTGAGCTGACAGTGTCCAGCAGGTCCGTCATCAGTCATTACATAATAAATATATCTACCTGTCCGGCTGCAGTACTAGTGTGATATAATATATATTGATTTCATCTCATTATCATCCAGTCTATATTAGCAGCAGACACAGTACGGTAGTCCACGGCTGTAGCTACCTCTGTGTCGGCAGTCGCTCGTCCATCCATAATTGTATACCACCTACCCGTGGTTTTTTTTTTCTTTCTTCTTTATACATACTACTATAGTAGCTTACTGTAGCAGTCTGCGGTGCTGCTGAGCTGACAGTGTCCAGCAGGTCCGTCATCAGTCATTACATAATAAATATATATACCTGTCCGGCTGCAGTACTAGTGTGATATAATATATATTGATTTCATCTCATTATCATCCAGTCTATATTAGCAGCAGACACAGTACGGTAGTCCACGGCTGTAGCTACCTCTGTGTCTTTTAGTTGTGCCTATTAAAATATGGAGAACAAAAATGTTGAGGTTCCAAAATTAGGGAAAGATCAAGATCCACTTCCACCTCGTGCTGAAGCTGCTGCCACTAGTCATGGCCGAGACGATGAAATGCCAGCAACGTCGTCTGCCAAGGCCGATGCCCAATGTCATAGTACAGAGCATGTAAAATCCAAAACACCAAATATCAGTAAAAAAAGGACTCCAAAATCTAAAATAAAATTGTCGGAGGAGAAGCGTAAACTTGCCAATATGCCATTTACCACACGGAGTGGCAAGGAACGGCTGAGGCCCTGGCCTATGTTCATGGCTAGTGGTTCAGCTTCACATGAGGATGGAAGCACTCAGCCTCTCGCTAGAAAACTGAAAAGACTCAAGCTGGCAAAAGCACCGCAAAGAACTGTGCGTTCTTCGAAATCCCAAATCCACAAGGAGAGTCCAATTGTGTCGGTTGCGATGCCTGACCTTCCCAACACTGGACGTGAAGAGCATGCGCCTTCCACCATTTGCACGCCCCCTGCAAGTGCTGGAAGGAGCACCCGCAGTCCAGTTCCTGATAGTCAGATTGAAGATGTCAGTGTTGAAGTACACCAGGATGAGGAGGATATGGGTGTTGCTGGCGCTGGGGAGGAAATTGACAAGGAGGATTCTGATGGTGAGGTGGTTTGTTTAAGTCAGGCACCCGGGGAGACACCTGTTGTCCGTGGGAGGAATAGGGCCGTTGACATGCCTGGTGAAAATACCAAAAAAATCAGCTCTTCGGTGTGGAAGTATTTCACCAGAAATGCGGACAACATTTGTCAAGCCGTGTGTTGCCTTTGTCAAGCTGTAATAAGTAGGGGTAAGGACGTTAACCACCTCGGAACATTCTCCCTTATACGTCACCTGCAGCGCATTCATAATAAGTCAGTGACAAGTTCAAAAACTTTGGGCGACAGCGGAAGCAGTCCACTGACCAGTAAATCCCTTCCTCTTGTAACCAAGCTCACGCAAACCACCCCACCAACTCCCTCAGTGTCAATTTCCTCCTTCCCCAGGAATGCCAATAGTCCTGCAGGCCATGTCACTGGCAATTCTGACGAGTCTTCTCCTGCCTGGGATTCCTCCGATGCATCCTTGCGTGTAACGCCTACTGCTGCTGGCGCTGCTGTTGTTGCTGCTGGGAGTCGATGGTCATCCCAGAGGGGAAGTCGTAAGCCCACTTTTACTACTTCCACCAAGCAATTGACTGTCCAACAGTCCTTTGCGAGGAAGATGAAATATCACAGCAGTCATCCTGTTGCAAAGCGGATAACTGAGGCCTTGACAACTATGTTGGTGTTAGACGTGCGTCCGGTATCCGCCGTTAGTTCACAGGGAACTAGACAATTTCTTGAGGTAGTGTGCCCCCGTTACCAAATACCATCTAGGTTCCACTTCTCTAGGCAGGCGATACCGAGAATGTACACGGACGTCAGAAAAAGACTCACCAGTGTCCTAAAAAATGCAGTTGTACCCAATGTCCACTTAACCACGGACATGTGGACAAGTGGAGCAGGGCAGGGTCAGGACTATATGACTGTGACAGCCCACTGGGTAGATGTATGGACTCCCGCCGCAAGAACAGCAGCGGCGGCACCAGTAGCAGCATCTCGCAAACGCCAACTCTTTCCTAGGCAGGCTACGCTTTGTATCACCGGTTTCCAGAATACGCACACAGCTGAAAACCTCTTACGGCAACTGAGGAAGATCATCGCGGAATGGCTTACCCCAATTGGACTCTCCTGTGGATTTGTGGCATCGGACAACGCCAGCAATATTGTGTGTGCATTAAATATGGGCAAATTCCAGCACGTCCCATGTTTTGCACATACCTTGAATTTGGTGGTGCAGAATTTTTTAAAAAACGACAGGGGCGTGCAAGAGATGCTGTCGGTGGCCAGAAGAATTTCGGGACACTTTCGGCGTACAGGCACCACGTACAGAAGACTGGAGCACCACCAAAAACGCCTGAACCTGCCCTGCCATCATCTGAAGCAAGAAGTGGTAACGAGGTGGAATTCAACCCTCTATATGCTTCAGAGGTTGGAGGAGCAGCAAAAGGCCATTCAAGCCTATACAATTGAGCACGATATAGGAGGTGGAATGTACCTGTCTCAAGCGCAGTGGAGAATGATTTCAACGTTGTGCAAGGTTCTGCAACCTTTTGAACTTGCCACACGTGAAGTCAGTTCAGACACTGCCAGCCTGAGTCAGGTCATTCCCCTCATCAGGCTTTTGCAGAAGAAGCTGGAGGCATTGAAGGAGGAGCTAAAAGGGAGCGATTCCGCTAGGCATGTGGGACTTGTGGATGGAGCCCTTAATTCGCTTAACAAGGATTCACGGGTGGTCAATCTGTTGAAATCAGAGCACTACATTTTGGCCACCGTGCTCGATCCTAGATTTAAAACCTACCTTGGATCTCTCTTTCCGGCAGACACAAGTCTGCTGGGGTTCAAAGACCTGCTGGTGACAAAATTGTCAAGTCAAGCGGAACGCGACCTGTCAACATCTCCTCCTTCACATTCTCCCGCAACTGGGGGTGCGAGGAAAAGGCTCAGAATTCTGAGCCCACCCGCTGGCGGTGATGCAGGGCAGTCTGGAGCGACTGCTGATGCTGACATCTGGTCCGGACTGAAGGACCTGACAACGATTACGGACATGTCGTCTACTGTCACTGCATATGATTCTCTCACCATTGAAAGAATGGTGGAGGATTATATGAGTGACCGCATCCAAGTAGGCACGTCAGACAGTCCGTACTTATACTGGCAGGAAAAAGAGGCAATTTGGAGGCCCTTGCACAAACTGGCTTTATTCTACCTAAGTTGCCCTCCCACAAGTGTGTACTCCGAAAGAGCGTTTAGTGCCGCCGCTCACCTTGTCAGCAATCTGCGTACGAGGTTACTTCCAGAAAATGTGGAGAAGATGATGTTCATTAAAATGAATTATAATCAATTCCTCCGTGGAGACATTGACCAGCAGCAATTGCCTCCACAAAGTACACAGGGAGCTGAGATGGTGGATTCCAGTGGGGACGAATTGATAATCTGTGAGGAGCGGGATGTACACGGTGATATATCGGAGGATGATGATGAGGTGGACATCTTGCCTCTGTAGAGCCAGTTTGTGCAAGGAGAGATTAATTGCTTCTTTTTCGGTGGGGGTCCAAACCAACCCGTCATTTCAGTCACAGTCGTGTGGCAGACCCTGTCACTGAAATGATGGGTTGGTTATAGTGTGCATGTCCTGTTTATACAACATAAGGGTGGGTGGGAGGGCCCAAGGACAATTCCATCTTGCACCTCTTTTTTCTTTCATTTTTCTTTGCGTCATGTGCTGTTTGGGGAGTGTTTTTTGGAAGGGCCATCCTGCGTGACACTGCAGTGCCACTCCTAGATGGGCCAGGTGTTTGTGTCGGCCACTAGGGTCGCTTATCTTACTCACACAGCTACCTCATTGCGCCTCTTTTTTTCTTCTTTGCGTCATGTGCTGTTTGGGGAGTGTTTTTTGGAAGGGCCATCCTGCGTGACACTGCAGTGCCACTCCTAGATGGGCCAGGTGTTTGTGTCGGCCACTAGGGTCGCTTATCTTACTCACACAGCTACCTCATTGCGCCTCTTTTTTTCTTCTTTGCGTCATGTGCTGTTTGGGGAGTGTTTTTTGGAAGGGCCATCCTGCGTGACACTGCAGTGCCACTCCTAGATGGGCCAGGTGTTTGTGTCGGCCACTAGGGTCGCTTAGCTTACTCACACAGCTACCTCATTGCGCCTCTTTTTTTCTTCTTTGCGTCATGTGCTGTTTGGGGAGTGTTTTTTGGAAGGGCCATCCTGCGTGACACTGCAGTGCCACTCCTAGATGGGCCAGGTGTTTGTGTCGGCCACTAGGGTCGCTTATCTTACTCACACAGCTACCTCATTGCGCCTCTTTTTTTCTTCTTTGCATCATGTGCTGTTTGGGGAGTGTTTTTTGGAAGGGCCATCCTGCGTGACACTGCAGTGCCACTCCTAGATGGGCCAGGTGTTTGTGTCGGCCACTAGGGTCGCTTAGCTTACTCACACAGCTACCTCATTGCGCCTCTTTTTTTCTTCTTTGCGTCATGTGCTGTTTGGGGAGTGTTTTTTGGAAGGGCCATCCTGCGTGACACTGCAGTGCCACTCCTAGATGGGCCAGGTGTTTGTGTCGGCCACTAGGGTCGCTTATCTTACTCACACAGCTACCTCATTGCGCCTCTTTTTTTCTTCTTTGCGTCATGTGCTGTTTGGGGAGTGTTTTTTGGAAGGGCCATCCTGCGTGACACTGCAGTGCCACTC
This sequence comes from Pseudophryne corroboree, assembly GCF_028390025.1. Classification (NCBI taxonomy): domain Eukaryota; kingdom Metazoa; phylum Chordata; class Amphibia; order Anura; family Myobatrachidae; genus Pseudophryne; species Pseudophryne corroboree. The sequence continues at coordinate 785,721,076 of NC_086447.1, forward strand.
CTAGATGGGCCAGGTGTTTGTGTCGGCCACTAGGGTCGCTTATCTTACTCACACAGCTACCTCATTGCGCCTCTTTTTTTCTTCTTTGCGTCATGTGCTGTTTGGGGAGTGTTTTTTGGAAGGGCCATCCTGCGTGACACTGCAGTGCCACTCCTAGATGGGCCAGGTGTTTGTGTTGGCCACTAGGGTCGCTTATCTTACTCACACAGCTACCTCATTGCGCCTCTTTTTTTCTTCTTTGCGTCATGTGCTGTTTGGGGAGTGTTTTTTGGAAGGGCCATCCTGCGTGACACTGCAGTGCCACTCCTAGATGGGCCAGGTGTTTGTGTCGGCCACTAGGGTCGCTTAGCTTACTCACACAGCTACCTCATTGCGCCTCTTTTTTTCTTTGCGTCATGTGCTGTTTGGGGAGTGTTTTTTGGAAGGGCCATCCTGCGTGACACTGCAGTGCCACTCCTAGATGGGCCAGGTGTTTGTGTCGGCCACTAGGGTCGCTTAGCTTAGTCATCCAGCGACCTCGGTGCAAATTTTAGGACTAAAAATAATATTGTGAGGTGTGAGGTATTCAGAATAGACTGAAAATGAGTGGAAATTATGGTTTTTGAGGTTAATAATACTTTGGGATCAAAATGACCCCCAAATTCTATGATTTAAGCTGTTTTTTAGGGTTTTTTGAAAAAAACACCCGAATCCAAAACACACCCGAATCCGACAAAAAAAATTCGGTGAGGTTTTGCCAAAACGCGGTCGAACCCAAAACACGGCCGCGGAACCGAACCCAAAACCAAAACACAAAACCCGTAAAATTTCAAGTGCACATCCCTAATTTTAATACCTCTGCAGTGGATTACATTTGCTGCACTTAAATTCAAGAGATTTTTGCTTTCAGAGCTACATCAGAATTAACTCACCCACCTGAAGTCTCATTCTGATAAACACTCTGAATAAGTTATAGTACAAGGACATCTGGACAAAAATAGTGTCATATTCACTACTGGGTACTGTACGTGATTTATTTAAAAACACATTTTAGGATTTGTAAACATGGGTGCTGAAATTAGGTGTTCAATGCACATTCTTTATCTATCTGATAAACAGCATTATATTATGGTAGTCTAAAAAAATAATATTGTATAAGTAAATTTACCTGGACACCTGTACTGCATGACAAATTGCCATTTTGTATTACATTTTGACTAGTGTTAATTTCACAGTCAGAATATCTACTGTACATAGACTTTAGCAAACAATATTCTGTAAGAGACCCCATGTATATAATGCATGGCTACCACTGCCGAACGGGATGCAGTATATCTGTATATACTGTAAGTATACTGTCACATAAAATGCAGAAAGCCTTTGATATAACTCATCATTCCCTAGCCGTATTTTTCCTCCTGTCCTATCCTTTACTTTGCTTTTTCCATTGCCCATTTTCCCTGTCTATCTTAGTTAAACCATGCTCCCGTGTCTATCTCCTCACCCCATCTTTAATTTCTCTCTCTCTCCACAATGAACCTCTCCCACTGTTTTCTCTATTCCCTATTGTTTTTCCATTGGAGTTCGATATACAGTATGAGACCTGGCTAATATATGTGTTGGAAATATGTGTGCACAGGCTTGAGGTTGTATCAGAGTTCCTGTACACACCAGCGGATGCCTTTAGACAGTTGCTTAACCGATGGAGAGGTTTATTGAAGAGAAAATGGGTACAGCTGTACTCACTATTATACACAGTGCCGGCGCTACCCGCTCAGAAAAGCCTGCAAAGCAGGTAGGCTCCATACTCATGAGGCGCTTTCCCTGCTCTGCTAGTACTACTTGCTGCCGGCCGCTGCAACCCGCACCTGTCACACTGATGTATGACAGCAGCAGCGGCGCCGGCAGCATAATCAGAAGCTGATCTGGTATCAGGGCCCTCCCCCCTTCCCTCTACTCCCGGCTCCTCCCCGCACCTCCTGTCAAGATAGATAACACAGGCAGCAGCGTTGCCCCCACCCCCTTCGACACAGCAGTCTACAGCAGCTGCCCGCTCCCTCCCCTATCCCCCTTCTCTCCCCTCCCATCAGTGTTATTTTTGGGGCCTGGGCACTTTTATTTTTTCATTTGTCCTCATAGCAAAGCCAGGCATCCACCTCCCGACGCTCTGCTGAGCCTGCTTACTGATTAGGCAGGAACAGGAAGTCAGGTAGTGCACAACATGTGACTGCATTGGAGGATCGTTCAGACATGAGGAGCAGCAGCCCAGAAGATCCAGCAGCCAGCCAGCCATCCCATACCGAGGAGCAGTGATTCAGGTACATTCTGCAGCTGACACACAGGGGAGGGGTATAATAGTGTGTGCTGGGGAGGGTGAGTATATTAGTGTGCGCTGGGGAGGGTGAGTAGATTAGTGTGTGCTGGGGAGAGGGGGTGAGTATATTAGTGTGTGCTGGGGAGGGGGGTGAGTATTTTAGTGTGTGCTGGGGAGAGGGGGTGAGTATATTAGTGTGTGCTGGGGAGGGGGGTGAGTATATTAGTGTGTGCTGGGGAGGGGGGATGAGTATATTAGTCTGTGCTGGGGAGGGGGGTGAGTATATTAGTGTGTGCTGGGGAGGGGGGTGAGTATATTAGTGTGTGCTGGGGAGGGGGGTGAGTATATTAGTGTGTGCTGGGGAGAGGGGGTGAGTATATTAGTGTGTGCTGGGGAGGGGGGTGAGTATATTAGTGTGTGCTGGGGAGGGGGGGTGAGTATATTAGTGTGTGCAGGGGAGGGGGGTGAGTATATTAGTGTGTGCTGGGGAGGGGGGGTGAGTATATTAGTGTGTGCTGGGGAGGGGGGTGAGTATTTTAGTGTGTGCTGTGGAGAGGGGGTGAGTATATTAGTGTGTGCTGTGGAGAGGGGGTGAGTATATTAGTCTGTGCTGGGGAGGGGGGGGTGAGTATATTAGTGTGTGCTGGGGAGGGGGGGTGAGTAATATTAGTGTGTGCTGGGGAGGGGGGTTAGTATTTTAGTGTGTGCTGTGGAGAGGGGGTGAGTATATTAGTGTGTGCTGGGGCGCACACAGGACTCTGACTCGCTGCGCATCCTGCAGGACCTGCTCCTTCCTCAGTGGCCGTCTCCCCTGTCACTCACCGCTGGCAGCCATTCCCCATCTGAGACCTCTGTTCTTGCCCTGCCAGCAGGAGCCAGTGCGAACAGGCTTTTATACTACCTGTGGTGGTGCCATGTTCTCCAGCCCAGGACCTTCTTTTGCTTTACTTAAAGCTAACCCTACCGCAGCACCCCTAGACGGTGAGAGACCCTGCTTTTGGACTAAAGTATACCTGCACTGTTGCCACTTTACACATTGCCATGTGTGTTTTCATTTAGAATTGTATATGCAATATGTATTATTAAATATGCTTTTTTTCTGCCTATACTCTCCTCATACATTAAGGACAGTAATTTGGGGCTATTATATTTTTTTTTGGTGTAAGTGCCAACACACTTAACACCGCCTGAAAAAATAATTTTGGTATCAGGCCTTAGTATGTAATCCCAGCGCACAGGATCTAAAGTATACCTCTCCCTGCCGTTACCCTTTCCTCATCCACTCTAGCGAGTGATCAACTCGGAATGAGGGCCATTGTAAAGAGACTTGTCAAAAATACGTACTGATGCGTCCCTTTTCAGTTTAAAGGCTAATTGCGACAAACACAACTCGTTATTCGCAATAAGCATGCCTGTGGTGTGCATGTATCCGCAATCCATAGGATCGTATGGTGTGTACGCTCCCGCAAACAGGACGCAGCTTACGATGCGGCTGCTAGCAGGTAAGATGAGAGTGGCCACACCTGTATTTTTAGGAGGGCGCAAAATTTATAGTTTGCAGGAGGGCGCCGAACACCTTAGCACCGGCCCTGATTATAGACACTGGTTAGATCGAGTGAAGCTTGAGCGGAGTGGAAATGTACACAGCTCACCAGCTGGGCAGTGTATGTGGCTTGCAGGATGCTGCAACAGTGTCAGGTAGGAGGCAATCACGTCTCACCGGAGTAAGTGGAGTAAGACTACTGTCTCCCACTGTGGTGCTCTAACACTGTGACATGATACATGCGCAGTACTTAGGTCAGTGGCCATCTTGGTACAGGGAATGAATCCTGACCAGAGGAACAACATTAAGTCTGCGCATTAGCACACTCCACTTTCAACAATATAGGCCCATATTGTGCCCCAAATATATGTTGGGCTGTTTGTCAGGGAAGGTACAAAATTTATAATGGCCAACCATCAGGTATTGCAGGTGTGCATTAACTGTGCAGGCAGGCACGTCTCCCTTTAAATAAACATAAAGCTCTACTATGTCCTTTTAAAATGGTTGAGTTGGATTGGTAAGTGGGGTTAGGCGGTTAGGCAAAAGGACACTTGCTGATGCAGCACTGAGAGCTCAGATGCAATGCTGTCTCCTGGCCACTGCGTGGAGGGAAGAAGGGAGATGCTGCATCCGTACAGGGGACACATGAATGTAGAGCTGTACCTGTGGTAGCAGGGTACATATGACTGATACCACCCAATGGGCTGCTAGAAAAACAGATAAAGGATTATACTGTATAATAGGGGTTACGGTCGTTAGGTCGACACAACTTAGGTTGAGACTCATTAGGTCGACCACTGAAGGTCGACATGCATTAGGTCGACATGTACTAGGTCGACAGGTCAAAAGGTCGACATGAGTTTTTCAAATTGTTTAAAATTTTATGGATTTTTTCATACTTAACGATCCACGTGGACTATGATTGGAACGGTAATCTGTGCCGAGCGAACCAGTAGCGGAGCGAGGCACCTTGCCTGCGAGGGGACACGGTGCACTAATTTGGGTTCCCCGTCACTTTACGGAGAAAACGACACCAAAACAGTCAAAATCCTCATGTCAACCTTTTCACCTGTTGACCTAGCACTTGTCGACCTAACGCCCTTGTCGACCTAATGCATGTCGACCTAATGGCAATGTCGACCTTTAGTGGTTGACCTAATGAGTGTCGACCTAAGTTGGGTCGACCCAACGTCCCATACCCGTATAATAGATATTTCTTTATTACCCCATTAGATATAGTACCTCATATGTGAACGCTCACAGAACTGCTTTAGAGTGTCATTAAATGGCTGACTGCACACAATTGTTACAATACTATATTTTATAAATATAGCTGAATCGTTGTGGTTTAGTCAAGCCTCTCAACACTATTAAAGCAGGTTGTGAACACTCAGGAGCTTTTTCCCTTAGAATAAATCCAGACAGTTAATTTACTATAATTAGCACTGTCACCTGGGTCCCAGAGATACCTTTGGTATGTGAATATAAATGAACAATTAGACACAATGTCACACGACTGGTCCCTTGGTGTAAAAAAATGCATAATGTGATGTTATTTTAGTGATCTGTAGCTAAATGCATATTTTAATATTTGCTTTATAACTGGGTTAGGGTCCTTTACTAAAGACACCACACCGAGAAGCAATAACAGTTATCTTACAGGAGTGTCCTCATACATGAATTGGGTGGCAGGGTGACACAGTGGTCACCATTGCTGCCTCACAGCCTTCTGATAATGAGTTTTGAAGTATGTGGAATCTGTGGGGCTGATGCAGAGGGAGCACTTTGTCAGTTGGATTGGCGTAACATGTATGAAATTGCTCTGCACATGCCTAGAAAATTGTATGAATGCAAATGCGGCCATGCAGACTTCCAACATTCAGCACTTCTGCCTTCTCCAGCAGTTTTCGTCTGGATGGGAGTAACAAGGATGGGGACATTATGAAGGACATGTACAGAATGGTTATGTTGTCACAAATCCAAGCACATGTGGACCTGGAAAGAGATAGAGAAAGCCTGGGAAAGGTGTAATAGGCCCTACACACTGGGCGATATAACTGAAAGATATGAACGATCTCATTCATTAATGAACGAGATACCGTTCATATCTTTCAGTGTGGAGGCACCAGTGATGAACGATGCGCGGCCCCACGCTCGTTCATCGCTGGTGCCCCGTCGGCTATTCATGCAGGCCAATATGGATGATCTCATCCATATTTGCCTGCACTTCTATGGAGCCGTGTGATGGGGGGAGTGAAGAAACTTCACTCCCCTCGTCACTGCCCCCCCGCCGCCGGGTCAGCCGTATCCGCCGTCGGGCAGCTCGGTGGCGGTTCGCTAAATGTGTGGGGCCCTATACATTAGAAGGTTGTCAGGGCTAGGTGCAAATACCAGAAGATGACAGTAGCTGCTTGCGAACATTTCACTGACATTGATTGGTGCTCTTTTGGGCCATTCCACTGTAACATTTGTACAGGTTTTAACATATCAATTTTTGTTAAAACCTAACACAAGGAAGTTTAAAAAAAACATGGATGCAATGGCGTAAGTTCATCCCCGTTGCCCGGAGGCAAGTTAGAGTTTGTTGGCCCCGCTCCTTGAAAAAAAGGGAAAATCTGTCTATACAGGTTGAGTATCCCTTATCCAAAATGTTTGGGACCAGAAGTATTTTGGATATCAGATTTTTCCGTATTTTGGAATAACTGCATACCATAATGAGATATCATAGTGATGGGACCAAAGTCTAAGCACAGAATGCATTTATGTTTCATATACACCTTATACACACAGCCTGAAGGTCATTTAATACAATATTTTTAATAAATTTGCATACTAAACAAAGTTTGTGTACATTGGGGGTCATTACGAGTTGATCGCTAGCTGCATTTGTTCGCAGCGCAGCGATCAGGCTAAAAAAACGGCAGTTCTGCGCATGCATATGCGGCGCAATGCGCACGCGCGACATACGTTCACAACGAACAATATAGTTTTACACAGGGTCTAGCGATGCATCTCAGTCGCACTGCTTGGCGCAGAGTGATTGACATGAAGTGGGTGTTTCTGGGTGGCAACTGACCGTTTTCAGGGAGTGAGCGGAAAAACGCAGGCATTCCAGGAAAAACGCAGGCGTGGCTGGGCGAATTCTGGGCGGGTTTGTGACGTCAAATCCGGAACTAAATAGACTGAAGTGATCGCAAGCGCTGAGTAGGTTTTGAGCTACTCTGAAACTACACAAAAAATTTTTGTAGCCGCTCTGCGATACGACCGTTCGCACTTCTGCTAACCTAAAATACACTCCCAGTGGGCGGCGGCATAGCGTTTGCACGGCTGCTAAAAACTGCTAGCGAGCGATCAACTCGGAATGACCCCCCTTGAGCCATCAGAAAACAAAGGTTTCACTATCTCAATCCCAAAATTTGGTATTCCGGAATATTCCGTATTTTGGAATATTTGGATATGGGATACTCAACCTGTATATATAAAATCGGATGTATGTATGTATGTATGTATGTATATATGTTCCAGCATAACACTGGAAAGCCTGGAGCAATTTACACCAAACTTGGTACACAAATGTCTTACAATCTGGAACAAAAAACTGTGGGGTTAAGACACCCCTAGGGGTGGGGTTGGGAAGGGGGTGACAAGTAAATATCCCTAGTTTTCGGAAAATAACTCTGGAATGCCTGGAGCAATTTACAGAGGTACCCACGGGTAGGGGCAGAGGCACCCACATGTCGGGGCAGAGGCACCCACAGGTAGGGGCAGAGGCACACAAGGATAGGGGCAGAGGCACCCACAGGTAAGGATAGAGGCACCCACGGGTAGGGGCAGAGGCACACACAGGTAGGGGCAGAGGCACCCACAGGTAGGGGCAGAGGCACCCACAGGTAAGGATAGAGGCACCCACGGGTAGGGGCAGAGGCACACACAGGTAGGGGCAGAGGCACCCACAGGTAAGGATAGAGGCACACACAGGTAGGGGCAGAGGCACCCATGTGTAGGGGTAGAGGCACACATGGGTAGGGGCAGAGGGTAGGGGTAGAGCTACCTATAGGTGAGGGTATATGCAAACACAGGTAAGGGGTAGAGCCACACATGGGTAGGGGCAGAGGCACACACGAGTAGGGGCATAGGCTTATGGGTAGGAGCAGAGGCACCTATGGGTAAGGGCAGATGTACACACGGGTAGGGGCAGAGGCACATACGGGGGGGGGGGGGGGAAGCAGAGGCATACTTTAGTGTCGAAGCTAAGCAAGGAGACCCAGGGCCCTTTGACATAGAGTCAGACTGCAAACCTAACATATTTAACATACAGCGGGCGGAACTTGGCCTGTCGTCCCAGCATTTAGAGCACTGAGCAGAGCAGCATCAGAGGCGGGACGGGGCAGAGAAGGAGGCAGATTATTCTCCGCACCAACATTTTGACAGCATCGCCGGCTCCTCACTCTGGGTTGCTGCCAGAAGTCACGTGATGTCCGCAGCCCAGAGCAAGGCAGAGAGCACCAAGACCACCACAGAGGAGGAGCGAGTGCCGCTGATGATGATAGACACTGCACTCGGTGGCTTCTCTACTCAGCAGCTGCAGAATGGGTACAAATGGAACGGGGACAATGGAGGAAGTGCCTCTTTCTATGCAGGAGCCCGGCGGCAGCAGACTCCTTTGTCTCCGTCAGTTCCACCCCTGGATGGATGTAATATCAAAGTGCCTAAATTAACTAGGCTTTCTTTTAGGTAGAATTTTTTTCTCTCCATTATACCAAACACAATACCACAACATTTAGCTGTCATGTACAGGACAAGTCAAGTCCACCACCATTTTGTAAAGGAAACTTCTACTTGCTAAAGTTACTCCAAATTAAAAACCCATGAGAAAAAGCTATAATTTGTCTTGTCAAACTATGGGGGTAATTCCAAGTTGATCGCAGCAGGAAATTTTTTAGCAATTGGGCAAAACCATGTGCACTGCAGGGGGGCAGATATAACATTTGCAGAGAGTTAGATTTGGGTGTGGTGTGTTCAATCTGCAATCTAATTTGCAGTGTAAAAATAAAGCAGCCAGTATTTACCCTGCACAGAAACAAAATAACCCACCCAAATCTAACTCTCTCTGCACATGTTATATCTGCCACACCTGCAGTGCACATGGTTTTGCCCAATTGCTAACTTTCTTGCTGCTGCGATCAACTCAGAATTACCCCCTATGTTCAAAACTCTACAGACACAGCTACAGATTTTATGTACAGTGTCACGTATGGAACATTTTTACTCATTTTCATGAAATGACCCTTTACATCAGTTGGGCATAGAATATTCTTTCGAGAAAGTATTTAAACAATGTCATGGTATGTAATACTCCCAATGACAATAGGTGGAGTGATACAGTTCTCCCTAACCCTCCCCCATTAGTTCCTAACCCTAAACCCCTTCCCCGCAGCCTAACACCCCTCCCCCCCCTCCCGCACCCCGGCCCTAACCCTAACCTGCCTGTTATACTTACGGTCAGGATGTCGACTATAGGGATTCCTGCATTGGTCTCCTGACCCTGTCAGGATTCCGGTGTAGGCATTATGACGTGTGTCATTAGCACATGTGGACCTGGAAAGAGAGAGAGAGAAAGTCTGATACAAGATACACAGCTACAGATTTTATGTACAGTGTCACGTATGGATATTTTTACTAATTTGCATGAAATGGCCCTTTTCATCAGTTGGGTATATGTAGAATATACTTTTAAGAATGTATTTAAACAATGTTATGTTATGTAATACTCCCCCTGACAATAGGTGGAGTGATACAGTTCTCTGTGTCTGATCTGTCAGCGGGCAGTGAGGAGTGGAGTAATACAGCTCTGTGTGGTTTGCCCAATCAGAGAAATAGGGGTGGAGTGAGATACAAAGCTATGCTGATACCTGTCAGAGAGGAACATCTCATGTAGCGCTCTAAAGAGGAAAAAGGAGATTCTGGCATCCCCCAATTCCCTAAATTGTTAGAGAGGGGCAGTCACCCCCCATTTAGTTTGGGAGTAAACCAAATTAGGGAAAGAGGAAGCTATGGAGAAGGAGTAAGAGCTCCACATTATGACTAAAGAGTGGTAGAGACGCCACATACTAAAGCCCACAACAGTCAGTAGAGGGAGGGCCACTGCTGATTAAACATAGCTAAACTAACAGAGATGCAGAGCTGTGATAAATGAAGAGATACAGATCTGTTATAAAGTAATACAGAGCTGTGATAACAAGATACAGAGCTGTGATAAATGAAGAGATACAGATCTGTTATAAAGTAATACAGAGCTGTGATAACTAGATACAGAGCTGTGATAAATGAAGAGATACAGATCTGTTATAAAGTAATACAGAGCTGTGATAACTAGATACAGAGCTGTGATAAATGAAGAGATACAGATCTGTTATAAAGTAATACAGAGCTGTGATAACTAGATACAGAGCTGTGATAAATGAAGAGATAAAGATCTGTTATAAAGTAATACAGAGCTGTGATAACTAGATACAGAGCTGTGATAAATGAAGAGATACAGATCTGTTATAAAGTAATACAGAGCTGTGATAACCAGATACAGAGCTGTGATAAATGAAGAGATACAGATCTGTTATAAAGTAATACAGAGCTGTGATAACTAGATACAGAGCTGTTATAAATGAAGAGATACAGATCTGTTATAAAGTAATACAGAGCTGTGATAACTAGATACAGAGCTGTGATAAATGAAGAGATACAGATCTGTTATAAAGTAATACAGAGCTGTGATAATCAGATACAGAGCTGTGATAAATGAAGAGATACAGATCTGTTATAAAGAAATACAGAGCTGTGATAACTAGATACAGAGCTGTGATAAATGAAGAGATACAGATCTGTTATAAAGTAATACAGCGCTGTGATAACTAGATACAGAGCTGTGATAAATGAAGAGATACAGATCTGTTATAAAGTAATACAGAGCTGTGATAACTAGATACAGAGCTGTGATAAATGAAGAGATACAGATCTGTTATAAAGTAATACAGAGCTGTGATAACTAGATACAGAGCTGTGATAAATGAAATTATAAAGATCTGTGATAAAGTGATGCAGTGCTCTGATAACAAGATACTGAGCTGTGCAGAGATACAGAGCTGTAATAAAGAGATGCAGGGCTGTGATAAATTAAAATATACAGATCTGTGATAAAGTGATGCAGAGCTGTGACAAGATACAGAGCTGTGACAAGATACAGAGCTGTGATAAAAGATACAGAGCAGTGATAAATGAAGATATAAAGATATGTGATAAAGAGATGCAGAGGTGTGATAAAGTGATACAGAGCTCTTATAAGATACAAAGCTGTGACAGAGATACAGAATTGTCAGAAAGAGATCACGAACAGTGACAAAGAGATGCAAATCTGTGATAATGAGATGAAGACCTGTGACAAGGAGATGCAGGGCTGTGACAATGAGATGCTGAGCCGTGTCAAAGAGATGCAGAGCTTTGCTAATGAGATACAGATCTGTGATAAAGAGATACATAGCACAGCTACGATCAGGCACTCAGACATGCCGGGGGACGCCTAGCACAGGGCTAGTCCACCCCGCATGTCAGCCCCACCCACCCCCCGCGCGCCGCCGCGCATGCACAGATCCGACCTGATCGCTGTGCTGCGATAAACTGCAGCGAGCAATCGGGTCGGAATGACCCCCATAGTGTATATGTACAGTATATGCTATAAGTACTATATATTGTCACATAAAATGAAGAAAGCCTTTTAAATAACTCATCATTCCCTAACTGTTGTGGCTGGCATTGCTGTTGTTTTTCCATGCACATCCCCCTTTTAGACAATCTTGCTGTATCTCTCCTGTACTATACTTTGCTCTCCCCATTCCCCTATTGCCATATATCTCTCTGTTTACCCATGTTCTCCCATCTATCTCTCCACCCCATCTCTCATTTCTCTATGTTTCCCCCACCATGAACCTCTCCAACAGTTTTCTTTATTCTGAGCCAATTTAATATAGTTGCTTTTTTTGCGGGGGGACAATTATTTTTTCTGTTGGGAACAAAGTGTGTGTGTGAGAAAAAGTTTTTTTAAGATTTGTCTTTGACATTTTAACTGTGTGGGGGCAATGTGTTTGATGTCTTCCCTGTCTGGAGGTAATGTGTTTTTTCCTGTGGATGCAATGTGTTTGAGGTTTTTTTCTACTTCTGGGAGCAATATGTTTGAGGTTTTTCCTATGTGTGGCAATTTGTTTGAGATTTTTCCTGTGTTGTCAATGTGTTTATTACTGTGGGGGCCAATGTTTGATTTTGGGTGAGCACCCTTTGCAGCAAGGTCATGCCCATTTCTCTTGCATCCTAGAGGATGCTGGGATTCTATTTACTACCATGGGGGTATTGACGGGTCCACTAGGAGCCATGGGCACTTTAAGAGTTTAATAGTGTGGGCTGGCTCCTTCCTCCATGCCCCTCCTACCAGACTCAGTTTAGAAAATGTGCCCGGAGGAGACGGTCACAGCTAGGGGAGATCCTAGGAGTTTTCTTAGTTTTATTGTTTTCTAGAGTTTGTTATTTTACAGGGAGGCTGCTGGCAACAGTCTCCCTGCTTCGTGGGACTTAGGGGGCAAGTAGGAACCAACTTAATAGAGAGTTAATGGTTCTCTACTCCGCTGACAGGACACTGAGCTCCTGAGGGTACTGATCGCAAGCCCACGAGGCGACCGCTCACTCCCGCAACACGGCCGCCACCCCCTAACAGAGCCAGAAGATAGAAGAGTGGTGAGTACAGTGCCAGCATCCCGGTTAGCTGGTCGCCGGCAGGTATGGCGGCACAAGGGTTGAATGCACATGTAGACGCTTGGGGGGCGTCCTGAGCCAGCGCATTAACCCTACACTGGTCACATAGTTAACAGGGGCTATTTTCGCTGTTAACACACAAAATCCTCAGGCCAGTATAAAGAATATGTGGAAAAAAGGAATAACCCAAGGTTCTCGGGCGCTTTAGATATGGGGTGCTGTGCCAAGCAGCAGCCGTGAAAAAATGGGAAGTCACTCCCACAATATGTAAACAAGAAAGCAGTATAAAGAATAAGTGTGGGAAGCTGCGCGCCATTACAGGGGGCGGGCATCCTCTCAGAGCGGATCCAGCACTCACCAGCGCCATTTTCTCCCTGCAGATCATAGAACAAGTATGCTGACAGGGAGCGCTGCCCTCCACTTTAACTCTAACGCTACCTCTGCGGTACCAGGGTGTTATAGACAGCCTTCTGAATCCGAACCCGCATGGGTGGATTCTTTAAGGGGAATGATATCCCAGATTTCAACAAGGATGTTCCATACTGAGAAAGAGACGCAGTTTTTGAAAAAAATCTGTGGAGGATATGATGTATTCAGCTCCCACTACTTCGTCTAAAAACCCACCTACATACCCACAAAAACTTACACTTGCTCAGGTAAAGCAAGCTGACACTGATACCGACTCTGATACAGGGAACAGTGATGGGGATATGGATAGGAGTGACATTGAATTGTTTTTACGTCACATACAGGATTCTGCAGGTTTCATGGTGTAGGCCATGAAGGACATTGGCCTGCTTAATGCAAGGGCTACTTCCATGGCAGTCTCAGCATGCAGAGGACTCTGGCTACACCAATGGACTGTGGTTGCAGATTCCAAGAAAAGTGTGGAGAACCTACCCTTCACAGGTCAGGTCCTGTTTGGGGATGCATTGGATGCGTGAATTTCCACGGCGACTGTGGGTAAGTCAACCTTTCTTCCATCCGCAGCACCACCGTCTAAGAAATCTTATCCTTCGCCTACACTGCAGTCCTTTCGGACCGCAAAATTTAAAAAATCAAAACCCCCTCCCACCTTCTTTAGAGGAGGTCGGGGAAAGTCCAGAAAACATGCACCAACAGGTTCCCAGGAACAGAACCAGGTTCTGCTTTCTCAAAATCTTCAGCATGACGGTGGACCTCCCAGCATGGAGATCAGACAGGTGGTGGCAAGACTAAAAAATTTCAGTCACGTCTGTGCTCTTTCATGCCTAGACCCCTGGGTAAAAGATATTGTTGCCCAGGGCTCCTGACTGGAATTTCAAGAACTACCACCTCACAGATTCTTCAAATCTGGCTTACCAGCTTCGCTGATAGAAAGTGCTATCCTACAGGAAGCCAATCAAAAATTGGGGCAAACAAATGTCATTGTTCCAGTTCCACCTCACCTAAAACACAAGGGTTATTACTCAAACCTGTTTGTGGTACCGAAACATGACGGTTCTGTAAGACCAATATTAAACCCAAAGTCGTTGAACCCCTACTTGAGGGCATTCAAATTCAAGATGGAGTCTCTGGGAGCGGTGATCTCAGGTCTGGAGGAGGGGGAATTCCTGATATCCCTGGATACCAAGGATGCATACCTTCACATTCCGATCTGGCCACCTCACCAGGCTTATCTAAGATTTGCACTGCAGGACTGTCATTATCAGTTCCAGACAATGTCATTTGGCCTCTCCACAGCACCGAGGGTGTTCACCAATGTCATAACAGAGATGATGCTCCTACCCCGCATGCAGGGAGTGAACATAATTCCATATCTAGATGATCTCCTAATAAAAGCATCTTCCAAGGAGAGGCTGTTGCAGAGTATTGCTATCTCAAGTCAACCACCCCAGGATCATGGGTGGATCCTGAACCTTCCAAAGTTACATTTGGAGCCGACAAGGAGACTTCCCTTCCTGTGTATGATGCTTGACACGGAAGTTTAGAGGGTGTTTCTACCGGTGGAGAAAGTGCTGGTGATCCAATCAATGGTCCGGGATGTCTTGAAGCCAGCCCGGGTATCGGTTCATCAGTGCATTTGCCTTCTGGGAAAGATGGTAGCCTCCTATGTGGCTCTGCAATATGAAAGATTCCATGCAAGGTTCTTCCTTCTAACCACGGATGCAAGTCTCAGAGGCTGGGGAGCAGTCACCCAAGGGGGAAAACTTCTAAGGAAAGTGGTCAAGTCTGGAAGCCATCCTTTCAATAAAAATTCTGGAGCTAAGGGCCATATACAACGCCCTTCTACAAGCGGCACATCTTCTGCAAGATCAAGCCATTCAGGTTCAGTCGGACAATGTCACGGCAGTGTCCTACATAAACAGGCAGGGCAGAATTAAGAGCAGAGCTGCAATGTCAGAGGTAAGAAGAATCCTCCTCTGGGCAGAAAGACACGCGGTTGCGCTGTCGGTGATCTTCATTCTGGGAGTAGACAACTGGGAAGCGAACTTCCTCAGCAGACACGATCTCCATCCAGGAGAATGGGGCCTCCACCCGGAGGTATTCGCAGAGGTAACAAGCCGATGGGGTGTACCTCAGATAAACATGATTGCCTCTCACCTCAACAAGAAGCTTCGGAGGTACTGTTCCAGGTCAAGGGATCCACAAGCAGTGGCGGTGGATGCCCTGGTAACTCCATGAGTCTTCCAGTCAGTGTATGTGTTCCCTTCACTTCCACTCATCCCAAGGATTCTCAAACTAATAAAAAGAACAAGAATTCAGGTGATCCTCATTGCTCCAGACTGCCCAAGAAGGGCTTGGTAAGCGGATCTTCTGGAATTACTGCTGGAGTATCCGAGGCCTCTTCCTCTTCACTAGGACCTTCTACAACAGGGGCTGTTCGCTTATCAAGACTTACCATGGCTATGTTTGCCGGCATGGAGGTTAAACGCCAGATATTAGCTCGGAAAGGCATTCCAAACAAAGTCATTCCTACTCTGATTCAAGCTAGTAACGTCTAAGCATTACCATCGAATATGGAAAAAGTATGTGTCTTGGTGTGAATCCAAGAAGTTTCCTACGGTGAAGTTTCAACTAGGACGGTTTCCCCTCTTTCTGCAAGCAGGTGTGGATGTGGGCCTACACTTGGGCTCCATAAAGGTCCAGATTTCGGCCTTGTCCATTTTCTTCCAGAAACAATTGGCTGCTCTCCCTGAGGTTCAGACATTCTTGAAAGGAGTTCTGCACATCCAACCACCCTTTGTGCCTCCAACGGCATCTTGGGATCTTAATGTGGTGCTGCAGTTCCTGCAATCGGATTGGTTCGAACCTTTACAGGAGGTAGACGTAAAGTTTCTTACTTGGAAGGCGGTCACACTGTTAGCATTGGCATCTGCAAGACGTGTGTCAGAATTGGGAGCAATGTCGCACAAGAGCCCCTCCTTGATTTTTTATGAGGATAGAGTTGAGCTCAGAACGCATCAGCAATTTCTTCAAAAGGTTGTGTCGGCTTTTCAGATCAACCAACCTATTGTGGTGCCATTGGCTACTGACGCCTCAATTACCTCAAAGTCCTTGGATGTTGTGAGGGCTTTGGAGATATATGTGAAGAGAACTTCTCGTCGCAGGAAGTCGGACACATTATTTGTACTTTATGTTCCCAACAAGATTGGGTGTCCTGCTTCTAAGCAGATGATTTCTCGCTGGATCAAGCTTACTATCCAGCATGCTTATTCTACAGCAGGATTGGCAATTCCAAGATCTGTTCAGGCCCACTCTACTCGTAAGGTGGGTTCTTCCTGGGCGGCTGCCCAGGGTGTCTCGATTTTACAGCTTTGCCGAGCAGCTACATGGTCAGGGTCGAACACGTTTGCTAAGTTCTACAAGTTCGATACTTTGGCTGCTGAGGACCTTAAGTTTGGTCAATCTGTTCTGTAGGAACTTCAGCACTCTCCCTCCCGTACTGGGAGCTTTCGTACATCCCCGTGGTACTAAATGGAACCCCAACATCCTCTAGGACATAAGAGAAAATAGGATTTTATATACCAACCGGTAAATCCTTTTCTCGTAGTCTGTAGAGGATACTGGGCACCCGCCCAGTGCTTCGTATTCCTGCATTGTTACTTGGCTAAGTATTGTTGGTTTAGTTGTTGCTGAATCGTTTCAAGTTGGTTAGCTTGGCTTTCCTTTTGTTGTGTGTGAGCTGGGGTGAATCTCACCACTATCTGTGTATTTCCTTCTCTCGAAGTATGTCCGTCTCCTCTGGCAGGAGGGGCATAGAGGGAGGAGCCAGCCCACACTATCAAACTCTTAAAGTAACAATGGCTCCTAGTGGACCCGTTTATACGCCTATGGTACTAAATGGAACCCCAGCATCCTCTACGGACTACAAGAAAAGGATTTACTGGTAGGTATATAAAATCCTATTTTTTTGTTATGCCAAGCCCCCTTTTGAGGCAAGTACAGTGGTACTCACTCTTATACACACAGGTAGAATGCAAAGAGTGTTGTTTCATACAGCTCACCAGCAAATTTGGTACAGGGAATGAAGCTTCCCTAGAGGAGCAGCAACATGGAGTCTGTGCAGTATCACACTCTACTTTCATCACCTCCTTTGCTACAAGCTTCTCCTCATTACACAAAAATTCAATAAGACATTCTCATAGCGACCAGAAAAGGAAACAAGGATAATAAGGACACATAAAAAAATCAACACATCATGTGACTTTGATCAAGGCTTCTTGATAGACACATCAGCAAGAGTCCCCTTACAATTTGGACCACTACAACTGTCTCTTGACTCACAAACTCAGGATTGCTGTCACTCTGATTCTGGATGTCTGATTCTGATGTCTGATTCTGGATTGCTGCCACTCTGATGCTGTCACTCTGATTCTGGATGTCTTTCTCACTTGTGCCCTTTAATTCCTGCAAAGAACCTTTGCCTATCTTGGACTTCTACTTGCGCCAGTCTGATTTTGACTTTGGCTTCTGGATGTCTTGTGGCTCACTAAATGCAATATTTGTAAATTCTTCATTAAACCTCTTAGTGGCTTGCCAATATTTGATGTTGCAGAACTTTTTTGTGCTGAACTTCCATGCTGGTAGCCTCTAGTTCAGATACATCTCCAGTCACTGTCTTGTCCAGTGACATGTATTTGTTTTGTGTATCAAATTCCAATTTTTCTGTTCCTTGCCCTGTTTTTTGAAGATAACATCTCTAAACTTGACAAGCGTTTTGGTACTTGGATTCAAAAATCTGTTACCTTTACTTTCATAGCTGTAGCTAAGCATGATTAATTTCAGTAATTTTAAATTCAGCTTGCATCTTCTGTTTTGTTGGGCAATACTTCCAAAACTTTTGAGATGTTTTATACTTAGTTTTCTCTTTATCTATGCTTCAATAGGTAATATGTTCTTTAGGGCAACTGTAGGAGAACGATTTTGAGATAAACTACTGTGGACACGGCTTCCACCCAAAGCTATATGAATAGGACTGCATCCTTCAGCATATATCTTTCTTTCTCCACCAGGTTACGGCTATGCATGGCCTTCCCAGCTTCTCTGTGACCGGACTGGCCCACCTGCGCATCGGCCCTTCTCGCTTTTGCCAGAAGTGCCAGACGGCAGTCCGTCCCTGACTCCACCTCTCTGTTTAGATATCCTACACCATTATCAGATCCCAGGGTCTTGAGCATCTGGACCAGTTTGAGTCTCTACAAGTCTCTTGCAGTGTGCAATTTTCTTTACTACTTCAGATTTCTGTCTGATGAAGTACATGTGTGTAATTCTTGTGAATGATGCACTTGTGATCTTTGAATGTTACAAAGTATCTGTATCTACTTACTGATTTTACTTTCATTGGCCCACATACATCGGAATGTACTGCTGTATCTGAAGTGTTTTGTAGCTCGGCTTACTGACTTGGAAAATGGCTGACAACTTTGTTTCCCTAATATACAGTTGTCACATACGGGTTTCTCTGTGTTAGTCACTGACATTTCTGTGACCATCCTGTTCTGTAGCCTTTGAACACTGTCATATCCAATGTGACCAAATCTTCTATGCCACAGTTCCAGTGACTGTGACTCAGTTGTCATGATTGCATAACAGCCCTGGAAATCATGGATGTACAATTGCTGATACCGTGTGCCTGTAGCTGTGACTGTCCCTTTTCTGTTTTGCACAATGCACTTTCCTTTAGTGAAGTGAACCCTATGGCCTCTCTATTCTAGAACAATTATGGATATAAGTTTTGTTCCCATCTTCTATGTAAAGCACATTGGATCACTGTAACTTTTGTCCTTGCTCCAATTCTCATACAGGCTTTAATTGTTCCAACTTTTATAGCAATAAGTACTTAATTGCCAATCTCTTTGATTTGGTTAACATGATGGACCACTCCTCATTGCAGCTGAAATGCCGTATTGTGCCCAAATTTCTATGACTATCTGTGACAATTAGGGCTGCCTCATCTCTGCTGTTGGATCTCTTAATTTGCATAGGATTCACATTCTAAATACAGTACAGGTTGAGTATCCCATATCCAAATATTCCGAAATACAGAATATTCTGAAATACAGAATTTTTTGAGTGAGAGTGAGATAGTGAAACCTTTGTTTTCTGATGGCTCAATGTACACTAACTTTGTTTAATACACAAAGTTATTAAAAATATTGTATTAAATGACCTTCAGGCTTTGTGTATAAGGTGTTTATGAAACATAAATGAATTGTGTGAATGCACACACACTTTGTTTAATGCACAAAGTTATTAAAAATATTGGCTAAAATGACCTTCCTGCTGTGTGTATAAGGTGTATATGAAACATAAATGCATTATGTGCTTAGACTTGGGTCCCATCGCCATGATATCTCATTATGGTATGCAGTTATTCCAAAATACGGAAAAATCTGATATCCAAAATACTTCTGGTCCCAAGCATTTTGGATAAGGGATACTCAGCATACGGCTCAGATGCAGCCCAGCTGTGCAACTGCGCATCGTGATATGGTGATAGAGGTCACTCTGTGCAGCACAGCGCAAGCCTCACCGCCGGCCTGAAATGACCGCACCTGCCTCTGCCACCCATACTCACTGTCTGCCGCACCTGCCGACTGCTGCCCAGACCCGCTGACAGCACCGCTGCCTGCCGCCCTGACCCACCGGCAGCTGGACCTGAGCAAGGTAAGTATTTTTTTTAACCCTAGCCCATCCCAGTTATCCCAGGATTGACCATTTTTAAATCCCAAATCCCGAGATTGAAAAAAATGCCCGGGATTGGCCTCCCTAGTTTCCATGTTTCATTTGTTTAACATCTCCTGATATGTCTACCCTGCTGCATATCTTTGTGTCATCTGCAACAAGGAATACTGTACTTTCCCTTCAATGCTGTTTGCAATGTCACCAACAAAGACATTAAATAGCACTGGTCCAAGTACAGATCCCTGGGGTACTCCACTGGTAACATTTCGCTCCATAGAATGCACTCCATTTACTACAACTGTCTGTTTCCTATCCTCTGCAACCAGGGGCTATATGTAATGTAGTGCGAGATGGCCGGCGCTCCATGATTCTGGCTGAACTCTTTTTAAATTGGCAATCATTTACAAGGCAATACCAGGTTGGTTTTGCCTTGTAAATGATTGGCACTTTAAAAAAATATACGAGTTTGGCCAGAATCTCTGCGCTCAGGCAATCTTGCACTGCATTACATACAGCCCCAGATTGTTATCCATTTAACTGTTTTATAATCCAGTCCTACACTTTCGCATTTATTTAGCAGTCTGCAATGTGGGACTGCGTCAAATGCCTTACAAAAGTTGACCTATTATTTTAGTCATGTGGGGAAATTCAAATTGTATCGCTCCCGATCTCTGGCTAAAGTGACGTGAGATTGCAGGGGGCGATATTCATTCATTTGAGGCCCCCTATCGCACTGATAGCACTCATTAGTGTCGGGTGTACCCTCACAAAGCAGATAAACCCCACTAAACTAATAACTGCGATCCGGAAAAGCCCACTTTTCGAATATCTCCATTCGGCGCCATCTAGTGGCTACTGGCGTCAAAAGTCTAAAAGATTTGAAAGTCAGAAGTCCAAAAAGTCAATAACATTTTTGATTGGCATGATCTCCCCCCCCCCCCCCCCCTTTCCCTCCCCATGCTGTTTGGGAACCTGTAAGTGGTTTGATTTAAGATATTCCACAACTCTTTCTTTTAATAGCGTTTCTATTACTTTCCCTTCTACTGATGTAAGGTTTACTCATCTACAGTTACTTGCTTCATCCTTGCTTTCACTTTTGCAACTATAGCTACTGATCGGTTGAATAATTCCATTAATGGTGCTGTCAGCAATTGTTTAAGCTTTTTTGCTGTCCTTGGATGTATCCCATCTGGTCCCATTGATTTATCTACTTTCAGCAGCGAGAGTTCTGTTTTGACCTTCTCCTTTGTAAATGTACTTTCATCTACCTTATTTTTATCTACCTTATTTTTATGAATGTCCTTGCAAATTAACTGTGGTCCCTTCCCTTCTCTTTCTGTAGTGAATACTGAGCAAAAATAATTATTTAGATTATCTGCCTTTTATTGAAGGAAAAAAGCTATCCAACACGAACTGGCCCTGTGTGAAATAATACTTACTTAGTTCAGCCAACAAACCAAATTGAATGGAGTTGAGTTCAATTAGACTAGATACAAGAGATGTGCACTTGAAATTTTTCGGGTTTTGTGTTTTGGTTTTGGGTTCGGTTCCGCGGCCGTGTTTTGGGTTCGACCGCGTTTTGGCAAAACCTCACCGAATTTTTTTTGTCGGATTCGGGTGTGTTTTGGATTCGGGTGTTTTTTTCAAAAAACCCTAAAAAAACAGCTTAAATCATAGAATTTGGGGGTCATTTTGATCCCAAAGTATTATTAACCTAAAAAAACATAATTTCCACTCATTTTCAGTCTATTCTGAACACCTCACACCTCACAATATTATTTTTAGTCCTAAAATTTGCACCGAGGTCGCTGGATGACTAAGCTAAGCGACCCAAGTGGCCGACACAAACACCTGGCCCATCTAGGAGTGGCACTGCAGTGTCACGCAGGATGGCCCTTCAGAAAAATACTCCCCAAACAGCACATGACGCAAAGAAAAATGAAAGAAAAAAGAGGTGCAAGATGGAATTGTCCTTGGGCCCTCCCACCCACCCTTATGTTGTATAAACAGGACATGCACACTTTAACCAACTCATCATTTCAGTGACAGGGTCTGCCACACGACTGTGACTGAAATGACGGGTTGGTTTGGACCCCCACCAAAAAAGAAGCAATTAATCTCTCCTTGCACAAACTGGCTCTACAGAGGCAAGATGTCCACCTCATCATCATCCTCCGATATATCACTGTGTACATCCCCCTCCTCACAGATTATCAATTCGTCCCCACTGGAATCCACCATCTCAGCTCCCTGTGTACTTTGTGGAGGCAATTGCTGCTGGTCAATGTCTCCACGGAGGAATTGATTATAATTCATTTTAATGAACATCATCTTCTCCACATTTTCTGGAAGTAACCTCGTACGCCGATTGCTGACAAGGTGAGCGGCGGCACTAAACACTCTTTCGGAGTACACACTTGTGGGAGGGCAACTTAGGTAGAATAAAGCCAGTTTGTGCAAGGGCCTCCAAATTGCCTCTTTTTCCTGCCAGTATAAGTACGGACTGTCTGACGTGCCTACTTGGATGCGGTCACTCATATAATCCTCCACCATTCTTTCAATGGGGAGAGAATCATATGCAGTGCCAGTAGACGACATGTCCGTAATCGTTGGCAGGTCCTTCAGTCCGGACCAGATGTCAGCATCAGCAGTCGCTCCAGACTGCCCTGCATCACCGCCAGCGGGTGGGCTCGGAATTCTGAGCCTTTTCCTCGCACCCCCAGTTGCGGGAGAATGTGAAGGAGGAGATGTTGACAGGTCGCGTTCCGCTTGACTTGACAATTTTCTCACCAGCAGGTCTTTGAACCCCAGCAGACTTGTGTCTGCCGGAAAGAGAGATCCAAGGTAGGTTTTAAATCTTGGATCGAGCACGGTGGCCAAAATGTAGTGCTCTGATTTCAACAGATTGACCACCCGTGAATCCTCGTTAAGCGAATTAAGGGCTCCATCCACAAGTCCCACATGCCTAGCGGAATCGCTCTGTGTTAGCTCCTCCTTCAATGTCTCCAGCTTCTTCTGCAAAAGCCTGATGAGGGGAATGACCTGACTCAGGCTGGCAGTGTCTGAACTGACTTCACGTGTGGCAAGTTCAAAGGGCAGCAGAACCTTGCACAACGTTGAAATCATTCTCCACTGCGCTTGAGACAGGTGCATTCCACCTCCTATATCGTGCTGAATTGTATAGGCTTGAATGGCCTTTTGCTGCTCCTCCAACCTCTGAAGCATATATAGGGTTGAATTCCACCTCGTTACCACTTCTTGCTTCAGATGATGGCAGGGCAGGTTCAGGCGTTTTTGGTGGTGCTCCAGTCTTCTGTACGTGGTGCCTGTACGCCGAAAGTGTCCCGCAATTCTTCTGGCCACCGACAGCATCTCTTGCACGCCCCTCTCATTTTTTAAATAATTCTGCACCACCAAATTCAAGGTATGTGCAAAACATGGGACGTGCTGGAATTTGCCCAGATTTAATGCACACACAATATTGCTGGCGTTGTCCGATGCCACAAATCCACAGGAGAGTCCAATTGGGGTAAGCCATTCCGCGATGATCTTCCTCAGTTGCCGTAAGAGGTTTTCAGCTGTGTGGCTATTCTGGAAAGCGGTGATACAAAGCGTAGCCTGCCTAGGAAAGAGTTGGCGTTTGCGAGATGCTGCTACTGGTGCCGCCGCTGCTGTTCTTGCGGCGGGAGTCCATACATCTACCCAGTGGGCTGTCACAGTCATATAGTCCTGACCCTGCCCTGCTCCACTTGTCCACATGTCCGTGGTTAAGTGGACATTGGGTACAGCTGCATTTTTTAGGACACTGGTGACTCTTTTTCTGAGGTCTGTGTACATTTTCGGTATCGCCTGCCTAGAGAAATGGAACCTAGATGGTATTTGGTACCGGGGACACAGTACCTCCAACAAGTCTCTAGTTGGCTCTGCAGTAATGATGGATACCGTAACCACGTTTCTCACCACCCAGAATGCCAAGGCCTCAGTTATCCGCTTTGCAGCAGGATGACTGCTGTGATATTTCATCTTCCTCGCAAAGGACTGTTGGACAGTCAATTGCTTTGTGGAAGTAGTAAAAGTGGTCTTACGACTTCCCCTCTGGGATGACCATCGACTTTTTGAACTTGTCACTGACTTATTATGAATGCGCTGCAGGTGACGTATAAGGGAGGATGTTCCGAGGTGGTTAACGTCCTTACCCCTACTTATTACAGCTTGACAAAGGCAATACACGGCTTGACAAATGTTGTCCGCATTTCTGTTGAAATACTTCCACACCGAAGAGCTGATTTTTTTGGTATTTTCACCAGGCATGTCAATGGCCATATTCCTCCCATGGACAACAGGTGTCTCCCCGGGTGCCTGACTTAAACAAACCACCTCACCATCAGAATCCTCCTTGTCAATTTCCTCCCCAGCGCCAGCAACACCCATATCCTCCTCATCCTGGTGTACTTCAACACTGACATCTTCAATCTGACTATCAGGAACTGGACTGCAGGTGCTCCTTCCAGCACTTGCAGGGGGCGTGCAAATGGTGGAAGGCGCATGCTCTTCACGTCCAGTGTTGGGAAGGTCAGGCATCGCAACCGACACAATTGGACTCTCCTTTTGATTTTGGGATTTCGAAGAATGCACAGTTCTTTGCTGTGCTTTTGCCAGCTTGAGTCTTTTCATTTTTCTAGCGAGAGGCTGAGTGCTTCCATCCTCATGTGAAGCTGAACCACTAGCCATGAACATAGGCCAGGGCCTCAGCCGTTCCTTGCCACTCCGTGTGGTAAATGGCATATTGGCAAGTTTACGCTTCTCCTCCGACAATTTTATTTTAGATTTTTGAGTCCTTTTTTTACTGATATTTGGTGTTTTGGATTTTACATGCTCTGTACTATGACATTGGGCATCGGCCTTGGCAGACGACGTTGATGGAATTTCATCGTCTCGGCCATGACTAGTGGCAGCAGCTTCAGCACGAGGTGGAAGTCGATCTTGATCTTTCCCTATTTTTGGAACCTCAACATTTTTGTTCTCCATATTTTAATAGGCACAACTAAAAGGCACCTCAGGTAAACAATGGAGATGGATGGATACTAGTATATTTATGGATGACGAGCCACTGCCGACACAGAGGTAGCTACAGCCATGGACTACCGTACTGTGTCTGCTGCTAATATAGACTGGATGATAATGAGATAAAATTAAAATATATATATATATATCACACTAGTACTGCAGCCGGACAGGTATATATTATGTAATGACGGACCTGCTGGACACTGTCTGTCAGCACTGCAGACTCCTAAAGTAAGCTACTAGTATCAAGAAGATAGAAAAAAAAAACCACGGGTAGGTGGTATACAATTATGGATGGACGAGCGACTGCCGACACAGAGGTAGCTACAGCCATGGACTACCGTACTGTGTCTGCTGCTAATATAGACTGGATGATAATGAGATAAAATTAAAATATATATATATATATCACACTAGTACTGCAGCCGGACAGGTATATATTATGTAATGACGGACCTGCTGGACACTGTCTGTCAGCACTGCAGACTCCTAAAGTAAGCTACTAGTATCAAGAAGATAGAAAAAAAAACCACGGGTAGGTGGTATACAATTATGGATGGACGAGCGACTGCCGACACAAAGGTAGCTACAGCCGTGGACTACCGTACTGTGTCTGCTGCTAATATAGACTGGATGATAATGAGATAAAATTAAAATATATATATATATATATATATATATCACACTAGTACTGTAGCCGGACAGGTATATATTATGTAATGACGGACCTGCTGGACACTGTATGTCAGCACTGCAGACTCCTAAAGTAAGCTACTAGTATCAAGAAGATAGAAAAAAAAACCACGGGTAGGTGGTATACAATTATGGATGGACGAGCAACTGCCGACACAGAGGTAGCTACAGCCGTGGACTACCGTACTGTGTCTGCTGCTAATATAGACTGGATGATAATGAGATAAAATTAAAATATATATATATATATATATATATATATATATCACACTAGTACTGCAGCCGGACAGGTATATATTATGTAATGACGGACCTGCTGGACACTGTCTGCAGAATGCGTTTATAAAAACACCACACGACGAGTGTTTAACTTTTTCAGGCAGACAATCACAATATACTGGTGGTCAGCAGACAATCACAATATACTGGTGGTCAGTGGTCACTGGTCAGTCACACTGGCAGTGGCACTCTGGCAGCAAAAGTGTGCACTGTACTTAAAATATGTACTCCTGCTATAACTGCTCCCCAGTCTCCCCCACAATTAAGCTGTGTGAGCAGTGAGCACTCAGCACAGTCAGATATACAGTATTACATATGATGATGCAGCACACTGAGGCTGAGCACAGATATGGTATGTGACTGTGTCACACTGTGTATCGTTTTTTTTCAGGCAGAGAACGGATTAATTAAACTGGTGGTCAATGGTCACTGGTCACACTATCAGCAAGTAGTAGTACTCCAGTCCTAATATGCTCCCCAAAATTAGTAAATACTAAATAGTGTCTCTAACTCTCTACTCTCTTCTCTATAAACGGAGAGGACGCCAGCCACGTCCTCTCCCTATCAATCTCAATGCACGTGTGAAAATGGCGGCGACGCGCGGCTCCTTATATAGAATCCGAGTCTCGCGATAGAATTCGAGCCTCGCGAGAATCCGACAGCGGGATGATGACGTTCGGGCGCGCTCGGGTTAGCCGAGCAAGGCGGGAAGGTTCGAACCTGCCTCGGACCCGTGTAAAAAGGCTGAAGTTCGGGGGGGTTCGGATTCCGAGGAACCGAACCCGCTCATCACTAGATACAACCAGGCTTGATTACTGATAGCTATGTGGAATCTTAACATCAGTGAAACAAAAAATTTCCTGCAAAGTGAAGTTGGCTACAATTTCTCAACAAGTAGCTCTATATGGGATGATAAAATAAAATTCCAGAAGAGTGGATAAAGACTGTTATTGAAATGTATTAGTCTGGAAAGGGTTACAAAGCAATGTCTAATGCTCTGGTGAGAGCTACTGTATAATTGCCAATTGGAGGAAACTTGAAACAGTGGCCAGTATACCAGAATGCCTCCAAGAGCAGATCACCAAATAGTAACAAAAGAGCCCAGAAAAACCATCTAAGAAACTACAGGCCTCATTATAAGGTCAGAATTTATAATTCTACTACAGGTTGAGTATCCCATATCCAAATATTCCGAAATACGGAATATTCCGAAATACGGACTTTTTTGAGTGAGAGTGAGATAGTGAAACCTTTGTTTTTTGATGACTCAATGTACACAAACTTTGTTTAATACACAAATTTATTAAAAATATTGTATTAAATGACCTTCAGGCTGTGTTTATAAGCTGTATATGAAACATAAATGAATTGTGTGAATGTAGACACACTTTGTTTAATGTACAAAGTTATAAAAAATATTGGCTAAAATGACCTTCAGGCTTTGTGTATAAGGTGTATATGAAACATAAATGCATTCTGTGCTTAGATTTAGGTCCCATCACCATGATATCTCATTATGGTATGCAATTATTCCAAAATACGGAAAAATCCGATATCCAAAATACCTCTGGTCCCAAGCATTTTGGATAAGGGAGACTCAACCTGTATAAGAAAGAGACTGGGCAAAAATGGTATACATGGGAGAGTTGAAAGGTGAAAACCCATGGTAACCAAGAGGAACATAAAGGCTTGTCTCTTATATATACAGTATATACTGTATACAGAGATGCTCGAACCAGCCATGGATTTATTCTCAAACAGTCTCAAACAGGTTCATTGTAATTTAAGAAAGTAGAATAGGTCTGACCATGCCTTGACCTCACTAAAAAAATGCATTTTAGTAGTACAATAAGTCAATTTGAGCTTCTGCTTCTCCGGTGATCCACAATAATGAAATTATCCACTTGATAAACAAAATGAAAATAATGAGGAGAGCAAATTTGTGGTGTATGTAAAGTACATGGTCTCCACAATGTAATTAAAAAGCATATGGTTATGATATGGATTTTAAGCTTATCTGGAAACATTGGACCATTTATGCAACAGAGAGCAGTAATGTCAATAATATATACTTTATAATGTACTGATAATAATCCACCAAAGCAGCCAATAGTATAATAATTCAAACTAGAACACCTTAAACACTTAAAGAACTGTAAAAATATCTGGTGGTTTTTCTGGAAATGTCAGCGGGACGTACATCTTTGCAGGGTGTAAATTATCCTAATGTTCCAGGTTAAAGTAGAATAGCAAGATATAGGGGGATATTCAGGTTTGTTAGTAACCAAAAAAAGTTAGCAACTGGGCAAAACCATGCTGCACTGCAGGTGGGGCAGATGTAACATGTGCAGAGAGATTTCGATTTGGGTGGGTTATATTGTTTCTGTGCAGGGTAAATACTGACTACTTCATTTCCACACTGCAATTTAGATTTCAGTTTGAACACACCCCACCCAAATCTAACTCTCTCTGCACATGTTACATCTGCCCCACCTGCAGTGCACATGGTTTTGCCCATTAGAGGAAGATTTTGCTTTTGTAATCATCCTTGAATTAGGCCCTAAGAGCGCAACTAGGAGGGTTCTTACACTGCCCTGAGTAACAGAGGTGGGGGACACACCCAAATCTAAATCTCTCGTCACATGTTACATCTCCTTCACCTGCAGTGCAACATGGTTTTGCCCAATTACTAACTTTTTTGGTTTTCTAACAAACCTGAATAAGGACCATAAACCACACACCCATTCAGCTTATGTAATAATAATAATAATAATAGTAATAAGTAAAGGAACATAACATTTAAGGTATCCATTATATAAAGATCCTGCCAGCGTATTATTAACCTCTATGGTATCTTTGATGTATGCAGGGAGGTTTTATTTTTAACACAATTTTGTATGTAGTTATCTACATTTTGCTTAGCTGTCAGACAGCCAGTACAGGACATTATTCGCCTTCCTGATGAATTATGCATTTTTTATTTAATTTTTGGCAGATAATAATCATTGGCTCTTTAGTATTTAAACTTGTATATAGTTAAATACCATCTTGCAGGCCAGTATTAAATAACCTTTCTTCTTCCTTAAAAAACTTTATGTAGGGTCATGTTAAAATGTTAAGGTTTTTCAACACATACAGACGGGTCCACGTTTATCTTGACCTTTAATAGGATTAACTGAGACTGGCCAGTCGGACTTAATCCCCTGCTGTATTGTTCTCTGTATTGTATTGCAGCTGAGAACAATAGATGAAGGGTTTATGCTAATAAATCATGTTGTGCCTAGGCGCAGAAAACTAGTCAAGATAACCGTGGACCCATCTGTATGTAGATTTATACTGTATGATCGATAATTATCTAGCATATTTATCCCCCTTGACTGGTCGAATCAGTACTATCTCTTTAAGGGGTTTGGGTACGAAATCTCGGCAGTCACAATCCCAATGGTCAGGATGCCGACAACAGCATCCTGATGGCCAAAATCCCAATGGATCCCAGTATTTTAACTCTAACCATAACCCACTCCTCCTGCAGCCAAATCCTAGCTGCCCCCTTCCGCAGCCTAACCCTAACCCTAACCCACCCACGCAGCCTAACCGTAACCCATCCCAGCAGCCTAACCCACCTCCGCAACCTATCCCTAACCTCCCCCAACCCTGCAGCCTCACCCTAACCAGCACCCTATACATCACCATAACCCCAGTACTTACCATTGGGATCCATCTGCATTCTGACTGTTGGGATCCCAACTGCTGGGATCCTGGCCGCATCCCCTTTTGGCCTGATTCAGAGGTGGATGCAGTGCTGATGTCTGCGCAGTTGAGTGATTATTATTGTTCTGTGCATGCACAACAATCATAATGCACTTGTGCAGCAATTGACTTGTGTTGGAGGACTCAGTCAGGATTTGAGTGACAGGTAGTGAGCATTTTGGGAAATTGATGGGGGGGGGGGTTTTCAAAAATGCAGGAGTAGCAACCGTTGTCTGATTACTATTGGCGTGGTATGCACAATTACGGGGATCACTTTATAAAGGAGATTGGGCGTGATATATCATTTGAATACTGCCCTAAGACTGCAATTTGTACACAGCTGTAAAGGCTCCAGCTTACTTGTGATTGACACTCTGAATAATCACAGGGGTAGAGTGGGCGTCTCTGAGCATTTCCTTGTAGCAGTATTGTTAGCATAGCAAGTTTCAACTTAATGAAGTATTAAGGGGATAGCTAGAAGATTCCAATTTATTGAATTTCCTTTTGAGTTATCCTAATAATAATGTATTTTACGGGATGCATTAAGTTTATCGACAGTCACTATGTCAATGGAGAAATGCAGGAGCCATGATGTCTACATGTTCAACATGCTTTTTAACTGTATTTATCTTATTTATTATTTATTATATCACATTATTACTTTAAACATACTGCTTTACCGTATTGACTCTCAATAAACAATATTGAACTGATATTTTACATTTGTCCTTTTTTTTTTTTTTTAATTTGTTGATGGTCACTTGGCTTCTTAGAACCATATTAACAGGACATACATATTTATATGTCTGGAATCTCAAAAATATTTTGTGTTTGAATGTTTTTACTTAAATTTTAAATAGAACTGGGATCATGTAGAGATTGATGTGCGTCATTTCTTTTTATTTCCCTACTGCACATTCGCACGAAAAGGCACACACATGCGTCCATATGCAGATTGTGTTGTACAGATTTATCCTCATACATCTTTCCTCAATGCGCCATTCAGCGGCAGATGCCTAGCTAGAGTGAGCTGACAGGTACCGTGCAACTCCGTTAGCGTTAGGTGTCTTCTTTTGCCAATAAATGTGTCTTATTCACTTTGCTATATGAATATGATGCATAAGCAGACTCTGCTGATTAAACTGATATGTACTGTAGCTTAACTATATTCTGTGTGCAAATGCGCCTGTATCTCCATACGTAATGCTATGTTACTGTGTTTTCCAGGACAACACTGTAGTGTAGCATTTTGTATGCAGATACCTCCACAGGGTGCACAGAATGTATGCATGCCACATATTGTTTTGGGGCCTAATTCAGTTTGGATCGCAGTGTGCGATCCAACCTCAAATATTGAGAAAAAGATGCGGGCGCATGCGCAGCACCCGTCCTGCGCCTGCATTTTCTGCAGGGGGTGCAGAAAATGCAATTGCCGCTGCCTGTAAATCAGGCAGAGGCAATCGCGGGGCAAGGGCGGACGAGGGAGGAGACAGAGCTTTGCGGGGGCGGAGGAACGGGGGCAGTAGGGAGTGAATGGGGGCGTGTTGGGGACATGATCATGGCGGCTGCGTGACCTCACACATAGCAGCCACGATCGAGAACATGGCTGCAGGCCTCCTGCGGGCGCAGCTAAGCTGCGTCGCCAGGAGCCATTCTTATGTTCTGCTAAAAAGCAGATATTGCGATGATTCTCCTGGAGCTGAAACCATCTCACCTTCAACTTAATTTTTTCCTCTCCCTTTTCCCCTTTGCCCTTTTGCTCCCTTTCTTGCAACAACCCCCCCCCCCCCCCCCCACCACCACCAAAAAAAGTAGAGCAATATATAGAAGGAAAATATATATATATATATATATATATATATATATATATATATATATATATATTGTTAGGAGTGATACAAAAATATAAGTTTCACTATTATCAGTCTCATGCTTTAATGTGTTTTTTTAGAACCAAACACAAAGAACAGGATGAGTAAACATACTGAAGATAGTACTAGTTACCTATTACATGTCAGGTTGCATACAGACTATATACAATTCATGTTTATAACATCATTTGATTATTATATGAGTGCTTTATTTTATATATCTTTAGAAAGGTGGTTGGTGTTTGTTATGAATATAATATGGTGTTTTTAATAGGATAAGAAGGGGGAAGTATATATATATATATATATATATATACAGCAGCGGATTGGCACTCACCCTTCACGATACACGCGGCCCCGGTGCCCTCTGGAATCTGTAGAACATACAGCGACTCCTAGCATGCAGCGGCACTCAGGGAAAAACACTCATGGGTATTCCAAACAAGTGGTATTTATTCCATAGTGATAAAAAAACAGATCCAACGTTTCGGGGTGCTGACACCCCTTTGTCAAGGTGTTTTGTTCACCTTGACAAAGGGGTGTCAGCACCCATGAGTGTTTTTCCCTGAGTGCCGCTGCATGCTAGGAGTCGCTGTATATATATATATATATATATATATATATTTAATACAGGGGATATATATATATATATATATATATACACTGCTTAAAAAAATAAAGGGAACACTTAAACAACACAATGTAACTCCAAGTCAATCACACTTCTGTGAAATCAAACTGTCCACTTAGGAAGCAACACTGATTGACAATCAATTTCACATGCTGTTGTGCAAATGGAATAGACAACAGGTGGAAATTATAGGCAATTAGCAAGACACCCCCAATAAAGGAGTTGTTCTGCAGGTGGTGACCACAGACCACTTCTCAGCTCCTATGCATTCTGGCTGATGTTTTGGTCCCTTTTGAAAGCTGGCGGTGCTTTCACTCTAGTGGTAGCATGAGACAGAGTCTACAACCCACACAAGTGGCTCAGGTAGTACAGCTCATCCAGGATGGCACATCAATGCGAGCTGTGGCAAGAAGGTTTGCTGTGTCTGTCAGCGTAGTGTCCAGAGCATGGAGGCGCTACCTGGAGACAGGCCAGTACATCAGGAGATGTGGAGGAGGCCGTAGGAGGGCAACAACCCAGCAGCAGGACCGCTACCTCCGCCTTTGTGCAAGGAGGAACAGGAGGAGCACTGCCAGAGCCCTGCAAAATGACCTCCAGCAAGCCACAAATGGGCATGTGTCTACTCAAATGATCAGAAACAGACTCCATGAGGGTGGTATGAGGGCCCGACGTCCACAGGTGGGGGTTTTGTTTACAGTCCAACACCATGCAGGACGTTTGGCATTTGCCAGAGAACACCAAGATTGGCAAATTCACCACTGGCGCCCTGTGCTCTTCACAGATAAAAGCAAGTTCTCACTGAGCACATGTGACAGACGAGACAGAGTCTGGAGACGCCAAGGAGAAAGTTCTGCTGCCTGCAACATCCTCCAGCATGACCGGTTTGGGAGTGGGTCAGTAATGGTGTGGGGTGGCATTTCTTTGGGGGGCCGCACAGCCCTCCATGTGCTCGCCAGAGGTAGCCTGACTGCCATTAGGTACTGAGATGAGATCCTCAGACCCCTTGTGAGACCATATGCTGGTGCGGTTGGCCCTGGGTTCCTCCTAATGCAAGAAAATGCTAGACCTCATGTGGCTGGAGTGTGTCAGCAGTTCCTGCAAGATGAAGGCATTGATGCTATGGATTGGCCCACCCGTTCCCCAGACCTGAATCCAATTGAGCACATCTGGGACATCATGTCTCGCTCCATCCACCAACGCCACGTTGCACCACAGACTGTCCAGGAGTTGGCGGATGCTTTAGTCCAGGTCTGGGAGGAGATCCCTCAGGAGACCATCCGCCACCTCAACAGTAGAATGCCCAGGCATTGTAGGGAGGTCATACAGGCACATGGAGGTCACACACACTACTTAGCCTCATGTTGACTTGTTTTAAGGACATTACATCAAAGTTAGATCAGCCTGTAGTGTGTTTTTCCACTTTAATTTTGAGTGTGACTCCAAATCCAGACCTCCATGGGTTAATAAATTTGATTTCCATTGATAATTTTTGTGTGATTTTGTTGTCAGCACATTCAACTATGTAAAGAACAAAGTATTTAATAAGAATATTTCATTCATTCAGATCTAGGATGTGTTATTTTAGTGTTCCCTTTATTTTTTTTGAGCAGTATATATATATATGTATATATATATATATATATATATATATATATATTTATTACAAACTGATATGTTCTGTGTGTGTCAGTATTCCTGACAGGGGTATATTTTACAAGCAAGGGCAATGTCCATTGTCTGGTTATATGAGACCAAAACAAGACAAGTGTTTGAACTTGGACATGTCAACATTGGAATGTTTGCATCTTCATTTGGAGACAATGGCGTTTCACCTTGTGTGTTAATCTATATAATAGATGTTAATCAATGTATGTAATATATTATTTCTAACACTCAAAATTGAGGAAACAGTGCCCCCTACTGTTTCTTAGCATTTATGTGTATTTCGTAATTTGAACTTTGTACATTTGAAATAAGCTTACTCAGGAGTTCTCCAGCCTATATAAGATAGAAATTGTCAATGTTAAATCAGCCTAGACATCCTGGATGAACATAGACTGAAGAAGTGCCAGGATGATCTGAATATAACTCAGCCTCTAGACCAGGGGTGGCCAACCAGTCAGAGGCAAAGAGCACCCAAAAAATATGTAGTCAAGTCAAAGAGCTGGTATCATGCACATGCCCAAAACTGGGGCGTGGCTAACTGGCACAAGGTCATGCCCCATTTTTGGACACCCACCTTCAGTATGACGTTCGTAGGAGCATGACCGTGTGTCACACCCCCATTTTTAGTTACACTGGGGGTGAGAAACACGAACATTTTACACATTACGGCAGGCAAGAGTCCCCATTTTACACATTGCGGCAGGCAAGAGTCCCCATTTTACACATTGCAGCAGGCAAGAGTCCCCATTTTACACATTACGGCAAGCAAGAGTCCCCATTTTACACATTGCAGCAGGCAAGAGTCCCCATTTTACACATTACAGCAGGCAAGAGTCCCCATTTTACACATTACGGTAGGCAAGAATCCCCATTTTACAAATTACGGCAGGCAGAGTCCCCATTTTACACATTACGGCAGGCAGAGTCCCCATTTTACACATTGTGGCAGGTGAGAGTCCCCATTTTACACATTACAGCAGGCAAAAGTCCCCATTTTACACATTACGGCAGGCAAAAGTACCCATTTTACACATTACGGCAGGCAGAGTCCCCATTTTACACATTAAGGCAGGCAAGAGTCCCCATTTTACACATTACGGCAGGCAGAGTCCCCATTTTACACATTGTGGCATGCAAGAGTCCCCATGTTACACATTATGGCAGGCAAGAAGCTCCAGGTTGCAGGTTCCAGTCTCCCCAGACTCACCCCCCCCCCCAAGGCAGGCTCCAGGCTCGCCCCCCCAGGCAAGCTCCAGGCTCCCCCCAGGCAGGCTCCAGGCCCCCCCCCCCTCCACCAGCATAATCTCTGTGGGCTATTAGGCCAAGGGCTGCAGAGGGATACATACTTACTGCGGCATCGATGAGTCCCCACGACCGTGTCTTTTCTCTCCTTGTGGCAGTGGCGCCGCCTCTCATTACGCGATGTGACATCATATCGCCATGAAGCGGAGCGGTGCCGGCGCATCCCAAGCGTCCTGTGAACTTGTGAAGGAGGCAGGATGATATTGGCTGCTAGTGGAAGGCTGGGACCAGTGGCAGGTACGGGAGCGGGAGCCGCATCAAATGAAGGGGAGAGCCGCATGCGGCTCGAGAGCCACGGGTTGGCCACCACTGCTCTAGACGCAGAGGGTAAGGCTCCTGAGTATGCTGATGTGATTGCTGTAATGAACATCTGCTGAATTGATCAACAACCTTAGCTAAGTATTCAATAAATTCATATTTATATATTCAAGTTATTTGTTGAAGT
The DNA here is from genome assembly GCF_028390025.1 of Pseudophryne corroboree. Taxonomy (NCBI): domain Eukaryota; kingdom Metazoa; phylum Chordata; class Amphibia; order Anura; family Myobatrachidae; genus Pseudophryne; species Pseudophryne corroboree. The sequence goes on from NC_086447.1 coordinate 785,756,578, forward strand.
ACTTTACTGGGAATCCACCCATCTGGGTCTCCTCGAACTTAACCCACCTGTAACTATGTATATATATATATATATATATGTAACTAAACAACAATAACCCAAACTCGCGCTATATAGGATTTGGCAGCACCTCATATGAATGTCCCCCTGCTAGTGGGAGATATATAAAGATAATAGGTAAAGGTATTCAGAGGGCGCACTATAACTTCAACTCCAAATATTTGAAACCAGCATAAACCAAGTGGCAGTATTTATTAATACAACATTAAAAATATTAAAATCATACAGAAGTATAATAATTCATAAACACATCATTTGTTTGTGCATGTATAACACTTCATAAAAATTATCATAAACCCAACGCGTTTCGTCCTATAAGGACTTCATCAGGGGTATAATTCGTAGTTATGGATACTGTTTCAGATGGATCCCATAACCATAAGGTTTATTATTAGTGATAACCGTATTCCACTATTAATAGAAGTGTTTGATGTGTAGTACTATTGAATGATACTCAAATATCAGAGGTCTTCCATGTGGGGTATAGTGAAGATATATTTTAATTCAGAAAGTGCTCATGGTCAATAATAGATTGTCTTCAATAGTTTGGGGAAATCAGATAAAATTTTTTATTAAGAAAGACACCAATTAGGAATCCAGATAAGTCAAAGGTAACCGAATGGTGAGATCCTGGACCTAGTGACTGCCTTCTCTCCTCAATGTCAAGTGCTTATCTGATTTCCCCAAACTATTGAAGACAATCTATTATTGACCATGAGCACTTTCTGAATTAAAATATATCTTCACTATACCCCACATGGAAGACCTCTGATATTTGAGTATCATTCAATAGTACTACACATCAAACACTTCTATTAATAGTGGAATACGGTTATCACTAATAATAAACCTTATGGTTATGGGATCCATCTGAAACAGTATCCATAACTACGAATTATACCCCTGATGAAGTCCTTATAGGACGAAACGCGTTGGGTTTATGATAATTTTTATGAAGTGTTATACATGCACAAACAAATGATGTGTTTATGAATTATTATACTTCTGTATGATTTTAATATTTTTAATGTTGTATTAATAAATACTGCCACTTGGTTTATGCTGGTTTCAAATATTTGGAGTTGAAGTTATAGTGCGCCCTCTGAATACCTTTACATATATATATATGTATGCATGTATGTATGCATGTATGTATGTGTGCATCTGTGTATGTTCCAGCATAACTCTGGTGGAATGCCTGGAGCAATCTACACCAAACTTGGTACACATTTGATTTACAATCTGGAAAAAAATACTGTGGGCGTAAGACACCCCTAGCACCCCTAGGGGTGGGGGTGGAAAGGGGGTGACATGTAGTTTTTGGGGTCATGGAGATGAATAGTGACACTCCCGATGCCATTTAAGTCCAAGTTCAGCCCCCATCAGCATGGGAGGTGAGAAGTGGTAAAAAATAAAATGTCTAAAATGACCGACATTAGTGTCAAATTATGCTGGCGCTATAAGAATCAAACTGACAAGTAGATAGCCCAGAGGCTCATTACATAGTGAACCCTGGGGTAACAGCTCCCTCATAGACTAAACCCGGCTCGGCTGATGAAACAATGACAGCAGTCGGCAGTGTGTGCAGGGCCTGGGGGTGGGGGGATGGGGCAGCCCTGCTGCTGCTTCCACACTTACCCATTTCGACAGACTCTCACACAGATCCACCTGGTCCAGACTCTCCACGTTTAACATCCTCCCTCCGCTCTGCTACTCGCTTTACGACAACTGATCTGCAGCAGCGCGATGTGGCTCGATCTCTGGCTACACAGCAGCAGCAATTATAAATTGTGCCAGTGTTGCTTCTCCCTGTGATCACCCTCTGTCACAGCTGCTATAACTACTACTGTCACTGTACAGGCCACTGACACCGAGGGGCATGGCGGCACCGCTCCTGGGTAACGCAGATGTCTCCCAACTGGTGTACCTGGCGCTGCCTGCTGTGTCTGTCTTGAGGAGGGGATGATCCTGGGAGGTTCCCAGCATTGGGCGTCCCTCCATTGCTGGGCTGCATCCTCCGGGTGCTGCTGGCTGCTGCTCTGCTGGGGAATGGGTGGTCTTAGTTCACTAGGAAGTACCATAGCTATTCTTCAGGTGGGAAATAGGAAAACAATGTAATTCAAATTTTAATAAACCTCCCCTAAGGGGATGAAAAGAGGGTTGACATAATGACGTCATTACCGATGCGTGACTTGCGTTGCATGAACAATAATGCCCAAACGGACAATCGGATCAAAATTTGGATTGCACCCCCAGTGTGTAGAATTTAATAAACTACAAAAATAATCCTGTCATATTTTACCGTCTCTGCTACGGGTGCTCCTCGGTTAACCGCAAGAACCATGGATTAATATTTACTTACATTAAGCCTTCTCAAATGTACATCTCTATCCTTCAGGTAGGTAGTGTGGTGAGTAAATCCAGCTGTCCCTGAGGGGATGACATTCAACAATTTAGGGGCACCAAAATTAAATGATATCTTGCTCCCCAACCTAAAAACATTGTGGTGCCGGCAAAAGCAAAAGGGCACTGGACCTGTGGGTGAAAGAAAATGGAAAGAAAGTCTGAGTCCCTGAACAAGTGGTCGAACGAGAACGAGTGGCGGTGAGTTGCATGCACCACTGAGGAAGGATCTGCAGAAAGCCTTGCTTGGGTGGAGGAGACCTCAGAATCAGGTCCTGGGACTGGCGTTGGAGCAGATTCAATATGTAAATGTAGTTAATTCACACATAGTAGATTGCTGGGGTGGAGTTGTTGACTGTGACTGGCCCTTAGGGCTGAATAGCTAGGACAGAAGAGTGGGTAGGAGGAGTATACTAATTGCTCAGTCACACTTTTTAATACCACTGAGAATTGGGAAACTACAAGTACCAGGATTGCTTGCTGTGCAAAGGAGGACTTTAGTGAGATTCTGCATGAGGTCAAATGAGGGATTATATTGGAGAAACTATCTGGGGTTTTTGGGATCACATAATGTTTTTCAACTTTAGTCACATTGCAAAGTACAAGAGCTCCAACTGAGAGTGCACTGATATCATTATATGGCCATTGGTGTGTCACTAAGTGACTGTAGTAAAATATAGCATACTATCACTATTTCTGTTTTTGCTGAAAGAACACCAGTGCTGTAACTAGACTTTTTGGTGCCCTGTGCCAGAGAGAGCATTTGCGCCCCCTCTCCTCCATTTTAGTCCAACAGGGACATAAGGCACATGCCTCATGGGGAAGGGACATGACAAAATTGATCCCATAGAAAGCCCATGCTATGATGCACCTTCCCACTTTTTATATATATATATATATATATATATATATACAAACACACACACACATATATATATATATATATATATATATATATATACTGTATATATTACACACACATTTATAGACCATTGCAAGATGATGAATTTGGACACAAATCCTCTTCATACCACATTCATGCACTTAACTTGAGAGCTCGTTGTTATTCAGTTACAATACCCTTTATTAAATAACACATTTCAATTTACTGCCATACCCAGGATTCAAACCTATAACCTGTTGAATTCTAATCAAACACCATACTCATTGAGCTATTTGATCCTGCATAAAAACTATGAACATTATATGAAGCTACTGGTACTTTGTAAAAAAATAATCACCATTGCAGTTGAGCAGATTTATGTAGTGTGGAGCCACACATCCAATCCCTTCCAGCCACACACTATATAGATCTGCTCAGCCTCAATAATTTGCAATCTGCTTAGCCGCTAATCATTTTTTCAAGTACAAAGTAAGCAAGGTAAGCTTCAAATAGAATTATCTAGCGTAGAATTATCAACCTTTCTATGTAGGGGCAGATAGATAGCTCAATAAATAGATTGTCTAAATGTAATGCCACAGATAATGAGTTTGAATCCTGGGTATGTCAGCATTTTGAAATGTAATAAAGGGCAGTGTGACTGAATAACAAAGAAATCTCAAGTTCAGTTCAAGAATGTTGTATAGGTTAGGGATGGCCATTGACCATCGATGATTCCAAATAATCGATCGTTTAAGGCCAATGTTAAATGGTTTTGCCATCGATGGGAGAGAACCAGATGGTTTCCCCATCGATGGCTTAGCATAATTTTTTTTTATTTTTTTGCAAGGTATAGGGAAAGGGAGCTTAGCTCCACCCTGACACCCACAAAGCCCTGCCTCCAGGCTGTGATTGGCCCGTGGGTCATTCCCTGTAATAACAGTGATGACCATCGATGAGTGAAACCATCGATAGCCACCAATAGCATTGTTGGTGACCATCGATGGTCACTCACAGTTTTGCCAATGATGGTAATCATCGATGGCGAACACTGGCCATCCCTAATATAGCTATTAGCAACGCTAGGGGTGGAAGTAGGAAACAGCAGCGGTCAGGAGATGCTGGGCTTCAAAGAGGGGGAAAGCTGCAAGTGAAAGTAATTAAAACAGATAATTGGCAAGTGCTGCCAACAGCGCCCCCCTACCCTGCAGCGCTATGTGTGGTGCCCCCTCTGTACACACCTAGTTACAGCCCTGAAGAACGCTATAGCGATACCAGTTAGTTAGCCAGAAGCCAGGGATCCCCACAAGCTAAATTACTGTGCAGTGGTGACTTGTTTGCATCTTATGTTGCAATACATATAAACTGATGTCAATGTTATCGACTGCATAGGATTGATTTTGTCTTTTCTGATGTCTTGTTGTCTTTGAGTATTGTTTGTAGGCTCATACCTGAGTATTTCCTAATGAAGAGTATTGTTTAAATGCCATTTGTTTGCTCTTCAATCGCTGTATTATTTTAGATAAATACAGAATATATGTTTGTACAAAATGTTATAAAAGCTACATGGTTTAGTAATAAATGTGCCAGATTGGCTTCTGTGGCAAATGTTGTGTCACATTGTTTAGTGGTGAGCAAAGGGGTTTCCCCAGTGTCCCCTTGGTGTTCTTTTTCAAGACACTCCCCAGCAGATCCTTAGAGTGATTTGGATGAATGTACTGATAACAGCTACAGAGGTGAGAAAGCACCTGTACTATTCTATACACATATGCCTTTACCCTGCACACAGGGCCGGTTCGAGGGCCCTCTGCGCCCCGGGCAGGAAATGGGGGTGTGGCTTAATACAGGAGGCGTGGTCAGTTACGCCCCCTGTACAGTAGTAGCGCCGCTTAAATGCTGAGCGGTGCGCGATGACGTCATCGCGCACCGCTCAGCAAAAGATCCTCTCCACAAAGGGAAACTAGACGCGTAGCATCTAGTTCCCTTCGTGGAGAGGACCTTTGCTGTGCGGTGCGCGATGACGTCATCGCGCACCGCTCAGCAAAGGTCCTCTCCACGAAGGGAAACTAGACGCGTAGCGTCTAGTTCCCTTCACAGGGGACACAGCAGCGGACAGCACACAGCGGGCAGCGGAGGGCACAGCAGTGGCGGATCTTGCCATGGTGCGGCGCCTTCCGGACGGCGCCAGCGCCCTCCGGAAGGCGGCGCCCCGGGCAAAAGTCCTGCTTGCCCGTGGCAAGATCCGCTACTGCCTGCACATCACAGAAAGAGGTGAGACATACCTGAAGTCACAGCAATCTATGTTCACTGTACTTAACTGATTGAATTGACTTAAGGTACAGTAGCATTAAATATTTTATATTTGAGCATGCTTTTAATTATATTTTATATGGAATGTGCACCTTTAATAATAGCTTCAAATATACTATTTTCTGTGCAGATATTACGTACAAGTAGGGTAAAACACCTTTACTGTTACTTCTAATCAGTGGTGTAAGTTCACTTCGACCCAGTTGCCCAGAAGCAAGATAAATAATGGTGCGCCCCACCCCCACCAATATATAGATAAATATATGTATGTATGTATGTATGTATGTATGTATGTAAGTATGTATGTATGTATGTATGTATGTATGTGTGTATGTATATATATATATATATATTTATATATATATAAACACATATATATATATATATATATATGTATACAGTGTGTGTGTGTGTGTGTGTGTGTGTGTGTGTGTGTGTGTGTGTGTGTGTGTGTGTGTGGAGTGCTCTGAATTTTTTTTTTGCATATACTGTGTGTATACATTTCATTGTCTGTTATTTTAAATCACAGATTTCTTAGCAGTCATACCCAGGATTAGAACCCATGACCTTTTACAAAGACACTTTCTGATGGAGCTACTGTATTTGCTCCTGTATAGGAAGCATGAGAATTCTAACTATATGTAGTTACGTGTAATTGTCAGAGAAGTAACTTCATTTAGTTAGAATTCTACTTTCTCTTACGTCCTAGAGGATGCTGGGGACTCCGTAAGGACCATGGGGAATAGACGGGCTTCGCAGGAGACATGGGCACTAAAAAGAACTTTAGATATGGGTGTGCACTGGCTCCTCCCACTATGCCCCTCCTCCAGACCTCAGTTTGATACTGTGCCCAGAGGAGACTGGGTGCATTACAGGGAGCTCTCCTGAGTTTCCTGAAAGAAAGAATTTTTGTTAGGTTTTTTAATTTCAGGGAGCCTGCTGGCAACAGGCTCCCTGCATCGAGGGACTGAGGAGAGAGAAGCAGACCTACTTAAATGCTTCTTAGGCTACTGGACACCATTAGCTCCAGAGGGAGTCGGAACGCAGGTCTCTCCTAGCTGTTCGTCCCGGAGCCGCGCCGCCGTCCTCCTCACAGAGCTGGAAGATAGAAGCCAGGTGAGTATAAGAAGATAAGAAGACTTCAGAGGCGGCAGAAGACTTCAGATCTTCACTGAGGTAACACGCAGCGGTAACGCTGCGCGCCAATGCTCCCACACAAAACACACACGGCAGGCACTGTAAGGGTGCAGGGCGCAGGGGGGGGTGCCCTGGGCAGCAATTTACACCTCTGGGACTGTTAAAACTAGATATATGGGCTCTGTTGGCTGTATATGAGTATCCCCCGCCAGTTTTTGAATGGTTTCGAGCGGGACCGAAGCTCGCTGCTGAGGGGGCGGAGCTTGATCCTCAGCACTTACCAGCGCCATTTTTCTCCACAGCACACGCTGAGAAGCTGGCTCCCCGGACTCTCCCCTGCTGAACACGGTGACAGAGGGGTTTAAAGAAGGGGGGGGGGGCACATAATTTGGTGCAATCAAGATATATATATATATATATATATATATATATATATATATAAAAGGCGCTATCTGGGAATTTTGTTTTCCAAAGTTATTAGCGCTGGGTGTGTGCTGGCATACTCTCTCTCTGTCTCTCCTAAGGGCCTTGTGGGGGAACTGTCTCCAGATTAGAGATTTCCCTGAGTGTGTGGGGTGTTGGTACACGTGTGTCGGCATGTCTGAAGCGGAAGGCTCTTCTAGGGAGGAGGTGGAGGAAATGATTGTGGTGTCTCCGTCAGCAACGCCGACACCTGACTGGATGGATATGTGGAATGTTTTAAATGCAAATGGGAATTTATTACACAAGAGATTGGACAAAGCAGAGTCTAGGGAATGTACAGGGAGTTTAGCCCTGCCTTTTACTATGTCGCAAGGACCTTCTGGGTTTCAAAAGCGCCCACTATCCCAAGTGGTAGACACGGATACCGACACAGATTCTGACTCCAGTGTCGACTATGATGATGCGAAGTTGCAGCCAAAATTGGCTAAAAGTATTCATTATATGATTATTGCAATAAAAGAGGTGTTGCATATCACAGATGACCCCTCTGTCCCTGACACTAGGGTGCACATGTATAAGGAAAAGAAACCTGAGGTAACCTTTCCCCAATCTCATGAGCTGAACGAGTTATTTGAAAAGGCTTGGGAATCTCCAGACAAAAAACTGCAGATTCCCAAAAGGATTCTTATGGCGTATCCTTTCCCGGCTAAGGACAGGATACGGTGGGAATCCTCCCCAAGGGTGGACAAAGCGTTGACACGCTTATCCAAAAAGGTAGCGCTGCCATCTCAATGAGGTCATTCCTACTCTGATGAAGGCTAGGAAGGACGTGACAGCAAAACATTATCACCGTATATGGCGGAAGTATGTATCTTGGTGTGAGTCCAGGAATGCTCCTCCTGAAGAATTCCATCTGGGCCGTTTCCTTCACTTCCTACAGACTAGAGTGAATTTGGGCCTAAAATTAGGCTCCATTAAGGTTCAGATTTCGACCCTATCCATTTTCTTTCAGAAGGAATTGGCTTCTCTCCTAGAAGTACAGACCTTTGTGAAGGGAGTGCTGCATATCCAGCCTCCTTTTGTACCTCCAGTGGCACCCTGGGACCTTAACGTGGTGTTGCGGTTCCTTAAGTCTCACTGGTTTGAGCCTCTTAAAACGGTGGAATTAAAGTTTCTCACTTGGAAAGTGGTCATGCTGTTGGCCTTGGCATCGGCAAGGCGAGTGTCGGAGTTGGCGGCTTTATCACACAAAAGCCCCTATCTGATTTTCCATGTGGATAGAGCAGAGTTGCGGACTCGTCCTCAATTTTTGCCCAAGGTGGTTTCATCTTTTCATATGAACCAACCTATTGTGGTGCCTGTGGCTACGCGGGACTTGGAGGATTCCGAGTAACTTGATGTGGTCAGGCTTTGAAAATTTTTGTGGCTAGAACGGTTCGGGTTAGGAAAACAGAGGCACTGTTTGTCCTGTATGCAGCCAACAAGGTTGGCGCTCCTGCTTCTAAGCAGACTATTGCTCGCTGGATCTGTAATACGATTCAGCAGGCTCATTCTACGGCTGTATTGCCATTACCGAATTCTGTAAAGGCCCATTCCACTAGGAAGGTGGGCTCTTCTTGGGCGGCTGCCCGAGGTGTCTTGGCATTACAGCTTTGCTGAGCGGCGACTTGGTCGGGTTCAAACACCTTTGCAAAGTTCTACAAGTTTGATACCCTGGCTGATGAGGACCTCATGTTTGTTCAATCGGTGCTGCAGAGTCATCCGCACTCTCCCGCCCGTTTTGGAGCTTTGGTATAATCCCCATGGTCCTTACGGAGTCCCCAGCATCCTCTAGGACGTAAGAGAAAATAAGATTTTAAGCCTACCGGTAAATCTTTTTCTCCTAGTCCGTAGAGGATGCTGGGCGCCCGTCCCAGTGCGGACTAAATTCTGCAAGACTTGTATACAGGTTGAGTATCCCTTATCCAAAATGCTTGGGACCAGAGGTATTTTGGATATCGGATTTTTCCGTATTTTGGAATAATTGCATACCATAATGAGATATCATGGTGATGGGACCTAAATCTAAGCACAGAATGCATTTATGTTACATATACACTTTATACACACAGCCTGAAGGTCATTTTAGCCAATATTTTTTATAACTTTGTGCATTAAACAAAGTGTGTCTACATTCACACAATTAATTTATGTTTCATATACACCTTATACACACAGCCTGGGGGTCATTTAATACAATATTATTAATAACTTTGTGTATTAAACAAAGCTTGTGTACATTGAGCCATCAAAAAACAAAGGTTTCACTATCTCAATCTCACTCAAAAAATTCCGTATTTCGGAATATTCCGTATTTCGGAATATTTGGATATGGGATACTCAACCTGTATAGTTTTTGCTTACATAAGGGTTATGTTACAGTTTTGATCAGTCTCGGGCTGATGCTGTTTTGTTTCATACTGTTATCTGGTTCGTATATTCCATGTTATACGGTGTGGATGGTGTGGGCTGGTATGAACCTTGCCCTTAGGTTAACAAAATCCTTTCCTCGTACTGTCCGTCTCCTCTGGGCACAGTTTCTCTAACTGAGGTCTGGAGGAGGGGCATAGAGGGAGGAGCCAGTGCACACCCATATCTAAAGTTCTTTTTAGTGCCCATGTCTCCTGCGGAGCCCGTCTATTCCCCATGGTCCTTACGGAGTCCCCAGCATCCTCTACGGACTAGGAGAAAAAGATTTACCGGTAGGTTTAAAATCTTATTATTTCCTCTACAGGAGCAAATTGCTTCATCAGTAAATTGTCTGTTTCCAGTGTGGTTTATAATGTGAGGTGCGGGGGACCAGTGAGGAAGTCGGCCACTGAAGAGATAGCGGCAGCAATCAATTATCTTAATTCAGTGGTGTCACAAAATGGGAGGAGAGGTGCCCCCCTTCAAAGCAGGAGCCCAGCGGCAGATGACTCCGTTGTCTCCCAGACTTACGCCTCTGCTTTTAATGCTGTCAAGCCGCATCTTTACTCTATTGTGTGGTGTAAGTACAGTATACCCAATATGGATCAACTGTCTAAGATGCACACAGCTAAACATGTGTAATGCACTCTCACCCGTACAGCTATTCCTCCTTATGTTTAGGGTACACATATGTCCAACTCTATTTAACTCTAAAATGTTTTTATTGCTATGAATGTATCATTATAGAATACCATTACAGTGTTTTTAATGGATGCATAATATTAACCCTGCGAGTATGAGTCCTTCTAGACTGCAGACGAGTAATTTAATTACAGAAATGTAATTCTGGAAGTAAAGCTTTACATAATGATAGACAGTGAGCTGTGTTTTTGTTTCACCAGATCAAATATACTGTACACATTACAGTAATCCTATATATCTCTTTAATGTTGTTATTTCAGTATCTCTGAGTGCCATCTTCCCCTCTCTGCAATTCCTCTTGTCCAGGAACATCTCAAAAACAAAAGGCCTGAGGGAGCACAGCAATGTTTCCTACAAAACAAAACAAAAAAACAGCATTTGTGAATGTGAAATGTGAGCACGATTAATGTGGCGGACAGAAGCCAGTGTTCAAGATAACAGGTCTCATGTATCATCTGTATTTCATAAGCCGTCCATTGATTTTATTAACGGCCTCGCCGTCCATCCCCCTACCTTCTTTTCTCCCCAATAAACACGCGGACAACTGAATTGCGATTTAAAAGGTCACAGCCAAATTTATTGATTGGATTAGAATTGGTACTCTATAAGTGGGTGGCGAGAAAGCAGTGCATACCCCCGGCTACAGCCTCCATATTAATTTCTCCTCAATTAAACAACGGGGCGGAACCTAAGTCCCGCCCTTGCGCAAGTTAGCTGAGCGGTACCACTTCCCCTCATCGGCATAGCACCGGTCCACCCTTAAGATGACGACCGTGTCGGCCCTTGAGGCCACGACAAATTCGCCGAGTATCTGGGGAAGTGCCGGCCAACCGACGTTGCGCTACTACAGACCGCCGAGGAGCACTGCTTGCCGCGCCTGCTGGACCTCTTTTGCCAGACCATAATTAAAGACCGAATTGGCCTGACGTTGCCACCACCGGACGTAAACTTCAGTTCAATTCCAGTTACCTCACCTTCGCCCTGGTGATAGCGAAAACTCTGGATTGCCTATCGGTGCCACCACCGAAATTAAAAAATTTTCAATTCCTAAATACCAGGGCCACATTGCCCTACCAACTGGGCGGGAGGGTGGGTGCCTTCTTGTATCCTTGATCAGCCTGAAAGAGGGAGCCTGCCTGGCACTCCTGCTCTTTTGTACCTCCCAGGTAACTCTCCTCCCCCTCTTACCTATAGGATGCTGCTATGCTACCTGCTCTATCCCCCCCCCCCCCCTCCCCTCCCCTCCCCTTTTCTCTCCTTCCTTGCCCTAGGCTCCTTCTTTAAAAACCCAGGACGCTTATTTATTCTCGGGCCTAGTTTGTCCCTCGAATTCTTTAAGCCGTCCATTGATTTTATTAACGGCCTCGCCGTCCATCCCCCTACCTTCTTTTCTCCCCAATAAACACGCGGACAACTGAATTGCGATTTAAAAGGTCACAGCCAAATTTATTGATTGGATTAGAATTGGTACTCTATAAGTGGGTGGCGAGAAAGCAGTGCATACCCCCGGCTACAGCCTCCATATTAATTTCTCCTCAATTAAACAACGGGGCGGAACCTAAGTCCCGCCCTTGCGCAAGTTAGCTGAGCGGTACCACTTCCCCTCATCGGCATAGCACCGGTCCACCCTTAAGATGACGACCGTGTCGGCCCTTGAGGCCACGACAAATTCGCCGAGTATCTGGGGAAGTGCCGGCCAACCGACGTTGCGCTACTACAGACCGCCGAGGAGCACTGCTTGCCGCCATAGCCTGGTTCCTAGAACCCAGGCCCGCCACCCCCTGCTACCTCATGCCTTCCACTGACGCTTTCTGCTATGTCGTCCAAGACTATAGCTAAACCTTCCTCTGCCAGGTGTACCCCGCCTTGCCTGAATAGTCCCTCCTCTCCGAACCTCGACAACGGGTGCCTGGCGATCGTATCGCCTTCTCCCGTTAAGAGACGGGCTACCGCCCTGTTCACCTTTCTTCTGACCCTTTGTAACCCCGTGCCCCCCTGTGCCCTTGGGACTATCTCGGACCATGTGATCCGTGTATTAGGCCACCGGCCCTTCAACCCTTGTATGCCGGCTTGAATTGCCGTAATCGGCTCGCTCCCCTAGCTTTTTCCTAGATCGCTGCCCCCTAGACCTTTTGCCCTCCTGAAAAGTAGAATTACCAATAACCGTTACCCCCTGTTGTATGCGGACCTATGGTGCAAACTTTCGCGCGACCCATATGAAGGTGAAAACCACAAAACCTCTTTTTGTTTGAGGGCAAAATTGGAAAAAGTCCTTCATTCCCCCATTTAAGGCGGGCAGCTTAAGGCCTTGGGTTTCGCGAAAGACGCAGAGCTGCCTTCTAGTCTTGCTTTTCCGCGCGTAAGTGTACCTTGTACGCTCCTGATTTCCACCTGCCCAGATTTTTGGTCTCGCCCGCTGGCAACCCCTTACGTGCCACTACTGCCATGTCTTGTCAGTTGATAATTACACTTTCAAATGGCCTGACGATGCCTCCACCGAAAATAAAAAAATAAATAAAAAATTTCTACCTCCTAACGGTGCCAATAAAAAATTTCTACATCCTAACGGTGCCGAAATTAAAAAACAACAGTTCTACATCCTAACGGGTTCAATCCGGTTAGGTATACTCATCATATAGCGCCCTATGATCTATACCTAGCAACTGACATATGACATAAGACACCCGAGAGTGCATACAAACTCCACAAAGAATGCTCTTAACTGGATTGAACCCATGACCTAAGCACTGTGAGGCCGTAATACTACCCATTGCCACATACTGGTGCGTTTACGCTGACTTGATATTCATGCCTTGCGCCAGACTATAGTTGTCCTACGTTATCCCGTATACCGCTAAGGCACATGCAGCCTTGACCCCTACTTTATGCAGAGATGAGGTACTATTCAGCCCTTAAACCTTCGCTTTGCGCCTGGACCTTTGGCTTTCCTTTTCCTTCTGTCCTGTCTACCTTATTATGATACCCTAAGTGACCATCATATTGCACGTTCACTAAAGTAGCTTTGATGGGTTTTTACTGTGATCGCTACCGCTACTTGTTGCATTTTGTATGACCGTTCGGTTCTGGAACAAACTTATTCAGCGCTTAAAGGCATAGCTAGTAAATGTAATATGAATTAAGAACTGGGACTGAACCCATGACCTCAGCGCTGTGAGGCCGTAATGCTAACCATTGCCCCATAAATGGTGCGTTTCTGCTATTCTGCTACCTAAGTGAACATAATACTGCGTATTCCCCAAAGCCGCTTTGATGGTTTTTCTATTGAGATCGCTATCGCTACTTGCTTTGTCTCCCAGGCCTGCCTTTTGTATGACACTCAGGTTATATAACAAGCGGTTATCATTATCACTATATACCACATAATACAATGCCAGGGGATTAAACCATGCGTTTAGCACAGTGGAAGTTGTACTGCGTAGCGCTGGGCTGTACCGCGCTATGCAAATCGTGGTCTGTCTATTTTTTATTTATTTTTATTTATTCATTATTATTATTATTATTATTATTTTTGGTTTTTGTTACTGCCTCGTTATGCTCTGTGTACCCATGCATTTTCTAATGTATGGACTGTGCAAGGCATTGCAAATCGCCTGTGACGCCTTCCTACTAACTGCAATACAATAATAATGGAGCTAAGGCCACGGGTAATACTGAAAAAATTTGCTAGTATGAACGTTATGGTGCGTGACTGTCCCCCACTGATCTGTATTATACTGTTCTTATATACCTACTATCAATGCAATAATACATGCTCACGGCAATGCGATGACTGTTCTGCCTTATATTATATAATTCATCGCTATTCCCCTCTATAATGTGCAAAATACCCCCCGGCCATTCGATCCGGTATTAAGCTTTATATTAGCCCGCTAGTATACCTATGATGCTGAAATATGCTCTTGCCGCCATGCCCTCAGTAATCATTACGCTGTATACCTAGTACGACCCGTATCCTGTAATATACCCATGCGGCAATGACATCGCTGATTTGCTTTATCTCGTATACTTCCCCTTTCACACTGCCGCCCGTATTTTGCCATTTTAACTGGCTTCCTAAACGGGTCAAACTGCGATGTGAAAAGGGTCCCCTTCAATTTACCGCTTTCAAACTACAGGTATTTTGAACGGTAAAAGAAGGGTCCTCCCCGTTTCAGTCCCATTTCACTGTGCAGTGTTAAAGGGTCTGAAACGGTATTTGCAAGCCCCAGCAGGTCATAGGCTGTCTCCATGTGTGATGTCAGCAGCCACAACCAGGAAACAGCTTGGAACACACCGGAGACCCATGTGAGAGTGGCTTTATAAACTTTTATACTGCAAAGCCATTATAAAATGTCTCATTGGAGTGATGAAGAGGTGAGGGAGCTGCTTTAGGATCAGAGGGGATGAGGAAATCTGCAGACAAATTACTGGGACAGTCAAGAATACCCTCATATATAAAAACATAGCAAAATGCTTCCAGCTGCTGGGTTCCATCGTACTACTATCCAAATTTATTAATAATTAATTAATTAATACTTATTAATAATGTGTGGTTAGAAACGTCCATTTATAGCGACAACCACTGTTTTCTATGGGTGAAACGGGTTCAGTGTGACAGGTACCAAAAAAAAAAAAAAAAAAAAAAAAAAATTAATGAAATGGTAATATACTGGTTACAACATGAGATGTGAAAGGGGTTTAACTGCTCAGACCCGTTTTAAGAACCGTTTCAAATACCGTTTCAAAAGCAGGTTTTGCGATGTGAGCAGCATTGCTAGTACCTATTCTACCCTGCAATATATACACGCCGTTGCACTTCTGCGATCCTTGCATCACTCGCATATTATAACCTTACCATACTTTATACGCTGTAATTTAATACTGACTGCAATGTAACCACTGACCCATGTTATACTGTCTACTATGACACTATTACACACTATGCGCTGCCATAACCCCCACAACCCTGTAATTCTACCCAGCCCCCCACTGCCCTTTTATTTCCTTTATTTATGTATTTTTATTTTTACACCCCCCCCTCGTATACCTTACACTGGTCACCCTGCTGGGAGGGGTTATGTGCAGGGGAGAAGCTGAAAGGGAACCACCACCATTGTTGGAGGAGGGGAGATAAGATAACCCCCAGCCAGATAGCGTCTGCTGGACATGCTATCAGTAATTAAGAAGGGGGGAAGCTATTGTATTACTGTGAGAGCAAAGATTTTATGCGGGAAGCCTTAGCAACGGGGAAGGGGGGGGGGGGGGTTGCTTAGATGTGGGGTTTGCTATCCCTGCAGCAGCTGAATGTCCCATGCGTTTGTCTTTTAAAACCAACTCCAAGGCTGGAGTGATTATCTTATGTTTTCTTACCAGACAGTCGCTTTAACCCACTAAGCCATAGCGCAGAAGCCATACCCCTAGCCGGTAAATACATGATACTTATCTGGGTGGTCCCTCTGCGTGCCTCCTAAGGAATCATTAGATTGCAAAGTTTCGCGTGGGCTCCCCCTGAAGCTAAGCCGTAGGGAGAAGCGAGACGAGTCGCCTGATCATCTGTAAGTAAGTACAGCAAGTGAGAGGGAAAAGTACCATATTTCAAAGTAACATGACCGAAAAGGGAACATTCATGGAAATAATTAATTAACTAACAACCCAATAACTTGCATTAATAAATAGGCTGGCTGATTGATATGGGTATTGGTACTGGCTAGCGCCCGTGCAGCCTGGCGGATATGGCGGGGCTGATACCCGGTGGAGTGGGCTGCGGCGGGCCAGCAGCTTGCCCACTGCGGATAATGGGCTGTGGGGAAGTGCTGTCCCGCATGCCACCCGAGGGGGGGGGGGGGGGAGCGCTGCAAGCTGCTGCCCCCATCCCACTTGCTCTGGCTGTGCAAAATGAGTGTTTAACAACTATTTTTCTATATAAACATTACTCAATTACCGACATAGGAGTATACACAGATAAATTGTAAGCTAACATGGTGCTGTTATAAAGAATGAGAAACTGTGACCTGTAAAATGTGGATTACTCCAAATGATCTTTACATTTTTGAAATCTTACTTTCCTATAATGTTATATTTTCATGTTATATTTTTATTGTATCATATTTACTTACCTTTAAAACATGCTTACATGGTATTCAAACCAATGACCTTCTTAACTTGAAAGTGCAAACCCTACACCTTACCAACTGTGCTAACCAGTCCTGGTTGCATGCTGTTAATGCCTTGGGATGCGGGGGGGTTACATGTGGGCTCCGGCGGTGGTGCCTGCCCCTGGTTTGCACGTCCCAACGTGTATGGGTACGTGCTATACATGTCCAGGGATGCGGGGGGTGTACGTGCGGGCTCCGGCGGTGGGGCATGTCCCTCCGGAGCCGCAATCTGCTGCTGCCGCCTATTGTTTGTGCGCCCCCTCATTTGTGGGTCCGTGCCGGTGCCTAGGGCTGCGGGGGGGAGATTCTGTGTGTGCTCCGGCGGTGGGGCCTGCACCGCCGAAGCCGGGGTTTCGGGTCCCGTGGCCGCGTGCAGTACCGCCCGCTGCCGCGGACTTCGGTGCGTCTGCTTGTATGAGACGCTGGGGGGGGGGGGGGGGGCTGCATTCCTCTTAGGCCTGGGCATGCTGTTTGTGCAGCGATGGGTCTAAATGAACTTGGGCTAAACTGTGTATGGATGCTTGAATGGGGACTGCAGTGTGTGTATATACCTGCAGTTTGGGAGAGGGGGAGTTCAGGGGGGGGGTTAGTAATGTAAATTGTACTTATTCCTTCCTTTGATTCCAGGAGCTGTGATGGTGGGTGCCTTCTTGTATCCTTGATCAGCCTGAAAGAGGGAGCCTGCCTGGCACTCCTGCTCTTTTGTACCTCCCAGGTAACTCTCCTCCCCCTCTTACCTATAGGATGCTGCTATGCTACCTGCTCTATCCCCCCCCCCCCCTCCCCTCCCCTCCCCTTTTCTCTCCTTCCTTGCCCTAGGCTCCTTCTTTAAAAACCCAGGACGCTTATTTATTCTCGGGCCTAGTTTGTCCCTCGAATTCTTTTCTCAAGCTGCACTCTGCAGGGGATTTCATTTACATTTGCCTGAAAAGAAATTGTACTTCATTTGGCAGCAGAAACCTGTTCTTAACACTGAAGTCATCTTATTTCCTCTTCAGATATCAGATTAACTGTTTCACTATGACAAAGCTGGCTTCAGAGGACTCACTTGGTACTAGATCAAAGAGAGGTACAAGATAAATAAATAATACTAGCTGATGTGCCCCGTTTAACTCGCCCAAAGGTTTGCTGAGCAGAACATTTTACCCCTTTTCACCCGCTTAGGAGTCAAATTTGTAAAAATCCCTGCTTAGTGTGTGTCTGCAAATAACTGTCACAGTTTCCAGACCACCGAGCAGGTCACATGTTACAGGTCATCCAGCAGGTGCACAGGGAGAATTCATCGTCATTTTCCAGAGCACAATGGTAATGCATTGTAAATGGCAGGCAGACATTTTGCCACATAACTCCGAAATGAAGCAACCAATTGCAACGCCAATATAATTCTGCAAATCTATGGACCATGAACTTTAATTTGGTTTATAATGTGCACTGCTCAGACAACAGCATTATAGAAATAAGTCACTCATAAAAGTTGTCCTTCTGATATTAATATATAGATACTATCTGAATACCCATGCTATGCTATGGGATGAGTATGGTAAATTAGAATTATAGTTGTTCGTTAATTTATGTTGGTTGGAGATCTAGTATATAGGCATATCTTTCTTCCCTGATCCACTTTTTGTAGTGGCCGGACCCATTTTTGGTCTGCCAAGGGACCCTACTCTTCAAACTATACAACTCTCAGTCTGTGGCTTCTTGCTGTCTCCATTCCCCTCCTCACATCATGTCAGTGCCCCTGTGAAACGATCGAGTTATTTACAGTTTCTTATATAGCGCAGAACATTATGCATCTCCTGATATACTCTGTGCTGATGGGGGACCCCACTGCTTCCACTATATAACTGTGTGTGTGTGTTCGTGCTACCTCCATTCCCCTCCTGACATCATGTCACTGCCCTGCCACATGCAGCCCTGTCCTGCCTGACATATCATGCATCTCCTAATATACTCTGTACTGCTGGGGACCCTGCTCCTCCCACTATATAACTCTCAGCATGTGGTTTCCTGCTATCTCCATTCCCCTCCTCACATCATATCACTGCCACATGAAGCCCTGTCATCACAGACATATCATGCATGTCCTGATATAGTCTGTGCTGCTGGCCCACCACTAGGGGTGTGTTATCCCCACAGTGTTTGTTTCCAGATTGTAAGTCATATGTGTACCAAGTTTAGTGTAAATTGCATCAGGCATTCCAGAGTTATGCTTTCTCCTGAAATACTCTGTGATGCTGCCTCACCCCTAGGGGTGATAGTGGTGTCGTACTACACAGTGTTTGTTCCCAGATTGTAAGTTATATGTGTACCAAGTTTGGTGTAAATTGCTCCATGCATTCCAGAGTTATGCTGTTTACGGAAATATTCTGTGCTGCTGCCACACAACTAGGGGTGCTAGGGGTATCTTACCCCCACACTGTTTGTTCCCAGATAGTAAGTCATATGTGTACCAAGTATGGTGTAAATTGCTGCAGGCATTTTGGAGTTATGCTGGAACATACATATATACATGCATACATACATACATACATACATACACACATACATTTTTGGTGATATCTGTGGATGGGCAGTGACATTTGTAAAACCGGTTCTTAGCAAGCACCTGGGACCAAAAGAGAAGCTACCTGCCAAGTTTCAAGATTGTAGGCCTTGTGCTTTAAGAGATTTTGTTATGAGTCAGTCTCCTTTTTTGCCTTTTATATATGTAATACCCCATATATGTAGTAATAATTTTTTTTTACCAACAGGGGTCCCCTTGGCTAAAATAGTCCTTCACTATGGTCAATATGATTGGAGCCCATAGAATAACATGGGCTGTGTACTAGATCCCTGGCAACTTTGGTCAGGAATTAGTTTGGCGCCACTGCATGCTATTTTTAGCCCCCCTCACCCAGCAACTGAATTCCCCAGGAAAACTGGCCCCTCATTGATTGACACCCCCCCCCCCCCCCCCCGTGGTTGCATGGTAGAAAATCCCTTGGGGAGTGCTGTTGCTGTGGCCCGGGAGCCAGTCATCCAGAAGGACGGGGGTGGCGTTGGGACCTGAAGTCCTTTCCCTAGGGCCCCGCAGCGCGGGAATAGGGAGTTCTGCCGCCTGGAGAAGAAAGAGAGTTCGGCCGAAGCCTGGTGTCCTGCCCTGCAGGGTGAAGAAGGAGCTGCTGCCTGAAGAAGAGGAGAAGCACAGCTTACCTGATCACAGACCGTGGATTGGAGTCGGGACACTGGAGGAAGGAGCTGGACCACCTGCCTGGATCCTGTGGATTAGTGCCAGTTGATCCTGAATGTGGAGCTGCCGGGAGAGGATCGCGAGGAGAGAGAGAGTGAGAGACCTCCGTAGCCTGTCCAGGACCCACGCTGAAGGAAGCCGGCCGTGTCGCGGAGTGAGGAGCGCCACATCCGGAGCGTGTAGAGAGGCATCCAGGAAGACGGGAGTTGTCGTCTGCCGTCAGCCCGACCGGTCCAGGATCAGGCCCCGCGGACCATTGAGGACGTAGCCCGGCCCCACAGAGGACGACCCCAGAGAGGGAGGAATGAAGGACAGCATGTTCCGGAGAAGGACCCTGGACCACCATCTGCGGGAACAGAGGGTACATCCCCGGTGCGGTGCTCAGCATACTGGATGGCACCGAAGATCCTGTAGTCGGGTCGGAGGTGGCAGAAGCAGTGGCAAACGCAGGATTTGCATGGGGGGGTTTCCAGAACTGGGCGGAGCCAATCATGGGGGTGGGGACTGAGGTGACCCAGTATATGTTGGGTCCGTAAAACTAGTGTGTCTGTGTGTGTGTGTGTGTGTGTGTATATATATATATATATATATATATACACATATACATATATCTACACATATATATATATATATATATACATACATACACACACACATACATATACATAGCATTTTAAACATGCATACATATATATGTACACACACATACAGTACACATATATATATACACATGTATATATATATATATCTATCTATCTATCATGTGTGTGTGTGTGTGTGTGTGTGTGTGTGTGTTTATATGTATGTATGTATATACATGTGTATATATGTATGCACATGGATATATATGTACTATAATTAAAATAAAGTAAACTTTTATCGCACTTACAAGTGCCACCAGGAAGACAGCAGGCTGCTGAGGATGCTAGACAGCCATTAATAATACTCATGCATCTAAAAAAGGGGAGGGGGGTTTCTGGGTGCTCGGAAAC
Organism: Pseudophryne corroboree; assembly: GCF_028390025.1. Taxonomy (NCBI): domain Eukaryota; kingdom Metazoa; phylum Chordata; class Amphibia; order Anura; family Myobatrachidae; genus Pseudophryne; species Pseudophryne corroboree. Next base: position 785,777,320 of record NC_086447.1, read on the forward strand.
CCCCCCTGGGTGCGCCACCGAGAAGAGCCGCAGCAGGTGTGAGATCCTATTGCCCTTACACTGCCATACTCTGCCCCTGTGGTTAACCCTTCCGCTGCCAAACTCTGCAATAGGAGGCCTCATCTAGTTGCGGTAGCCTGGTATAACCCTGAAAATTGTAGAACATACGGTTCAGTAATACATGTGCTTTGGAAATGTGGTACCTATGGGTTACGCTGCGCCATTGAACTGAAGTAAAATGGTATTTTAGATTGTTTTATAGAGTGCTCATGCTCGGTTATTGCACTTGTCTGCTATTTCACCACTGTGTTATGCAAGCTCCGCCCACCAGTGTTTATTCAAGTTATTACTACTCTGTGCTGTTATTTATTTCAAAGGCGGGTGATTAATGACTGTGTTATGCAAGCTCCACCCACCAGTGCTTATTCAAGTTAATACTACTGTGTGCTGTTATTTATTTCAAAGGTGGGTGATTAATGACTGTGTTATGCAAGCTCCGCCCACCAGTGCTTATTCAAGTTAATACTGCTGTGTGCTGTTATGTATATCAAAGGCCGGTGATTATTGACTGTGTTATGCCAGTTCCGTCCACTAGTGCTTATTCAAGTTAACACTACTGTGTGCTGTTATTTAGTTCAAAGGCGGGTGATTAATGACTGTGTTATGCCAGCTCCGCCCACCAGTGCTTATTCAAGTTAATACTACTGTGTGCTGTTATTTAGTTCAAAAGCGGGTGATTAATGACTGTGTTATGCAAGCTCCACCCACCAGTGCTTTTTCAAGTTAATACTACTGTGTGCTGTTATGTATATCAAAGGCGGGTGATTAATGACTGTGTAATGCAAGCTCCGCTCACCAGTGCTTATTCAAGTTAATACTGCTGTATGCTGTTATTTATTTCAAAGGTGGGTGATTGGTGACTGTGTTATGCAAGCTCCGCCCACTAGTTATTTAAGTTAACACAGCTTTGTGCTATATAGAGACACCAGCTTGCTCACCTGTTCCCGCAATATACCTGCTTTATTGTCAACACTGGTTATACGAGACTGTGCTTTATAGAGATGCCAGCTTGCTCACCTGTTCCTGCAATTTCCCTGTTTTATCGTTACTGCTGGCTATAAGAAGTTGAGAAATGTTTGGACACTATCTTACTTACCTTGTTTGTAAACTTACCAGCCCACTTGCAATTTCATTTTCATTCACTTTGATTAAGTGGCATACAGCCAAAGCCGGTGGTAAGGGAGTGTCACCTGCTCATTAGCCTAGGGTGGTAATTCATTGTGCTAATTCTGTGTTTGTTATATGATTTCTGTGAATCCTTTTAATTTTGTCAATACAATAAAATTGTGTTGTATGCATTACGTGCCAGTCTGTGTCTGCTTCACAAAGGGAATCGCACTCTTGCCTCTCTGTCACGGGGTGCTGGTAGCAGCAAGATACCGGAAGACCATCAGCTGGAAGTAGAGACAATCAGTACACCCGCGGACTGGGGGATTACATCACCTTTTTCTGGTGTCACGAACAGTGTCAGAGACTTCTGGCAAGCCAATTCCCACAGACACAATGGATAAAGAATTGCAGGCCTCAAGCAGTAGCAGTGCCCAGGTGGGGGCGCAGATTTTAACCCCAATAACCATGTCGTATTATTTTGGTGCACCCTGGTTTCCTTGTTATTCGTGTGAGGCGGAAAACAAAGGGGCCGAAAATTTCAAGGACTTTAAAGCAAAAATTAGTTTGATGTTTATGCTATACTCTCTTACTGAAAGTCGAAAGGTAGAGGTGTTGAAAGGGCAATTAAAGGGTACCGCTCTGAGGGAAGTAAATTCATGGCCTGACCGTGAGAAGAAGACGGTGGACCAGATCTTTGAAAGATTGATGAAGATATTTGAGATAAAAACCCTTTCTGAATTAAAAACACGGTTTTACGCTAGGACGCAACAACATGGGGAATCATTGCAAGATTTTGTACTTAGTCTACAAGAAGCATTGAAAGCTATCCAACAAGTGGATACCGGGACATAAATAAAACCCTGATCGACCAATTTATTGAAAGAAAAAGAGAAGAGAGTGCCAAATCCCAACTCAAATTATTACAGAACCAAGCACCGGATGAAACGTTTCTGGATTTTAAAGAGACTGCTATTAAGATCTTTGGAATCAGTTCTGACAAATGGGAGTGCCCACCTCGGCCACATGTAGCCTCCACCGCACAGCGTGAACATTCTGCTGCAAGTAGTACCATAGACTTACTAAGTAAACAAGTTGCGGAACTAACTCGAGAAGTTAAAGCATGGAAAGATCGGCAACAAGAAACCCCAGGAAATTTGAGAACAGAGCTTCAAGGGAACTGGAGACCTGCACAAAGGTCCTTCGGGGATAATTGGAGGTCCTCAGCAAAATTTGGAAGACGCCCAATGGATCAATTCGATCAACAGGGGCGACCCATTTGTCGCAGATGCCAACAGTGTGGTCATGTAGATCGATAGTGTCGATCGGAGGCTTTAAACTCGGAAGTCCCGCGGCAGCGGACCGACCCTCGGGACTTCCAGCAATTAGGTCCAAGAAGAGAAATGTGCCGGATGAAGTATGTAGGACAGTGCCCCAGTCTGGGGATATGTATTCATGGAGTAGAGATTTCGGCCTTGTTAGATACCGGATCGCAAGTAACGACCATTCAATGGAACAAGTTCCAGGAACATTGACAAGATGTGGATCTTATCCCGCCACCTCCAAACTGGCTGAACTTATTGGCCAGCGATGGTCAGCTGATTCCATACTGTGGTTACTGGAAGTGTGACATTCAGATTGGTGAGACCTGTCCATATCAACAGGGGTGCATCATCACTAACGTGGATGAGAAGGGTTTGCCAGCAGTTACACTGGGAATGAGCATATTGCAACACTGCCCTAATGAACTAGTAAATGCTCTGCAAAGAGAGGTGGAAGTATGCTCAGAGCAAGAAAAGAAAGGGCTAGAGAACTGATGAAAACATTACGAGCGCAACAGAGCTTCACAAGCCCCAGTGGTCATGTGGGGAAAGTGAAAATTGCCAAACAACATGCTGTCGCGTTGGAACCAAATACTGAGACCGTATTATGGTGTAAAAGCAAAATCGGCCCTGGTGGACGAGATTATGAAGCCCTAGTTGAACCGGATTACCGGAAAACATCTTTACAGGCCCTTGTAGCTAAGAGCATAGTGCAAGTTAATAAAGGGAGGTTGCTCCGGTTTCTCAACCCATTTGATCACCCAATCAATCTTTACCGGAATCAGGCAGTTGCTACCCTGACCAGCGTAACTTTTCAGAACATTTATCCCGTGCCCGGCTCAGACATGCAGTTATGTTCCCGAATCATAGAGGGTATGCAAGAAGATGACGATTCTCCATGGTGGAAGTATATCGAAGTAGGCACACCGGACACCCCTGAGGAACACAGGGAGAGAACATTGGTGGTGGTCCAAAAGATTCAGGCAGCTTTCAGTCTAGCGCCAGGGGACTTTGGCTATGTGAAAACAATACAGCATCGGATTCCTACTGGGAATAATCCACCAATTAGGGAACGTCACCGGCCACTGGCCCTAGCAATGTATCAGCCTGTCAAGAAAATGTTGGAGGATATGAAAGAGTCAGAAGTCATCAGAGAGAGTTACAGCCCATGGGCAGCCCCAATGGTGCTGGTACGAAAGAAAGATGGTTCCCTACGATTCTGCGTGGATTATCGTCGGTTGAATCACATTACCCATAAAGATGCATATCCACTTCCCAGAATTGAGGAAACATTGACTGCACTTAATTCGGCAAGATATTTCTCAACCTTGGACCTCACTAGCGGGTACTAGCAGATACCAGTGGCCCCTGAAGATTTCGGGAGAAAACAGCTTTTATCACACCTACGGGCCTTTATGAGTTTTAAAGGATGCCATTTGGGCTGTGTAACGCTCCAGGAACTTTCCAAACAGTCATGGAACACGGTTTAGGATATAAGAACCTCAACATGGTCCTGCTTTACCTGGATGACATCATTATTTTCTCTCGATCTTATGAGGAGCATCTAAGACATCTCCATGAAGTTTTCCAAAAGTTGGCAAAATACGGGTTAAAGGTGAAACCATCTAAATGTCACCTTCTAAGGACATCTGTACAGTACCTTGAGCATATCGTTAGTGCCAAAGGCATTTCTCCCGACCCGGATAAGATTCGGGCAGTGCAGGAGTGGCCAGTTCCCAAAACCCTGAAAGATGTCCGGGCCTTCAAAGGTTTTGCAGGATACTACTGCAGATTCATTCAAGATTTTTAAAAAATCGGCTCACCTCTCCTCAGTCTCCTTCGAGTGGTGTCAAGAGTACGTTCAGTCCCAAAAGGACCTATTCCTTGGACAGAAACACAACAGCAATCATTCAAATCTTTAAAAATGGCCCTAACAAGCGCTCCACTTCTGGCCTACCCAAATTATGAACATCTTTTCCACTTGTATATTGACGCTAGCTACCAGGGGCTGGGAGCAGTCCTATCACAAGTTCAAGGGAATCAAGAAAGGGCGATCACTTACGCCAGCCAAGGAGTAACCAAAACTGAGTGGAAAGATAGTAACTACAGCGCTTTCAAGCTAGTGTTTCTTGCTGTAGTATGGGCCATCACTGTGAAATTAAAAAATTACCTGGCAGCCTCGAAATTTACAGTCTTCACGGATAACAACCCACTTGCTCATTTGCAGATGGCATGTTTGGGAGCCCTAGAACAGAGGTGGTGTTCAAGATTAGCGAATTTGAACTTTACAATCAAGTATCGCAAAGGGAGGCAGCACGACAATGCTGACGCTCTGTCCAGGCTACCGCTGCATCTGGAAAGCAAGGGAGAGTATATCTGGGAGGAAATTGAGTTACAAACTATCCCTGAAAGAGATATCCAACAAAAATTAATTGTGATGCCTGGGGACACTACAAATTATACAAGAAGTGGAAAACAGGAATGGCACTTTGGAAACCGGCACTGGCAAGGGATCCAAGAAGAGAGTCCCATAATTAGAGAATTAATACAGTTACTTAATTCGGAGGAAGGACTCAGCAGGGACTGTCGACTGAATGCTGACCCTGAATTGGTGAAACTTTGGAGGCAGAGAGAAAAATTTCAGATACAGGGAGGACTCCTTCGGCGTTGGTCCATCCATCCAAAGACCCATCACTCTACCCTGCAAATTGTGATTCCACAAACACATGCATTTCGTATCCTAACGAAGTACCATAATGAATCAGGACACTTTGGATGCCATAAAACAGAAAACACAATAAGAGCCCGATTCTACTGGATAGGTCTACAGGTGGATCTAGAAAAATGGTGTCAGTCATGTCAGTAGTGTAACTTGAATAAGACTCCCGACCAAAAACAGATAGCTGTTCTTCATCCCATTGTGAGTACCCGACCCCTGGATCATCTCGATCATGTCAATTTGGAAGCAAGTCGCAGCAGTTACCAGTACGCCCTGACTATCATAGACCATTACACAAAATTTGTTGTCACGGTCCCCGTGAAAGATTTGTCTGCTAAGACTACAGCTGTCACCTTTTGGAAACACTTTGTTCAACCATACGGCTACCCGGAACAGATTTTAACTGATGAAGGAACTGCATTCGAATCTCAGCTATTTGCAGAATTGTGTGAACTCTATCAGTGTCATAAAATGAGGACAATGGCATACCATCCTCAGTGCAATGGCCTATGTGAGAAGATAAATCAAGCCCTGATCAACCTGCTTTGGGCCATTCCATTGCCGCGAAGACTAGACTGGCCTAGTCTGTTACCGGAGCTGACATTTCTGTACAATAACAACGAACACTGTTCTACAGGGTATACCCCTTATTATTTGATGTTTGGCCAACAAGGGAAGCTTCCCACAGATCTGCAGATGGACATACCCACAGTGACTGTCAAAGCCTATCAGCCCCGGGGAGATTGGGTAAAGGAACACCAAGAGCGTATTAAAAAAGCTAAAATATTAGTGAAACAGCGAATGGAGAAAGTACACTACAAACAGGAGAGCCTCTACAACAAGCGAGCAAATGCCAAACCCCTACAAGGAGAGAAGGTTTGGCTTAGGAAAAATGCACGATGCAGCAAATTGGACTCATGGTGGGAGGAGATTCCCTATCTGGTGGTCGAAAGGCAAAACCCTGAACTACCAACATACGTGATTACAAATGGAGAGCAGCGTACGATGGTTCATTGTAATCGGCTGCGTCTCTGTACCACCCCCACTTTGGATGTGATGGACTCTGATGCTACCGTGACAGAGAGGTTAACTTTCCCTGCAGACCAGCAAATTTGCAATCCGCTGGGGTTTATTGGGTGCCCCATGCCATTTGGAAGCCCAACATCAGAGAACGGGGCTGTAGATACAGTGACGATCCCAGAACCAATGGCTTTGGATGAAGAGATCAGACGTTCCATAAGAAGCACTAGGGGAATTCCCCTTTGAGGAACAGAGACTGAGCTGAACAGAATCTGGCAATGTAAAGAGCAGAATTGCATGTACAGCCATTTATGTTATTCAAATGTATAAATGTACTAGTTATCTAGTATTTGGAGAATTTGCTATTGTTATGCATAAGTCATACGTGAGGACACATATATTTTAGAGATGAGCGGGTTTGGCTCTGAGAGAACCGAACCGCACCTAACTTCACCATTCAAGACCGGTTCCAAGCCAGGCTCGGGTTTTCCCGACTGACTCAGAAACCCGAACGAGGCAAAACGTCATCATCCCGCTGTCGGATTCTCGCAGGTTTTGGATTCCATATAAGGAGCCACGCGTCCCCGCCATTTTTACTCCAGCATTGGAGAGGAGAGTATACAGAAAGGATGTGTCTCCATTCTATCAGTGTCCGTGGCTTGTGCTGAATCTGTCCAGTCACAGTGCTTCTGTCCTCTGCTGCCATATGTCCAGTGGTGCTGTGTTGTGCTGCATCAGTACAGTGGTGGTGTGTTGTGCTGCATCAGTCACAGTGGTGGTGTCCTTTGCTGCCATATGTCCAGTGCTGCTGTATATTAAGTCCCTTACAGTGTCGCTGTGTTGTCCTGCATCAGACCAGTGGTAGTGTCCACGGCATCAGTCAGTCCAGTGACCATTCACAGTGGTGGTGTCATCTGCTGCCATATGCCCAGTGCTGCTGTATAATTATCTGTGCCAAACCCCTACAAGGAGAGAAGGTTTGGCTTAGGAAAAATGCACGATGCAGCAAATTGGACTCATGGTGGGAGGAGATTCCCTATCTGGTGGTCGAAAGGCAAAACCCTGAACTACCAACATACGTGATTACAAATGGAGAGCAGCGTACGATGGTTCATTGTAATCGGCTGCGTCTCTGTACCACCCCCACTTTGGATGTGATGGACTCTGATGCTACCGTGACAGAGAGGTTAACTTTCCCTGCAGACCAGCAAATTTGCAATCCGCTGGGGTTTATTGGGTGCCCCATGCCATTTGGAAGCCCAACATCAGAGAACGGGGCTGTAGATACAGTGACGATCCCAGAACCAATGGCTTTGGATGAAGAGATCAGACGTTCCATAAGAAGCACTAGGGGAATTCCCCTTTGAGGAACAGAGACTGAGCTGGACAGAATCTGGCAATGTAAAGAGCAGAATTGCATGTACAGCCATTTATGTTATTCAAATGTATAAATGTACTAGTTATCTAGTATTTGGAGAATTTGCTATTGTTATGCATAAGTCATACGTGAGGACACATATATTTTAGAGATGAGCGGGTTTGGCTCTGAGAGAACCGAACCGCACCGAACTTCACCATTCAAGACCGGTTCCAAGCCAGGCTCGGGTTTTCCCGACTGACTCAGAAACCCGAACGAGGCAAAACGTCATCATCCCGCTGTCGGATTCTCGCAGGTTTTGGATTCCATATAAGGAGCCACGCGTCCCCGCCATTTTTACTCCAGCATTGGAGAGGAGAGTATACAGAAAGGATGTGTCTCCATTCTATCAGTGTCCGTGGCTTGTGCTGAATCTGTCCAGTCACAGTGCTTCTGTCCTCTGCTGCCATATGTCCAGTGGTGCTGTGTTGTGCTGCATCAGTACAGTGGTGGTGTGTTGTGCTGCATCAGTCACAGTGGTGGTGTCCTTTGCTGCCATATGTCCAGTGCTGCTGTATATTAAGTCCCTTACAGTGTCGCTGTGTTGTCCTGCATCAGACCAGTGGTAGTGTCCACGGCATCAGTCAGTCCAGTGACCATTCACAGTGGTGGTGTCATCTGCTGCCATATGCCCAGTGCTGCTGTATAATTATCTGTGTTGTCCTGCATCAGACCAGTGGTAGTGTCCTGTGCATCAGTCAGTCCAGTGACCATTCACAGTGGTGGTGTCCTCTGCTGCCATATGTCCAGTGCTGCTGTATAATAAGTCCCTTACAGTGTTGCTGTGTTGTGCTGCATCAGACCAGTGGTAGTGTCCTGGCCATCAGTCATTCCAGTGACCAGGCAGTCACAGTGGTATATGCTGCTGCTATATGTCCACTGCTGCTGTATTATAATAATAATAATAATAATAATAATAATAATAACAACAAGTCCCTTACAGTGTTGCTGTGTTGTGCTGCATCAGACCAGTGGTAGTGTCCTGGCCGTCAGTCATTCCAGTGACCAGGCAGTCACAGTGGTATACGTTGTTGCTATATGTCAACTGCTACAGTATAATAATAATAATAATAATAATAATAACCACAAATCCCTCACAGTGTTGCTGTGTTGTGCTGCATCAGACCAGCGGTAGTGACCAGGCAGTCACAGTGGTATACGCTGCTGCTATATATCCACTGCTGCCGTATAATAATAATAACAACCACAAGTCCCTTACAGTGTTGCTGTGTTGTGCTGCATCAGACCAGTGGTAGTGTCCTGGCCATCAGCCATCAGTCATTCCTGTGCCGCATATTGTGTTACATAACTCCAGAAACATAACGAAGAACAAAAATTTGGATGATAAAATAGGGAAAGATCAAGAACCACTTCATCCTAGTGCTGAAGCTGCTGCCACTAGCCATGACATAGACGATGAAATGCCATCAACGTCATCTGCCAAGGCCGATGCCCAATGTGATAGTAGAGGGCATGTAAAATCCAAAAAGCCAAAGTTCAGTAAACAGACCCAAAAAAAGAAATTTAAATGGTCTGAGGAGAAACGTAAACTTGCCAACATGCCATTTACGACACGGGGGTATATTTGCTTAAATTCGTATTTGTGTCGATTTGGAGGGAGTTTAAACACGAATTACATTGAATGTGTGAATTTGCAACTTTTTAAATTTTTTACACCACATTTACTATGCTGTCGTATTCTACATTTTCGTTTTTTACGATGTCGATGTCATTTGTAATTTCGGCCAGTGTTTTACGGGAGTGAATAGTAAAACACTGCTGACATTAACACAATGAATCTTGGCCGGATCTGTGTGATCCGTGCAGGCTTCTTTGTGCACCTTTAAAATGAAAAATAAAGTGTTAAAAATCAAGAAAAAAATTGCGTGGGGTCCCACCTCCTAAGCATAACCAGCCTCGGTCTCTTTGAGCCGGTCCTGGTTGAAAAAATATGGGGGGAAAAATGACAGGGGTTCCCCCATATTTGATCAACCAGCACCGGGCTCTGCGCCTGGTCCTGGTGCCAAAAATATGGGGGACAAAAAGCGTAGGGGTCCCCCGTATTTTTAACACCAGCACCGGGCTCCACTAGTCAGAGAGATAATGCCACAGCTGGGGGACACTTTTTATATAGGTCCCTGTGGCCCTGGCATTAAATCACTAACTAGTCACCCCTGGCCGGGGTACCCTGGAGGAGTGGGGACCCCTTAAATCAAGCCAGGGGTGAAGCCCGAGGCTGTCCCCCCCATCCAAGGGCGGCGGATGGGGGGCTGATAGACAAGTGTAAAAAAAGAATATTGTTTTTTGTAGCAGTACTACAAGTCCCAGCAAGCCTCCCCCGCAAGCTGGTACTTGGAGAACCACAAGTACCAGCATGCGGTGGAAAAACGGGCCCGCTGGTACCTGTAGTACTACTACAGAAAAAATACCCAACAAAAAACAGATCACACACACCGTGACAGTAAAACTTTATTACATACATACACACCTACATACACACATACTTACCTATGTTCACACGAGGCTCGGTCCACTTCTCCATGTAGAATCCACGGGGTACCTGTGAATAAAATTATACTCACACAATCCAGTGTAGCTTCTGTCCTCTTCTACTTGTAATCCACGTACTTGGCAAAAAAACAAACCGAAAAACCCGAACCACGCACTGAAAGGTGTCCCATGTTTACACATGGGACCCCTTTCCTCGACTGCCGGGACCCCCCGTGACTCCTGTCAAAGAGGGTCCCTTCAGCCAATCAGGGTGCGCCACGTCGTGGCACTCTTCTGATTGGCTGTGCGCTCCTGAGCTGTCAGTCAGGCTGCGCACGGCAGAGATACAATGTAGCGCATAGGCGCTCCATTGTATCCATGGGTGGGAACTTTGCGGTCAGCGGTTGACCGCGAGTAACCTCAACCGCTGACCGCAAAGTTTCCACCATTGGATACAATTGAGCGCCTATGCGCTACATTGTATCTCTGCGGTGCGCAGCCTGACTGACAGCTCAGGAGCGCACAGCCAATCAGGAGAGTGCCACGACGTGGCGCTCCCTGATTGGCTGAAGGGACCCTCTTTGACAGGAGTCACGGAGGGTCCCGGCAGTCGGGGAAAGGGGTCCCATGTGTAAACATGGGACCCCTTTCAGTGCGTGGTTCGGGTTTTTCGGTTTGGTTTTTTTGCCAAGTACGTGGATTACAAGTAGAAGAGGACAGAAGCTACACTGGATTGTGTGAGTATAATTTTATTCACAGGTACCCCATGGATTCTACATGGAGAAGTGGACAGAGCCTCGTGTGAACATAGGTAAGTATGTGTGTATGTAGGTGTGTATGTATGTAATAAAGTTTTACTGTCACGGTGTGTGTGATCTGTTTTTTGTTGGGTATTTTTTTTGTAGTAGTACTACAGGTACCAGCGGGCCCGTTTTTCCACCGCATGCTGGTTCTCCAAGTACCAGCTTGCAGGGGAGGCTTGCTGGGACTTGTAGTACTGCTACAAAAAAACTATATTCTTTTTTTTACACTTGGCTATCAGCCCCCCATCCGCCGCCCTTGGATGGGGGGACAGCCTCGGGCTTCACCCCTGGCCCTTGGGTGGCTGGAGGGGGGGACCCCTTGATTTAAGGGGTCCCCACTCCTCCAGGGTACCCCGGCCAGGGGTGACTAGTTAGTGATTTAATGCCAGGGCCACAGGGACCTATATAAAAGTGTCCCACTGCTGTGGCATTATCTCTCTGACTAGTGGAGCCCGGTGCTGGTGTTAAAAATACGAGGGACCCCTATGCTTTATGTCCCTCGTATTTTTGGCACCAGGACCAGGCGCAGAGCCCGGTGCTGGTTGATCAAATATGGGGGAACCCCTGTCATTTTTTTCCCCATATTTTTTCAACCAGGACCGGCTCAAAGAGCCCAAGGCTGGTTTTGCTTAGGAGGGGGACCCCACGCAATTTTTTTTTATTTTTAACACTTTCACACCCCTTCCCACTGATAAACATGCACGGATCTCACTGATCCGTGCATGCCTATCAGAACACGGTAAAAAAAGCAGGTCTATTTTAAAACTGCTTTTTTTTTACGATTTGTATTTTTTCACGGCAGTGTTTGTGAATTACAATTTTTAGTAAATTACCGAGTTGTATAAAATAACAGGCGAATTTGACCGATGGTGTATTCATTCGTATTTTTTTTCTTTGACTTCCAAAAAAATACGAATGCCCTCATCACTGCCGTGATTTGAGTTTAGTAAATTCCCGAGATGACACTTTGAAGAAAAAACACCACATCGGTCAAAATCGGGAGCTTAGTAAATATACCCCACGGAGTGGCAAGGAACGGCTGAGACCCTGGCCTATGTTCATGACTAGTGGTTCAGCTTTACATGACAATGGAATCCCTCATAACTGAGGCTTTGACACTTATGTTGGTGTTAGACGTGCGTCCGGTATCCGCCATTAGTGCAGTGGGATTTATACAATTGATGAAGGTATTGTGCCCCCGGTACCAAATCCCATCTAGATTCCACTTCACTACGTGATAGTGAGACTTTGCCATTTAATTCCAGTGATTTGGACATATAATTATTAATTACAGTGATCTTGCCAATTAATTCCATTGATTTGGACGTATAAGTACAGTGATCTTGCCAATTAATTCCAGTGATTTGGACGTATAATTCCAGTGATTTGGACATATAATTATTAATTACAGTGATCTTGCCAATTAATTCCAGTGATTTGGATGTATAATTCCAGTGATTTTGCCAATTAATTCCAGTGATTTGGACGTATAATTATTAATTACATTGATCTTTACAATTAATTTCAGTAATTTGGATGTATAATTACAGTGATTTTGCCAATTAATTCCAGTGATTTGGACGTATAGGAGTCTCCTTGGATAAAATAGCCCTTACTAATGGTTAAAATGATTGGAGCCCATAGATTTACATGGGCTGTGTATTAGATCCCTGGCAACTTTGGTCAGGGAGAAGTTTGGCGCCACTGCATGCTATATTTAGCCCCCCTCTCCCAGCAACTGAATTCCCCGAGAAAACTAGCCCCTCATTGATTGGCCCCCCCAGGTTGCAGAATAGAAAATCCCTGGGGCAGGCTGTTGCTGTGGACCTGAAGTTCTTTATCTAGGGCCCCACAGCGCGGAAATGGGGAGTTCTGCCGCCTGGAGAAGAGAGAGAGTTCTGCCGGAGCCTGGTGTCCTGCCCTGTGGGGTGAAGAAGGAGCTGCTGCCTGGAGAAGAGGAGAAGCACAGCTTACCTGATCACCGGACCATGGACTGGAGTTGGGACACTGGAGGAAGGAGCTGGACCACTCGCCTGGATCCTGTGGATTAGTGCCAGTTGATCCTGAACGCGGAGCCACCGGGAGAGGATCGCAAGGAGAGAGAGAGTGAGAGACCTTCGGAGCCTGCCCAGGACCCCCACTGAAGGAAGCCGGCCGTATCACCACCTGACAAACGGAGTGCAGAGCACCACGTCCGGAGCGCGTAGAGAAGCATCCAGGAAGACGGTGGCTGTCGTCTGCCGTCAGCCTGACCGGTCCAGGATCAGGCGCCGCAGACCATTGAGGACGGAGGCCGGCACCACGGAGGACTACCCCGGAGAGGGAGGAGTGAAGGACAGCATCTGCCAGAGAAGGAACCCACACCACCATCTGTGGGAAGAGAGGGTGCATCCCCGGTACAGTGCTCAGCATCCCGGGTGGCACCAAAGATCCTGGAGTCGGGTCGGAGATGACAGAAGGTGGTGAGATCCTATTGCCATTCCACTGTCATACTCTGCAATAGCGGTCATATTGGTTAAAAGGGGGTAGGCTCCCCTCATCCTGGTTCCCCGACGCAATAAATAAGCAGGGGAGGTAGCCTCTTCTCTAGTTGCGGTAGCCTGGTATAACCCTGAAAATTGTAGAACATGCGGTTCAGTAATACATGTGCTTTGGAAATGTGGTACCTATGGGTTACGCTGCGCCATTGAACTGAAGTAAAATGGTATTTTAGATTGTTTTATAGAGTGCTCATGCTCGGTTATTGCACTTGTCTGCTATTTCACCACTGTGTTATGCAAGCTCCGCCCACCAGTGTTTATTCAAGTTATTACTACTGTGTGCTGTTATTTATTTCAAAGGTGGGTGATTAATGACTGTGTTATGCAAGCTCCGTCCACCTGTGCTTATTCAAGTTAATACTGCTGTGTGCTGTTATGTATATCAAAGGCGGGTGATTAATGACTGTGTTATGCAAGCTCAGCCCACCAATGCTTATTCAAGTTAATACTAATGTATGCTGTTATTTATTTCAAAGGCGGGTAATTAATGACTGTGTTATGCAAGCTCCGCTCACCAGTGCTTATTCAAGTTAACACTGCTTTGTGCTATGTAGAGACACCAGCTTGCTCACCTGTTCCCGCAATATACCTGCTTTGTTGTCAACGCTGGTTATACGAGACTATGCTATATAGAGACGCCAGCTTCCTCACCTGTTCCTGCAATTTACCTGCTTTATCGTTACTGCTGGCTATAAGAAGTTGAGAAATGTTTGGCACTATCTTACTTACCTTGTTTGTAAACTTACCAGCCCACTTGCAATTTCATTTTCATTAATTTTGATCAGTGGCATACAGCCAAAACCGGTGGTAAGGGGGTGTCACCTGCTTATTAGCCTAGGGAGGTAATTCATTGTGCTAATTCTGTGTTTGTTATATGATTTCTGTGAATCCTTTTAATTTTGTCAATACAATAGAATTGTGTTGTATGCATTACGTGCCAGTCTGTGTCTGCTTCACAAAGGGAATCGCACGCTTGCCTTTCTGTCACGGGGTGCTGGTAGCAGCAAGGTACCGGAAGACCGTCAGCTGGAAGTAGAGACAATCAGTACACCCGTGGACTGGGGGATTACATATATATAGATATAAGAAAAGTTAGGTTTATATAAATTGTATTTGTCACCAGTCTTCATCCAATATATGACAATTTAAAGGGGGAGGGAAAAGAACAGCCTACAGCTAATTAGATCATCAGAATTGACACAGCAGCACAAGGTATTTAAGGAGCCATGGGGCACTTAATATGGAAGGCAGTGTCATTTCTACTCATGTGATCATGATAGTAGGGACAGTGCAATATGTGAGAGGGACAGTATCGTGATGTGAGGAAGGGACTGGAGGCAGCAGCAAGCCACAAACTGAGAGTTATATAGTGGAAGAAGCTGGATCCTCAGCTACAGAGTATATTAGGAGATAAGCGATGTGTTAGTTAGGACAGGTCAGTATGTGACAAGGGCAAAGTCATGATGTGAGAAGAGGACTGGAGGCAGCAGTAACCACAGAATGAGAGTTATATATGGAAGGATCAGGGTCTCTCAGCAGCACAGAGTATATCAGGAGATGAGTAATATGTTAGTATGAACAGGGCAATATGTGAGAGGTGCAGTGTCATAATGTGAGGAGAAAACTGGAGGCAGCAGGAAACCTCAGAATGAGAGTTATATAGAGTATATAATTATTATATAAATAAAAGGACTAATGTGAATTATTTAGCATCGCACAAGAAGAGACATTTGCATAACTCGTGTTTACATTTCTAAGAAACAAATTGCAAAGCTGGTGTTAAGTGCACATTGGGGGTCATTTAGACCTGATCGCACGCAGGTGTTTTTTTGCAGCGCTGCGATCAGGTAGTTGCCGCCTACAGGGGGAGGGAGTAATCGCTGTGCAGGGGTGCGATCGCTTGTGCAGAGAGCTGCACAAACAAAAGTTTGTGCAGTCTCTGCACAGCTCAGGACTTACTCAGCCACTGCGATGATCCGGCCAGGAGCTGACGTCAGGAATCCTCCCTCCAAACGACTGTGAACGCCTGTGTTTTTCCGGACACTCCCTAGAAACGGTCAGTTGATACCCACAAACAGCCTCTTCCTGTCAATCTTCTTGCGAACGCCGGTGCAATCGCTTTCTTCGTTAAAACCATCGCTGTCCGGCGATCCCATCGCCGGTGGCTAATGCGCCTGTGCATTGCGGAGCATATGCATGCGCAGTTCAGACCCAATTGCACCTCTGCAAAAAAAGCTAGCATGCGATCGAGTCTGAATGACCCCCTTTGTCTTAAGGGCCATACACACTAGATAAGAAAATGAAAGATCTCGCTCAGAATGGCCGATCTGAGCGAGATCTTTCACAATCTCGTCCAGTGTGTATATTCAGTGTCGTTAATGATGCACGCTCCCGCGCATTGTTAAGGATCCCCTCCCTCGTCTGAACATGCACAGACAAGGGAGGTCCTCGTTAACAACAGCCATGCTAGAAAGGTAAAGGTTGACTTTTTCTACACCAATTTTCTACAGTATCTGGGCTGTGTACCTATAAAGTCAGGCACACAAGGCTATTTGCTTAGAGGCCAAATTACACAATATCTCGCCATTCAGCCCTCAGGCTCAGTGAATTGGCCATCTTTCCATTCTCAAATAAGTTTTAACATCAGAAAATGTTTCTCAGTTTCTGAGCCACCTGGATCATGTTCAAGATTCTCCAGTAGTAAAAAAAATAAATATATATATATATATATATATATATATATATACCAACAAATATAAAACCACAGCACTCACCACCCCAGAAGCGGGGTGCAGTGTCTGCACTCACCACTCATAGGGTGGGGTGCATGTAGCCCATGGCCACCTACTTAAAAATATACAAACAGAAAGTTCAGCACTCACCAAAGCAAGCTCACTTATATTCACAACATCAATAAACAAATTATGGGGGTTAAGTTAGTGAATTGGCCAATGCACGGAAGCCTGCAAACCGCTCGCCAAGGTACCCCATCTTCATGCAGGTCCTACACTATCACAGAGTCTCAAAAATTAAAACCTAGCAACTGTATCACATAATATAACTGCAAATATGCCCACTTGGTTTACTGTGTATCTGCCAAATACTCCATGGCTTTTAAAGGTACACTAGTCACCTGACACTGGCTGATAAATTACTAAAGAACAGCTGACTCAGGTTTAAGATAATTGGGCTTGCATAGGGGTGCATGAACAAAGCTTGTGGCCACAGTTAATATGAGTTAACCAAAGATTAACCCTACAATATACCAATACACAGTAAACCAAGTGGGCATATTTGCAGTTATATTATGTGATACAGTTGCTAGGTTTTAATTTTTGAGACTCTGTGATAGTGTAGGACCTGCATGAAGATGAGGTACCTTGGCGAGCGGTTTGCAGGCTTCCGTGCATTGGCCAATTCACTAACTAAACCCCCATCATTTGTTTATTGATGTTGTGAATATAAGTGAGCTTGCTTTGGTGAGTGCTGAACTTTCTGTTTGTGTATATATATATATATATATATATATATATAGACAGGAATCACGGCGGCACTCAGGAGACTGTTATACTTGCAGTAAGTTTTATTGCCAAATGTGCATCCAACACATGTTTCGGGACACAGCCCGTCGTCAGGGATGAAAGTGCAATAGTGCAAAATGTGCTTAAATACATACAGGGACATACACCCAATCAGCAAAATCATGTCAATGAATAAATAACGCTCACCTGTGTGTCCACTGTTGAATCCAAACTCCCCTGCTCCTTACCGTGCACGTGTGCCGGCGGATAACGTCATCAGCCGCCGCCCCTTCTTGACCTATCCTGTCTCATCCAAAAAGACGCATACAGAGGGTCATGATCATCAGACGGCTACCGACGCGTTCCCTTGCCTCTGACACTGGCCGTATGAGCCAGGTGATGTCATCAACAGCGGCCCACACATAGAGCAACATGCCCGTCACCATAGTAACTGTAAACAACAAATGTAGCTTATAAAAAACGTAACTCTAGCTACACAGACATTGAAAAAAAGTGAAAAGTTAAAAATTAAAAACAGCAGCACTTGGACATGGACTAAAAATATATCCCCAATGGTATTATATTAAACTAGTTAATATCTAATTATTCTATTGCACATAATCAGGTAATCTCTATAATTCACATACTAAGATAGAATAAACCAGATTATAATAAAAACCCATAAACAAGAATAATAAGTACCTTCAAATAAACATTACAGGAAGCTGTGTAATCCCAAAACCTCATTTAGCCCCCTAGGTGCCAAAGTGTCCAACCTATAAATCCATCTACTTTCCAGCTGGAGAAGTTTTTTGCCCCTATTGCCCCCCCTATTAGAAGCGGGTACCTGATCTATTATTTTGCAGCGAATACTAGCTATACTATGTGATGCCTGGATGCAGTGTCGGGCTACAGGTTGTTCACTTCTGCCCGTTTCCAGTGCTGCACGTATAGCTGATCTATGATTAGCCATCCTCTCCCTAAACTGACATTCTGTCTTGCCCACGTAGTATAAACCACATGGGCAAGACAGAACGTAAATGACAAACTTAGATGTACAAGTAAGTGGAAAGTTGATGGTGAACTTCTTCCCTGATCTGGGGTGGCTAATGGTGTTACCTACTAAAAGAGATCTACATGTTACACACCCTATACATCGATAACAACCCGCCTTTCTGATCATGAAATGGGGTGGGGGTTTTGTTTTCATCATCTCTGTGACATCCAGTTTAACCAGTCGATCCTTTAAATTCTTACCCCTAGTATAAGCAGGCATTAGCCGTGTATTGTATAGGGAGGGAAGATCTTTATCAGAACTGATGATAGGCCACAATTTCTTGACCTCTTTTTTAGTTACATCACTAGAATCGGAAAACCTGTTAACCCATGGTATTTTCTTAACTCGCACTACAGTCGGATCTTTAGGCTTAAGCAAGTTCTCTCTAGGAATCCTATTCACTTTTTGTTTGATGTTACTCAGCATGTGTCTGTCATAACCTCTATCTGCAAATTTCATGACCATGCTATCTAGAGCTTGATCAACCATGGCAGGATCACTTGTAATGCGCTTGGCTCTAATCATCTGTGAGTATGGTAAGCCATGGCGCAATGGGAGTGGATGAAAACTATCATTCTTAAGGAGCGTATTTCTATCCGTGGATTTACAATAGAGTGATGTGACCAATTGATTGTTCCTCAGTTCTATATTTACATCAAGGAACTGTATACAGGAGGGGCTGATCTTATATGTAAATTTTACCACACTATCAGATGCATTATGATTATCCAACAGGGTAACCAAAGATGTCTGTTCACCCTTCCACAGGATCAGCAGATCATCTATGTATCTAAGATACAGGATGATACACTTATTCTGTGGATGCTGTAATAACAATGGTTTCTCAATCCAACACATAAACGCATTAGCGTACGATGGGGCCACATTGGACCCCATCGCACACCCCTGCTTCTGCAGGTAGAACCTCCCATTAAAGAAAAAATAATTCCTAGTGAGCACTAGTGTCAATAAATCAATGAAAAACTCAATAGGTGGACCTTGATAGACCGCATTATCACTCAATAGCTCTCTTACAGCCTGAATGCCCAGATGATGAGGGATACACGTATATAAGCTAGTTACGTCTGCACTGCAAAGAGATGTATCTGCAGGGAGAGGGCCCAACTGTTTTAGACGTTGTAATAATGTGGTCGTATCTTTTAGATAAGTAGGGGTGTCCTGTATACAAGGGTTTAACAGTGCATCTAGATAGGTAGAGACTGGATGATAAAGAGACCCCCTTGCTGAAATGATTGGTCTCCCCGGAGGGTGTAACGGATTTTTGTGCAACTTAGGAATAGTATAAAAGATTGGTGTGACAGGATAATCAGTACTTAATGCCTTTCTCAATTCTTGAGAAATCCATAAATTGGTCTCAGCCTGAGTCAGTAAACAATCTAACTCACCCTTAAATCCTGTAGTAGGATCAGACACCAATTTTTCATAAACAGTCAGATCATTTAGCTGGTTATTACATTCCTGGACATAATCAACAACATCCTGCACAACAATCGCCCCACCCTTATCGGCATTTCTAATAATAATATCAGTTCGTTTCTGTAACATATCTAAAGCATGTAATTCATCAGAAGATAAATTATGATGTACCATACCCTTAGATACACAGTCCTCACCAACTTGTTCCATTAACCTGGAAAATGTCCTAACAGAAGGGCTCACTGAGACCGGGTCAAAACCCGATTTGGGCTGAAGTTTTTTTAGCTGTATAGGGACATCACTTACACATTTAGTCACTGGTGTGCCACAATCACCTCCAAAATGTTCCTGTAATCGTAGTGAACGATTGAATTTAAAGGTATCCACTTTCCACTGGAATGCATCATGCCTCACCGTAGGGATGAAGGATAATCCCTTTGATAAAATTACATATTCCATCTCAGTGAGAGGCTTGGAAGATAAATTGAAGACCAGATCCTTCATTTGCGTGTTGTTCTCCTTGGTCTCTCTCTCGTGTTGCCTCCCTCTCCGCGTCCTCCTACTGGTGGTTTTTTGGCAGTCTTTACCCCTAAAGGGCGTCCACTTAGGGGTGAGTCACATGTGATGGGTTCTGTTTCACTGTGAGATGTACTGGAGCCTTCATAATCAGTGAATCTAGCTCTTGGTTTCCTATTTCTGTTACATTGGTTATTAGGGCGACGGGGAGCAGGTGCGCTCAACCACAAATACACTCTGTTTAACTCATAATCTTGCTGAACAGTCCGCTTTTTCTCTCTCTTAAAGTGCAGTAATTCTCTCTTATACTGCTCAACCTGTTTATTGAGTTTATCACTCCAATTGGTCTGGCTATCTTGAATGAGTGTGGGCTTATTGGCCAATTCAAATTCAGCCAATTTAGATCTTACTTGGACTAATTCTCTAGATGATTCCTCAATGACTAGGAGTAAAAGGTCCATGGAGCATTTGTTTAGTATGCCCACCCATTTTTTGCAAAATGGAACACTATGCCGACCAATTGTTGGTGTATTACGCACCCTAAAACCTCTAGGTAATTGCTTGTCTTTATAATACTCAGAAAGAGTAGCAGCATGATAAAAATAGTCCAACTCACGTTTTTTTAAATAATACCAATCTTTAAATAAATCCGCATTTTCTGGTTTATCCAATACGTCCTGAACTTTGCAGGCTTTTAATATATGTTCAGCCTCCACATCAGAAAAACTGAAACATTCACTTGTATGAAGCTGTGCAAAAGCAAAACCAGAATCCTGATCCTCTGTCACGGTGGACAGATAAGAATTCTTAATCATTAATGTCCCAATTTGTCCATGCTGTAAGGTGCAGATTCCCCGGATTGTATAATAAGATAGTACGGGTGCCTTGCTAGGGAGAAGTCTCACTTCTACGGTGTCACTTGTCCCACCACAGCAAACAGTTACAGCCGGCACTCCAAAAGCATCAGTCCATTACCTGCTCCGGTGCCCTCCCTCAGTCAGCATGACTGCAAATAGACAGGAATCACGGCGGCACTCAGGAGACTGTTATACTTGCAGTAAGTTTTATTGCCAAATGTGCATCCAACACATGTTTCGGGACACAGCCCGTCGTCAGGGATGAAAGTGCAATAGTGCAAAATGTGCTTAAATACATACAGGGACATACACCCAATCAGCAAAATCATGACAATGAATAAATAACGCTCACCTGTGTGTCCACTGTTGAATCCAAACTCCCCTGCTCCTTACCGTGCACGTGTGCCGGCGGATAACGTCATCAGCCGCCGCCCCTTCTTGACCTATCCTGTCTCATCCAAAAAGACGCATACAGAGGGTCATGATCATCAGACGGCTACCGACGCATTCCCTTGCCTCTGACACTGGCCGTATGAGCCAGGTGATGTCATCAACAGCGGCCCACACATAGAGCAACATGCCCGTCACCATAGTAACTGTAAACAACAAATGTAGCTTATAAAAAACGTAACTCTAGCTACACAGACATTGAAAAAAAGTGAAAAGTTAAAAATTAAAAACAGCAGCACTTGGACATGGACTAAAAATATATCCCCAATGGTATTATATTAAACTAGTTAATATCTAATTATTCTATTGCACATAATCAGGTAATCTCTATAATTCACATACTAAGATAGAATAAACCAGATTATAATAAAAACCCATAAACAAGAATAATAAGTACCTTCAAATAAACATTACAGGAAGCTGTGTAATCCCAAAACCTCATTTAGCCCCCTAGGTGCCAAAGTGTCCAACCTATAAATCCATCTACTTTCCAGCTGGAGAAGTTTTTTGCCCCTATTGCCCCCCCCTATTAGAAGCGGGTACCTGATCTAATTGGCTGAATTTGAATTGGCCAATAAGCCCACACTCATTCAAGATAGCCAGACCAATTGGAGTGATAAACTCAATAAACAGGTTGAGCAGTATAAGAGAGAATTACTGCACTTTAAGAGAGAGAAAAAGCGGACTGTTCAGCAAGATTATGAGTTAAACAGAGTGTATTTGTGGTTGAGCGCACCTGCTCCCCGTCGCCCTAATAACCAATGTAACAGAAATAGGAAACCAAGAGCTAGATTCACTGATTATGAAGGCTCCAGTACATCTCACAGTGAAACAGAACCCATCACATGTGACTCACCCCTAAGTGGACGCCCTTTAGGGGTAAAGACTGCCAAAAAACCACCAGTAGGAGGACGCGGAGAGGGAGGCAACACGAGAGAGAGACCAAGGAGAACAACACGCAAATGAAGGAACTGGTCTTCAATTTATCTTCCAAGCCTCTCACTGAGATGGAATATGTAATTTTATCAAAGGGATTATCCTTCATCCCTACGGTGAGGCATGATGCATTCCAGTGGAAAGTGGATACCTTTAAATTCAATCGTTCACTACGATTACAGGAACATTTTGGAGGTGATTGTGGCACACCAGTGACTAAATGTGTAAGTGATGTCCCTATACAGCTAAAAAAACTTCACCACAAATCGGGTTTTGACCCGGTCTCAGTGAGCCCTTCTGTTAGGACATTTTCCAGGTTAATGGAACAAGTTGGTGAGGACTGTGTATCTAAGGGTATGGTACATCATAATTTATCTTCTGATGAATTACATGCTTTAGATATGTTACAGAAACGAACTGATATTATTATTAGAAATGCCGATAAGGGTGGGGCGATTGTTGTGCAGGATGTTGTTGATTATGTCCAGGAATGTAATAACCAGCTAAATGATCTGACTGTTTATGAAAAATTGGTGTCTGATCCTACTACAGGATTTAAGGGTGAGTTAGATTGTTTACTGACTCAGGCTGAGACCAATTTATGGATTTCTCAAGAATTGAGAAAGGCATTAAGTACTGATTATCCTGTCACACCAATCTTTTATACTATTCCTAAGTTGTACAAAAATCCGTTACACCCTCCGGGGAGACCAATCATTTCAGCAAGGGGGTCTCTTTATCATCCAGTCTCTACCTATCTAGATGCACTGTTAAACCCTTGTATACAGGACACCCCTACTTATCTAAAAGATACGACCACATTATTACAACGTCTAAAACAGTTGGGCCCTCTCCCTGCAGATACATCTCTTTGCAGTGCAGACGTAACTAGCTTATATACGTGTATCCCTCATCATCTGGGCATTCAGGCTGTAAGAGAGCTATTGAGTGATAATGCGGTCTATCAAGGTCCACCTATTGAGTTTTTCATTGATTTATTGACACTAGTGCTCATTAGGAATTATTTTTTCTTTAATGGGAGGTTCTACCTGCAGAAGCAGGGGTGTGCGATGGGGTCCAATGTGGCCCCATCGTACGCTAATGCGTTTATGTGTTGGATTGAGAAACCATTGTTATTACAGCATCCACAGAATAAGTGTATCATCCTGTATCTTAGATACATAGATGATCTGCTGATCCTGTGGAAGGGTGAACAGACATCTTTGGTTACCCTGTTGGATAATCATAATGCATCTGATAGTGTGGTAAAATTTACATATAAGATCAGCCCCTCCTGTATACAGTTCCTTGATGTAAATATAGAACTGAGGAACAATCAATTGGTCACATCACTCTATTGTAAATCCACGGATAGAAATACGCTCCTTAAGAATGATAGTTTTCATCCACTCCCATTGCGCCATGGCTTACCATACTCACAGATGCTTAGAGCCAAGCGCATTACAAGTGATCCTGCCATGGTTGATCAAGCTCTAGATAGCATGGTCATGAAATTTGCAGATAGAGGTTATGACAGACACATGCTGAGTAACATCAAACAAAAAGTGAATAGGATTCCTAGAGAGAACTTGCTTAAGCCTAAAGATCCGACTGTAGTGCGAGTTAAGAAAATACCATGGGTTAACAGGTTTTCCGATTCTAGTGATGTAACTAAAAAAGAGGTCAAGAAATTGTGGCCTATCATCAGTTCTGATAAAGATCTTCCCTCCCTATACAATACACGGCTAATGCCTGCTTATACTAGGGGTAAGAATTTAAAGGATCGACTGGTTAAACTGGATGTCACAGAGATGATGAAAACAAAACCCCCACCCCATTTCATGATCAGAAAGGCGGGTTGTTATCGATGTATAGGGTGTGTAACATGTAGATCTCTTTTAGTAGGTAACACAATTAGCCACCCCAGATCAGGGAAGAAGTTCACCATCAACTTTCCACTTACTTGTACATCTAAGTTTGTCATTTACGTTCTGTCTTGCCCATGTGGTTTATACTACGTGGGCAAGACAGAATGTCAGTTTAGGGAGAGGATGGCTAATCATAGATCAGCTATACGTGCAGCACTGGAAACGGGCAGAAGTGAACAACCTGTAGCCCGACACTGCATCCAGGCATCACATAGTATAGCTAGTATTCGCTGCAAAATAATAGATCAGGTACCCGCTTCTAATAGGGGGGGCAATAGGGGCAAAAAACTTCTCCAGCTGGAAAGTAGATGGATTTATAGGTTGGACACTTTGGCACCTAGGGGGCTAAATGAGGTTTTGGGATTACACAGCTTCCTGTAATGTTTATTTGAAGGTACTTATTATTCTTGTTTATGGGTTTTTATTATAATCTGGTTTATTCTATCTTAGTATGTGAATTATAGAGATTACCTGATTATGTGCAATAGAATAATTAGATATTAACTAGTTTAATATAATACCATTGGGGATATATTTTTAGTCCATGTCCAAGTGCTGCTGTTTTTAATTTTTAACTTTTCACTTTTTTTCAATGTCTGTGTAGCTAGAGTTACGTTTTTTATAAGCTACATTTGTTGTTTACAGTTACTATGGTGACGGGCATGTTGCTCTATGTGTGGGCCGCTGTTGATGACATCACCTGGCTCATACGGCCAGTGTCAGAGGCAAGGGAACGCGTCGGTAGCCGTCTGATGATCATGACCCTCTGTATGCGTCTTTTTGGATGAGACAGGATAGGTCAAGAAGGGGCGGCGGCTGATGACGTTATCCGCCGGCACACGTGCACGGTAAGGAGCAGGGGAGTTTGGATTCAACAGTGGACACACAGGTGAGCGTTATTTATTCATTGTCATGATTTTGCTGATTGGGTGTATGTCCCTGTATGTATTTAAGCACATTTTGCACTATTGCACTTTCATCCCTGACGACGGGCTGTGTCCCGAAACATGTGTTGGATGCACATTTGGCAATAAAACTTACTGCAAGTATAACAGTCTCCTGAGTGCCGCCGTGATTCCTGTCTATTTGCAGTCATGCTGACTGAGGGAGGGCACCGGAGCAGGTAATGGACTGATGCTTTTGGAGTGCCGGCTGTAACTGTTTGCTATATATATATATACGTGTTTGTACCCCGGCATTCCTGGTGTTCATACTGGGATTGTCTTGCATCGGTGCCCTCCCCAAGCTATAAGCCTTCAATGTAGTGGGTAAAATAAGAGGCGGCACTCAGCGTCTTTCAAACAGCAAGGTAACGTGTATTACATGTGGTTCATCAACGTTTCGGGGACCCCCATCCCATTCTTCAGGATAAACAAATGTGACAACAATCAGTGAATAAATAGACATTACTTACCCCTCGTGCCATTCCCCCTCAGCAGACGCCACCGGCCACTCTGCTCTGGCTTCCTGTCTGGCGTCCCGTCGTGCATCACCTGACGCGGAAGTGACATCATGGTTGCCAGGCGGGCGGCCATGGCGACACTATAAACAATAACACCATCCAGCGTTACTAGTGACATGTAAAAATATTAAACAGTGTATAAAACATGACATTATAAAAATTACCAATCATCAAAGGTGTCCACTAACTAGACACTTTACATACAGCATTTCTGCACCTACAACGTGATGCTGTGACAATTCAACAATAAAACACTTTTACACACTTCTATAAACCCCATACAAGGTGCTAGAAAACCAAATAGTGATTGCACTGTTAGAGAAATTTATCTTAACTTACGTAAAACTTTAAAATAAACCCGCGTTACATCACTCTATATCCGAGAAAACGCTAGGTTGCTGTTTAAAATAAATCCCAGTGATACCCTCTAAAGTGCACAGTGAAACAATCAGGGGTGCCCCTGATTGCACAGTCTAACATATGGGGATAAAACCTCAAAGATATCGAAAAAAGTATGTGGTTCTGAGCCCTTATGACACATATTAGATAACATCTTTGAAACCTGTTCTAATGACCTGCTAACTGGTGAGTCTTTCTAGGGCATCTAGATCTTAAATCAAGTGACTGTGGTGCATCCTTCCCTTGAGTACCTCATATTTATGTGATCTCTTACAAAAAATTAATGAGGCCCAAGTTGTCATTGAAACCTCCTGGTCTAAGCGTATTTAATCTATAAATCCATCTGGACTCTAGCTGTAAAAGTTTGTTCCCCCCCCCCCCCAACGTGATTCCGGCACATGGTCGATGATGCGGTGTCTAAAAGTGGCCATCGTATGTTTGGCCTCTGCAAAGTGTCGGGCCACCAGTTGGTCACCTTTACCTGACGTGGGAGCATTTCTAATAGCTAACCTGTGCTGGGCCATTCTGATTTTCAATTGGCACTCCGTCTTGCCAATATAGTATCGGCCACAGGGGCAAATGATAGCATAGATAACAAATTTTGTGGTACAGGTAAGGGGCCATCTTATGGGAAACTTTTTTCCGGAATAGGGGTGTGAAATGGAATTACCGGGAGACATGTTTGAGCACGTTGTACACCCGATGCATTTAAAACACCCATTTTTTCTAGACAAAAAATTGGTGGGGATATTTTTGTACTTGGCCATATCGGTTTTTACCAGGATGTTCTTGAGGCTTCTGCCCCTAGCGTAGCTGCGTAGGATATTTTTATGCTGAAAAATTGATAATTCTGGATCCGAAGTGACCATGGGCCACAAGGATTTCATGCATTTTTTCACTTGTTCACTTTTTACGCTAAACTCAGTAACCCATGGGATAGACTTGGTCATGTCTTTACTGATATTGGCCCTGAGGAGGTCCTCCCTATTATGGCTCAGAGCTTTTTTCCGGGTCGCCCTCAATAACTTTTGGGGGTACCCCCTGTCACGGAATCTCTGTTCAATTTCATCCAATTGTTGGTTCCGTTCCTGTTCAACACTGCAAATCCTGCATACCCTCACAAATTGTGAGTATGTTAGTCCTGTAATGGTAGTAGCTGGATGAAAACTGTAATACCTAAGGACTGAATTCCGGTCTGTAGGTTTCTTATACAGGCTAGTCAAAAAAAATTAGCCCGTCCTGCAATCTAAGATATATATATATATATATTATATATATATATATATATATATACACATGGCCCCGGGGTTCGCCAATCTGTACATGGCAAAGTATGAACATGAAAACATTTTGTGCAACTATGCTGAGCACATTGTATGCTATAAGAGATACATTGATGATCTCTTCATTGTTTGGCGGGGCTCCGCCGAACTGTTTTTTGCCATGGTGGATACCCTGAATGCTCTCACCAGTCCAATTAAATTAACTGCCACAGTGAGCGAGTCTAATATTAATTTTTTGGACATTACAATTTATAAGGATCCGTCCTTACCATCAGTACTTGAATATACTCTATACCGTAAGCCCACGGACCGGAACACTCTGTTATGGGCGTCTAGTCATCACCCGGATAGGTTAAAATCGAACTTACCCGTCTCTCAATTTCTTAGGGTACTAAGAAACAATTCCAATGATACCAATGCCGATATACAACTGCTTGAGTGCAGACAGCGGTTTATTGAACGCGGTTATACAGCCGCAGTGGTCGACAGATGTCTGATTAAAGCACGCAATTTACATATGAACAAGACCAGCAATAGAAATAAGAATCGAGATCGTATCATATTCAAGACTAGTTGCAATACTGGCTTACACAATGTGGAAAGAACAATAAAGAAAAATTGGTCCATGATCAGCACTGATCCCAAATTCAAAAAGGTCGGCAGTCGACCACCTCTACTAAGTGTGCAAAGGGGTGCCAATTTGAAGGACATGCTGATGAGACCAACCATGCGACCGACGACGACTTCTGGCACTACCTGGTTAAATGTAAATCCAGGTTGCTTTAAGTGCCTGAAATGCATGACCTGTAGAGCCATGATCACTGGACGCTTCTTCAATCACCCACTGTATGGTACCAAGATCGAGTTACGACACCATCTAACATGTCAGATGGATCATGTGGTCTATTATCTTACATGCCCGTGTGGGAAAATGTACGTGGGGAAAACCATCAGAACATACCGTGAACGGATCAACCAACATAGATCCTCAATACAGTTGGCACTCACCAGCGGCAAGACGGACAAACCTGTGGCACTCCATTTCATGCAGTTAAAACATCAAGTAGCCACATTGCGGCATATGATTATCGATTGGATCCCACCACTCCCACGGGGAGGTGATAGAGGCGCATTATTATTAAAAAGAGAGGCGTACTGGATACACTACCTGGGCACCGTTTCTCCAAGAGGGCTGAACGAACAGAACCATCTTAGTGTTTTTCTCTGAACATAAGATAGTGTGGATATAGTTCATCGTGGGAATATTCTACATGGTTCACATTCATGGGTGTCCATCATGGCTATCCAGCTTTTCAGTCCCATTAAATAGGTTTTTAAATGTGTTGTTTGTTATGTTAGTTCTAGTAAGGTGTTATAAGTTTTGTTTATATATGTGTATGTATATTTACATCAGGTTTCTATTATGCTGTAGTTGTCCGGTGTGGAGCTCCTGATACCTACCTAAGCTGCCTTACTTTAAATCTCTAGAGTTCATGTCACCATTACCATACAACCACACACATTTTCACTTGTCACTTTATCTTTATTTCAGTAATCGAGGATGCTAGTTTTTCTGTATATTAGCACATTGATGCTGCGCTCTGTGATCTGATTCCATAATGACATCACGTTTGAAGGCGGAAGCGCCTTGCGTGTCAGCTGCGCTGTGCGTTCCACTGAGTATTCAGTGTGATACTGCGAGGCCGGAAATAGCAGCCTGTGATTCAATGTAGGCGGAAATGACATGCGGGTCACTGACGGCGTGCGTTCCACCTGCGGCACCGACACCTGCAGGGAGAGGGTGAGCGCCTAAGATCTATAGACCTACACTTGTCATGTGCGTTATTGTTGATATAAGCTATGTACTAATATGTGCAGTGACCTGATCTGTGTATGTGTAACGAGTATATTATCTGATTAAATTTGAATGACCGCAATTGGTTATTAAACAGATGGGCGGGCTTTGGTTGGGTATTAGTAGTTCCACACTGATGATCATTAGGTATGTGATTCTGACGATTGTGCATACTGGTCTGGAAAAAGGTCCGGCTTGGGACCGAAACGTCGACCAACCATGAATAAGTCGCTGATGTGAAATTTGATAAACGTCTTTTGCATTTTCAATACTAGTCTGGTGAGTGCCTTCTTTACAATTGGATGTATTATTGGACCTTGTGGATACAAGTTTTTCCCTGGAATTGGGACACCCCAGCAGATGACATTGATTATATAGTGAGTGCCACTTCACTTATTTTGGTATATATACACATATATATATATATATATATATATATACGTGGCTGAATAACCCGGCACTCGCCCACTCACCACCGGCATTAGCTTGCTCCCGTGCCTTCCAAACCCGGGGTTTGAAGCCCGCAATGCAGCATCGAAGATAGGCGGCACTTGGAGACTTTCAATCGTGCATAAAGTGCTTTTAATGCAGATAAGTTGTATATACCTCACTAAAAAGTGGGTAACCACGCGCTTGGAATAGATTGGTTCTCTGAGCAGCTATATCGACAATGGACAGTCAATCCAACTGGAAACGTATATAGACATAAAATATATAGCGCTGTGAAGTATAAGCAGACAGGTGCAAATGACAATAGAATTTATTGGACATAAATTATTCAATAAAAATAGCTATAAATAAAATAAAAAATGAATCACAGTATTAAAATGGAGCTATTCATAAAAATTCATAGAAACCAGTCTCTGGTAAGCAGGGTCTAAGGACTTTGTGATAGTATCCAGTGGTCAGTGGACCTGAGAGATGTTATAGCCTTTTGTATGGGATAGATAGTTCCACAATATTTACCACTCCTTGTAGATGGATGGTTCCCTTTGGCAGTGGTTTAGATGACACAAGCTCCCACGCCGTGATGTGAAGGGAATAGCGGTGGATATTCAACAGCAGGATCGCACACCTTAAGTTGAGTCCCCGGCTTAAGGTCCACTTTCCAATATTCTGGATGTCCCCAATAGAGTCCTTTTCAAGTCACCAATGGCAATCCTGACGCGTTTCGCTGTCACCAGGGACAGCTTTTTCAAAGGTATAGCTCCTAGCTCCAAGGTCCCCTCTTTTATAGGAGTGTCCATTATGCATAGTCATTACACCTGTCTGCAATCACTTCAATTTCACATATATGTAATTTATTTAAAACACACAAACATTAACATTTTATGATATGTAAGGCAAAACTATCTGTTTCCAATTATTTAATTTAAAGAAACGAATAGGAGAAACATGTGTCATGTGACCTAGAGATAGTCACATGACCGGGATACAATGTGCTTCGCATATAGATAAATGCCGATCACGTGACTTATGACATGCTTGTCACGTGACCGGATGATTAAGCTAACACTAGAGTAGGACATGTTCTAGAGACAAAGGAGTCCATTATATCTGCACTCAGTATGCCACCTAGTGTTAAGAGAAATGTATTGTGTTCTGGAATTTTTATTGATTATAAATGTTTCTCCTATTCGTTTCTTTAAATTAAATAATTGGAAACAGATAGTTTTGCCTTACATATCATAAAATGTTAATGTTTGTGTGTTTTAAATAAATTACATATATGTGAAATTGAAGTGATTGCAGACAGGTGTAATGACTATGCATAATGGACACTCCTATAAAAGAGGGGACCTTGGAGCTAGGAGCTATACCTTTGAAAAAGCTGTCCCTGGTGACAGCGAAACGCGTCAGGATTGCCATTGGTGACTTGAAAAGGACTCTATTGGGGACATCCAGAATATTGGAAAGTGGACCTTAAGCCGGGGACTCAACTTAAGGTGTGCGATCCTGCTGTTGAATATCCACCGCTATTCCCTTCACATCACGGCGTGGGAGCTTGTGTCATCTAAACCACTGCCAAAGGGAACCATCCATCTACAAGGAGTGGTAAATATTGTGGAACTATCTATCCCATACAAAAGGCTATAACATCTCTCAGGTCCACTGACCACTGGATACTATCACAAAGTCCTTAGACCCTGCTTACCAGAGACTGGTTTCTATGAATTTTTATGAATAGCTCCATTTTAATACTGTGATTCATTTTTTATTTTATTTATAGCTATTTTTATTGAATAATTTATGTCCAATAAATTCTATTGTCATTTGCACCTGTCTGCTTATACTTCACAGCGCTATATATTTTATGTCTATATGCTTTTAATGCAGTGCTGTCATAATAACATCAACAGTTTCGGGGTCGCAACCCCTTTGTCAGGATAACAATACATACAAAAAATAAGTGTTTAAATACCTTAATCCACACCAGTCTTTCTCGCTGCCTCCAATCACGCTGCCCGGTTTACGGTCATGTCCACCACGAAGTGACACACACCTTGGTCCGACCAGCAAACGTGTTGAGGCTGAAACAAGTGGCTGTCATAGAAACCACTCTGTTAATACCAAACATGTACAATAAATACACTGTAAACAATGTATCATAAAAATAAGTACCGGTATACCATGGCTACATACATCATTTCCACTAGGGATCATATAAAGCTTAAGATATAAGATATAAGATTGTTTTTTCTAAATAAATTTTTAAGTAAAATTTTTTTCCCACTAATAAGTGTCATGCAATTACATATATCCAGTCCTATATGGTACAAAACAATCACCCACCTAATAAACACGCTTAGAATGTTACAATTTGTACCAACCATATTCATGCATAGCTTCAACTTGCTACAACTTTTTCAATGACATATAACCTAGGGTTTTTTATATCACAGAAAGCACCTAAGGCTAAGGGACTCATTTAAGCCTTTTGGGTATTGTGTATTAAAAATCAACATTACCTCTTTCTGCAATAGCTTTTTTGACCTGTCACCACCCCTCAAACTAGCAGGGACCTGATCAATTATTTTGTAGCGCAGGGTTGCCATATTATGTTTAGCTAATAGAAAATATCTGGCAACAGGCTGATCACTGTGGCCAGATTTAAACGCCTCCCTAATGGCATACCTATGCTGCGCCATTCTGATCTTGAATTCACAATCTGTCTTCCCCACATAGGTCATACCACATGGACAGGTGATCAGATAGACTACAAATTTAGAGTCACAGGATAAAGGATAAAGTAGTAAATAGTAACTGCACAGAAAGGGACTGTCAATTGGAGCAGATGTTCCAGAAATTCCTACAAAGAGGCTACCCAGAGAGTGAACCTAAAAAGGCCAGGCTAAAAGCACTAAGTAAACCACGAGATAAGCTGCTGGAACCTGGGATCAAAAAGCAGGGTAAAGGGAGATATCCCTGGGTTACACAATACAACTCTAGTAGCCCACAAATAGCAAGGAATGTTAAGAAGCTCTGGCCCATTGTATCCACGGATAAAGATTTGGGCGGAGCCTATCAGTCTAAACTATTGTTCAGTTACTCCAAGAATAGAAGTATACGGGACATGGTGGTGAAGACTGACTTATCTAGGTTTAATATACATCGAAAAAGCATTTCCTAACACGTAAAAATGGTTGTTACCGATGTAGTGGGTGTACAACCTGTAGCTATCTAAGCACGGGTGATACATTTCAACACCCACACACCGGGAAAAAATTCTATATACGTTATCCTTTATCCTGTGACTCTAAATTTGTAGTCTATCTGATCACCTGTCCATGTGGTATGACCTATGTGGGGAAGACAGATTGTGAATTCAAGATCAGAATGGCGCAGCATAGGTATGCCATTAGGGAGGCGTTTAAATCTGGCCACAGTGATCAGCCTGTTGCCAGACATTTTCTATTAGCTAAACATAATATGGCAACCCTGCGCTACAAAATAATTGATCAGGTCCCTGCTAGTTTGAGGGGTGGTGACAGGTCAAAAAAGCTATTGCAGAAAGAGGCAATGTGGATTTTTAAATTAAATACACAATACCCAAAAGGCTTAAATGAGTCCCTTAGCCTTAGGTGCTTTCTGTGATATAAAAAACCCTAGGTTATATGTCATTGAAAAAGTTGTAGCAAGTTGAAGCTATGCATGAATATGGTTGGTACAAATTGTAACATTCTAAGCGTGTTTATTAGGTGGGTGATTGTTTTGTACTATATAGGACTGGATATAGGTCATTGCATGACACTTATTAGTGGGGAAAAAATTTTACTTAAAAATTTATTTAGAAAAACTAATCTTATAACCGTAAGCTTTATATGATCCCTAGTGGAAATGATGTATGTAGCCATGGTATACTTATTTTTATGATACATTGTTTACAGTGTATTTATTGTACATGTTTGGTATTAACGGAGTGGTTTCTATGACAACCTCTTGTTTCAGCCCCAACACGTTTGCTGGTCGGACCAAGGTGTGTGTCACTTCCTGGTGGACATGACCGTAAACCGGGCAGCGTGATTGGAGGCAGCGAGGAGGACTGGTGTGGATTAAGGTATTTAAACACTTATTTTTTGTATGTATTGTTATCCTGACAAAGGGGCTGCGACCCCGAAACTGTTGATGTTATTATGACAGCACTGCATTAAAAGCACTTTATGCACGATTGAAAGTCTCCAAGTGCCGCCTATCTTCGATGCTATATATATATATATATATATATATATATATATATATATTTATTATTGTGAATGGCAAATCAAAATGCAGACAGCAAACCGTAAATGTCAACATTTATATTGTTAGCAACAAAGGGTAGATTTATCCCAAAATTTTTTTGAAAATTATGAATTTACACATTTGGATAACTTGTGCAGGCACTCATAACTTTTATTAACTACATCACTCTGCGTTCCAGCATTCTGATGTGCCTTTCAGCTATGTGTTTAATAAAGAGCAGACTACTTTTCCCTTGCCTTCATATATGGTACAAAGTCGCCCTCTACATTTAAATTTTTCCAGAGTAAAGATAACAGGAAAGCTCTACTCATATTGTCCAGTAACCAGGTCCTCCATGAGAAATGTCTGGCATGCAGAACAGGAATTTCATGCCCCTTTGATAGCCATGTAGGGAAAAGAGTGCAGGTGTGTAGAGCAAACCATTGTTTTGGATTGATTGACCCAATTAAACTTCTGGGCTTTCTAGAACTTGAAACAGAACATGATGCATTGGAAAAGCGAGGGACATAAGCACATATGAAACAGTCCTAAATGTACTGTATATGTTCATTTAGATGAAACTCTCATCTGTAGTACTAGGATTAATGAATGACCTACTGTAATTGCCTTAAACATGAATGTAGAAAAAAAGAGAAATCAGAGTAAGATATATGATTCTTACAGATATTAGAGATAAAAAAGTAATTTCTGACACAAAATAGAATTATTCCTGACCCACGACTTGCAGTAATATTACAGCCAGACAGCATTGCCTGTTGGGAATCTCATTGTAAGCTGGAAACTATTAAAATATATGTGTTTCTACCTACTGTGCCTTTATCGGCTTCTTCAATGATTCCTTTTCAGAATGGAATTGTTCTGATATTCCACTTTCTTATAGATTTTCCAAACATGATGTTGTCTTTAGAACTGAGATCTGTTCTCAGAAAGGAAAAATAAAGAACAGATAGATTCAGCCTTATTCGTAATCGCCATTGACTATAGGTGAGATCAGTCGACTCTCAGAGCATAGTATATAATACTAGAATACGTTTCTGCAAACATTCTGTTATACCAATGATATATAACATTAGATGGTGGTTAGTGTGGGCTCAAACAGTGTTTTGTTATTAGCTTTTATACTCATCAAGTATTCATTGGTCCATGGGCTCCGATCGCAGAAACTGAGTCATACAGAGTACATATTGCTTCAGGATAAACCAAGCAATGGGATGTTTACAGAGCAATGCACATGACCCCCCACAATGCAGAAATTGAATGGCATAAACCTACCCTTTGGGTCCACAGATATCTAAATGAAAAATAAACCAAACATCAAAAGAATTATTGTTGCTGGGATAATCAGTCTGTTTTATACAGTGTATAGTTTGGAATATATGATGATGATGATGATGATGATGATGATGATAATAATAATAATTATAACAGCTGTAAAGTACATTTATTTTGATTTGTGTTGCATAATTATGAGTATATACAACATGGATTACTATAATATAATGACCACATATGCTGAGAATCATGTTCAGCTCCAGTACTACTGACTACACTATCAACATGAGAGCTTATTTAATGTCAGCTTCATTATGTAATGTGATCATTCCAATACATACTGCACTTAGCCCTTTGTCTGTAAAATTAAGCAAAGTATGCTTTCCATGATTATTAATGCACGTATAGATTATGGGTATATTTGTACGAGTGCAGTGCCACCACAAGGGTGTGACTCATGTGACGTATGTTGTGAAGGGAGGATGTGTGGCTAGCACAATGAAGGCATAGACAGTGCCTACCCCCTCCTCCTCATCTGTGACCATTATTGTCCGTAGCTAGGGTGATGCGGACTAGTTACAGACAATCGTAAAATCTGCAATCTTCGGATTAGTGTTTTAATCTACATTTCAGCAGTGGGCACCTTGCTCCTGTGTGCAGTGTGCCATCTGACTCCATGCTGAGAAGTCCTTGAGCTCCGCCTCCCTCATATCCCACAGTCTGAAGTGAGAGATATTATGACATCTCTCTAGTTTGACTGCAACTGGGCTGGGAACAACAAAAAAGTGCTGCAGCTCCTTGGGTGGAGTGGGGTGGGGTTCGTGGAGGGGGAGGAGGAAGAAGAATGAGGTTAACAGCACCTCAGCTCCCTGGGGTGGCGAGGGAGGAGGAGGAGGAGGATGATGACAAGTAGAAGGGGAAATGATGAGGAGGAGGAAAGATGGTGAATGAGGAGAAGAAATAATGATGATGATGATGAGGAGGAATGATGAGGAGACAGGGGAATGTGGAGGAGGAATGATGAGGAATGAGTAGGAATGATGATGAGGAGGAACAATAATGATGAGAAGAAGGAGGAATGGCGATGAGGAGGAATGTGGACGAGGAATGATCATGATGTGAAATGATGAGGAGGGGTTTTACTGTATCTTAATGTGTGTAAGGGGTACTTCTGTGTGGTGTAACATGTGTAAGGGGCTCTGTTTTCTGGCATAACCTGTATGGAGTTCTGCTGTGTGGAGTTATGTGTAAAAGAGGTTTTACTGTTGTGCAATGTGTATAAAGGGTAGAGATGAGCGCCGGAAATTTTTCGGGTTTTGTGTTTTGGTTTTGGGTTCGTTTCCGCGGCCGTGTTTTGGGTTCGACCGCGTTTTGGAAAAACCTCACCGAATTTTTTTTGTCGGATTCGGGTGTGTTTTGGATTCGGGTTTTTTTTTCCAAAAAACCTAAAAAACAGCTTAAATCATAGAATTTGGCGGTCATTTTGATCCCAAAGTATTATTAACCTCAAAAACCATAATTTCCACTCATTTTCAGTCTATTCTGAATACCTCACACCTCACAATATTATTTTTAGTCCTAAAATTTGCACCGAGGTCGCTGTGTGAGTAAGATAAGCGACCCTAGTGGCCGACACAAACACCGGGCCCATCTAGGAGTGGCACTGCAGTGTCACGCAGGATGTCCCTTCCAAAAAACCCTCCCCAAACAGCACATGACGCAAAGAAAAAAAGAGGCGCAATGAGGTAGCTGTGTGAGTAAGATTAGCGACCCTAGTGGCCGACACAAACACCGGGCCCATCTAGGAGTGGCACTGCAGTGTCACGCAGGATGTCCCTTCCAAAAAACCCTCCCCAAACAGCACATGACGCAAAGAAAAAAAGAGGCGCAATGAGGTAGCTGTGTGAGTAAGATAAGCGACCCTAGTGGCCGACACAAACACCGGGCCCATCTAGGAGTGTCACTGCAGTGTCACGCAGGATGTCCCTTCCAAAAAACCCTCCCCAAACAGCACATGACGCAAAGAAAAAAAGAGGCGCAATGAGGTAGCTGTGTGAGTAAGATAAGCGACCCTAGTGGCCGACACAAACACCGGGCCCATCTAGGAGTGGCACTGCAGTGTCACGCAGGATGTCCCTTCCAAAAAACCCTCCCCAAACAGCACATGACGCAAAGAAAAAAAGAGGCGCAATGAGGTAGCTGTGTGAGTAAGATAAGCGACCCTAGTGGCCGACACAAACACCGGGCCCATCTAGGAGTGGCACTGCAGTGTCACGCAGGATGTCCCTTCCAAAAAAACCTCCCCAAACAGCACATGACGCAAAGAAAAAAAGAGGCGCAATGAGGTAGCTGTGTGAGTAAGATAAGCGACCCTAGTGGCCGACACAAACACCGGGCCCATCTAGGAGTGGCACTGCAGTGTCACGCAGGATGTCCCTTCCAAAAAACCCTCCCCAAACAGCACATGACGCAAAGAAAAAAAGAGGCGCAATGAGGTAGCTGTGTGAGTAAGATAAGCGACCCTAGTGGCCGACACAAACACCGGGCCCATCTAGGAGTGGCACTGCAGTGTCACGCAGGATGTCCCTTCCAAAAAACCCTCCCCAAACAGCACATGACGCAAAGAAAAAAAGAGGCGCAATGAGGTAGCTGTGTGAGTAAGATAAGCGACCCTAGTGGCCGACACAAACACCGGGCCCATCTAGGAGTGGCACAGCAGTGTCACGCAGGATGTCCCTTCCAAAAAACCCTCCCCAAACAGCACATGACGCATAGAAAAAAAGAGGCGCAATGAGGTAGCTGTGTGAGTAAGATAAGCGACCCTAGTGGCCGACACAAACACCGGGCCCATCTAGGAGTGTCACTGCAGTGTCACGCAGGATGTCCCTTCCAAAAAACCCTCCCCAAATAGCACATGACGCAAAGAAAAAAAGAGGCGCAATGAGGTAGCTGTGTGAGTAAGATAAGCGACCCTAGTGGCCGACACAAACACCGGGCCCATCTAGGAGTGGCACTGCAGTGTCACGCAGGATGTCCCTTCCAAAAAACCCTCCCCAAACAGCACATGACGCAAAGAAAAAGAAAAGAAAAAAGAGGTGCAAGATGGAATTGTCCTTGGGCCCTCCCACCCACCCTTATGTTGTATAAACAGGACATGCACACTTTAACCAACCCATCATTTCAGTGACAGGGTCTGCCACACGACTGTGACTGATATGACGGGTTGGTTTGGACCCCCACCAAAAAAGAAGCAATTAATTCTTCCTTGCACAAACTGGCTCTACAGAGGCAAGATGTCCACCTCATCATCATCCTCCGATATACTGTATCACCGTGTACATCCCCCTCCTCACAGATTATCAATTCGTCCCCACTGGAATCCACCATCTCAGCTCCCTGTGTACTTTGTGGAGGCAATTGCTGCTGGTCAATGTCTCCACGGAGGAATTGATTATAATTCATTTTAATGAACATCATCTTCTCCACATTTTCTGGATGTAACCTCGTACGCCGATTGCTGACAAGGTGAGCGGCGGCACTAAACACTCTTTCGGAGTACACACTTGTGGGAGGGCAACTTAGGTAGAATAAAGCCAGTTTGTGCAAGGGCCTCCAAATTGCCTCTTTTTCCTGCCAGTATAAGTACGGACTGTGTGACGTGCCTACTTGGATGCGGTCACTCATATAATCCTCCACCATTCTTTCAATGGGGAGAGAATCATATGCAGTGACAGTAGACGACATGTCCGTAATCGTTGTCAGGTCCTTCAGTCCGGACCAGATGTCAGCATCAGCAGTCGCTCCAGACTGCCCTGCATCACTGCCAGCGGGTGGGCTCGGAATTCTGAGCCTTTTCCTCGCACCCCCAGTTGCGGGAGAATGTGAAGGAGGAGATGTTGTTGACAGGTCGCGTTGACTTGACAATTTATTCACCAGCAGGTGTTTGAACCCCAGCAGACTTGTGTCTGCCGGAAAGAGAGATCCAAGGTAGGCTTTAAATCTAGGATCGAGCACGGTGGCCAAAATGTAGTGCTCTGATTTCAACAGATTGACCACCCGTGAATCCTTGCTAAGCGAATTAAGGGCTCCATCCACAAGTCCCACATGCCTAGCGGAATCGCTCCGTGTTAGCTCCTCCTTCAATGTCTCCAGCTTCTTCTGCAAAAGCCTGATGAGGGGAATGACCTGACTCAGGCTGGCAGTGTCTGAACTGACTTCACGTGTGGCAAGTTCAAAGGGCATCAGAACCTTGCACAACGTTGAAATCATTCTCCACTGCGCTTGAGACAGGTGCATCCCACCTCCTATATCGTGCTCAATTGTATAGGCTTGAATGGCCATTTGCTGCTCCTCCAACCTCTGAAGCATATACAGGGTTGAATTCCACCTCGTTACCACTTCTTGCTTCAGATGATGGCAGGGCAGGTTCAGTAGTTTTTGGTGGTGCTCCAGTTTTCTGTACGTGGTGCCTGTACGCCGAAAGTGTCCCGCAATTCTTCTGGCCACCGACAGCATCTCTTGCACGCCCCTGTCGTTTTTTTAAAAATTCTGCACCACCAAATTCAAGGTATGTGCAAAACATGGGACGTGCTGGAATTGGCCCAGATTTAATGCACACACAATATTGCTGGCGTTGTCCGATGCCACAAATCCACAGGAGAGTCCAATTGGGGTAAGCCATTCCGCGATGATCTTCCTCAGTTGCCGTAAGAGGTTTTCAGCTGTGTGCGTATTCTGGAAACCGGTGATACAAAGCGTAGCCTGCCTAGGAAAGAGTTGGCGTTTGCGAGATGCTGCTACTGGTGCCGCCGCTGCTGTTCTTGCGGCGGGAGTCCATACATCTACCCAGTGGGCTGTCACAGTCATATAGTCCTGACCCTGCCCTGCTCCACTTGTCCACATGTCCGTGGTTAAGTGGACATTGGGTACAGCTGCATTTTTTAGGACACTGGTGACTCTTTTTCTGAGGTCTGTGTACATTTTCGGTATCGCCTGCCTAGAGAAATGGAACCTAGATGGTATTTGGTACCGGGGACACAGTACCTCCAACAAGTCTCTAGTTGGCTCTGCAGTAATGATGGATACCGGAACCACGTTTCTCACCACCCAGGATGTCAAGGCCTCAGTTATCCGCTTTGCAGTAGGATGACTGCTGTGATATTTCATCTTCCTCGCAAAGGACTGTTGGACAGTCAATTGCTTGGTGGAAGTAGTAAAAGTGGTCTTACGACTTCCCCTCTGGGATGACCATCGACTCCCAGCAGCAACAACAGCAGCGCCAGCAGCAGTAGGCGTTACACGCAAGGATGCATCGGAGGAATCCCAGGCAGGAGAGGAATCGTCAGAATTGCCAGTGACATGGCCTGCAGGACTATTGGCATTCCTTGGGAAGGAGGAAATTGACACTGAGGGAGTTGGTGGGGTGGTTTGCGTGAGCTTGGTTACAAGAGGAAGGGATTTACTGGTCAGTGGACTGCTTCCGCTGTCGGCCCAAGTTTTTGAACTTGTCACTGACTTATTATGAATGCGCTGCAGGTGACGTGTAAGGGAGGATGTTCCGAGGTGGTTAACGTCCTTACCCCTACTTATTACAGCTTGACAAAGGGAACACACGGCTTGACACCTGTTGTCCGCATTTCTGGTGAAATACTTCCACACCGAAGAGCTGATTTTTTTGGTATTTTCACCAGGCATGTCAACGGCCATATTCCTACCACGGACAACAGGTGTCTCCCCGGGTGCCTGACTTAAACGAACCACCTCACCATCAGAATCCTCCTGGTCAATTTCCTCCCCAGCGCCAGCAACACCCATATCCTCCTCATCCTGGTGTACTTCAACACTGACATCTTCAATCTGACTATCAGGAACTGGACTGCGGGTGCTCCTTCCATCACTTGCAGGGGGCGTGCAAATGGTGGAAGGCGCATGCTCTTCACGTCCAGTGTTGGGAAGGTCAGGCATCGCAACCGACACAATTGGAGTCGGACTCTCCTTGTGGATTTGGGATTTCGAAGAACGCACAGTTCTTTGCGGTGCTACTGCTTTTGCCAGCTTTAGTCTTTTCATTTTTCTAGCGAGAGGCTGAGTGCTTCCATCCTCATGTGAAGCTGAACCACTAGCCATGAACATAGGCCAGGGCCTCAGCCGTTCCTTGCCACTCCGTGTGGTAAATGGCATATTGGCAAGTTTACGCTTCTCCTCCGTCAATTTTATTTTAGGTTTTGGAGTCCTTTTTTTACTGATATTTGGTGTTTTGGATTTGACATGCTCTGTACTATGACATTGGGCATCGGCCTTGGCAGACGACGTTGCTGGCATTTCATCGTCTCGGCCATGACTAGTGGCAGCAGCTTCAGCACGAGGTGGAAGTGGATCTTGATCTTTCCCTAATTTTGGAACCTCAACATTTTTGTTCTCCATATTTTAATAGGCACAACTAAAAGGCACCTCAGGTAAACAATGGAGATGGATGGATTGGATACTAGTATACAATTATGGACGGGCTGCCGAGTGCCGACACAGAGGTAGCCACAGCCGTGAACTACCGCACTGTACTGTGTCTGCTGCTAATATATAGACTGGTTGATACAGAGATAGTATACTCGTAACTAGTATGTATGTATAAAGAAAGAAAAAAAAACCACGGTTAGGTGGTATATACAATTATGGACGGGCTGCCGAGTGCCGACACAGAGGTAGCCACAGCCGTGAACTACCGCACTGTACTGTGTCTGCTGCTAATATAGACTGGTTGATAAAGAGATAGTATACTCGTAACTAGTATGTATGTATAAAGAAAGAAAAAAAAACCACGGTTAGGTGGTATATACAATTATGGACGGGCTGCCGAGTGCCGACACAGAGGTAGCCACAGCCGTGAACTACCGCACTGTACTGTGTCTGCTGCTAATATATAGACTGGTTGATAAAGAGATAGTATACTCGTAACTAGTATGTATGTATAAAGAAAGAAAAAAAAACCACGGTTAGGTGGTATATACAATTATGGACGGGCTGCCGAGTGCCGACACAGAGGTAGCCACAGCCGTGAACTACCGCACTGTACTGTGTCTGCTGCTAATATATAGACTGGTTGATAAAGAGATAGTATACTCGTAACTAGTATGTATGTATAAAGAAAGAAAAAAAAACCACGGTTAGGTGGTATATACAATTATGGACGGGCTGCCGAGTGCCGACACAGAGGTAGCCACAGCCGTGAACTACCGCACTGTACTGTGTCTGCTGCTAATATAGACTGGTTGATAAAGAGATAGTATACTCGTAACTAGTATGTAAGTATAAAGAAAGAAAAAAAAACCACGGTTAGGTGGTATATACAATTATGGACGGGCTGCCGAGTGCCGACACAGAGGTAGCCACAGCCGTGAACTACCGCACTGTACTGTGTCTGCTGCTAATATAGACTGGTTGATAAAGAGATAGTATACTCGTAACTAGTATGACTATAAAGAAAGAAAAAAAAACCACGGTTAGGTGGTATATACAATTATGGACGGGCTGCCGAGTGCCGACACAGAGGTAGCCACAGCCGTGAACTACCGCACTGTACTGTGTCTGCTGCTAATATAGACTGGTTGATAAAGAGATAGTATACTACTAATATTATATATACTGGTGGTCAGGTCACTGGTCACTAGTCACACTGGCAGTGGCACTCCTGCAGCAAAAGTGTGCACTGTTTAATTTTAATATAATATTATGTACTCCTGGCTCCTGCTATAACCTATAACTGGCACTGCAGTGCTCCCCAGTCTCCCCCACAATTATAAGCTGTGTGAGCTGAGCACAGTCAGATATATATATACATTGATGCAGCACACTGGGCTGAGCAGTGCACACAGATATGGTATGTGACTGAGTCACTGTGTGTATCGTTTTTTTCAGGCAGAGAACGGATATATTAAATAAAACAAACAACTGCACTGTCTGGTGGTCACTGTGGTCGTCAGTCACTAAACTCTGCACTCTCTTCTACAGTATCA
Organism: Pseudophryne corroboree; assembly: GCF_028390025.1. Lineage (NCBI taxonomy): Eukaryota > Metazoa > Chordata > Amphibia > Anura > Myobatrachidae > Pseudophryne > Pseudophryne corroboree. The sequence continues at coordinate 785,820,523 of NC_086447.1, forward strand.
CAGCCTCAGGTCAATCTCTCTCTCTCTCTCTCTCAACCCTAATCTAAATGGAGAGGACGCCAGCCACGTCCTCTCCCTATCAATCTCAATGCACGTGTGAAAATGGCGGCGACGCGCGGCTCCTTATATAGAATCCGAGTCTCGCGAGAATCCGACAGCGTCATGATGACGTTCGGGCGCGCTCGGGTTAACCGAGCAAGGCGGGAGGATCCGAGTCTGCTCGGACCCATGAAAAAAACATGAAGTTCGTGCGGGTTCGGATTCAGAGAAACCGAACCCGCTCATCTCTAATAAAGGGCTCTACTGCGGAGTAGTGTCTATATGGGGCTCTACTGTGTAGCAAAGCATGTATAAGGGGCACTACTGTGTTGTGTAAAGGATATAAGAGTATCTACAGTGTGGATTAATGTGTAGAAAGGTGCTGCGGGATAATATGAATAATGGACACTACTGTTTGGTTTAATGTGAATGCAATCCCTATTTTAAATTGTGTGTGTGGAGGGGAGGGGCACCAATTCTATTTCTGGCACAGGGCACCAAAATGTCTACTTAGCTAGCTCTGTGTGTTCTCTACCCTCTTCTTATCTGTGTCCATTATTGAGTTCCCCACTTCCTCCTCATATGTATCCATTATCATGTTCTGTCCCTCGCTCCACTTCCTCATCTGTATCCATTAATGTTTCTCTTCTTCCTCATCTGTCTCGATTATTGTGTTCTCTCCTTTCCTCGTCTTACCTGTCCATTATTATTTTTTCCGTCCCCCTCTTGTCATCTGTGTCCATTATTGTGTTCTCTGTCCCCTCTTTTTCCTCATCTGTGTTCATTATTGCACCCCCCCTTTACCTCTTCTGTATCCATTATTGTGTTCACCCCATCATACGTTTTGTGTTCTGCTCCCTCTTCCCCAGTAATTCTATTACCCACTTCTGTCTTCAGATGCTCATCTTTATCAACTCCTCCTCCTCATATTCTCTGTGGGACTTCTCTCTACTGACAGGTGTTCAGGCAGTGTTACAATATCATGTCCATGATCTTGCACAGAAGGTGCTGCTGACAATACAGCAACACTGGTATTCTGGAGGCTCCATAGGTGCCTCCTTAGTCATCCATGTATGGAGGCCATAAGGTCAATAGCCATCTGCTGTGGCAGCATCCACATGGAGCCCTTTGGCCAGTGGCACCTATGTAACATCACATGGTGCGGAGAAGGCACTGAGGCAGTCTATGTGGTACAGGAAGGGTTTGTGAAGCTTGCCACTGAGCCGCCATTAGTATTTATGCCTGGAACTCAGGGGACAAAGAAGTTCTGGTGACTGGAGGGGTTGAGGGTGCGGTGGGGAGTTTGAATGGGCAGAGACTCAAAAGGCTGCTATTAGTGCGAGTGATTTTTTTTCCTTTCAACACTGTCTCCAGTAAATCCTTGTGGTGTGGACCATTTTTATGGGGGGCCTGGAGCTGGAGCTCCACTTGTATCATTGTTAATCCAGCCACGTACAAGTGTATGGGTTTTCTTTAATTTATTGGCAGGAGCCTCAACCATTATCTTATCTGTGTCGTCATTAAGTTTTAAGCAGGTTCTGAGTGTTTTTATTGTATATACAGTATACATTTTCCATAATCACACTGTCGCAAAGTCAAAAACATGAATATATTTGTACCTAACACTTCCTACAGAGCCATGCCTTGATGGTAGCGTCTAGTTTCCCTTCGTGGAGAGGACCTTTCCTATAAACCCCTGGGTCCATGTCACAAAGTATTTGGAATAGTCACCTGTGGTGAGCAAAGCAGAGCGGAGCGAGACACTGAGCCCGAAGCGCGGCGAGCGAAGACAAAAAAAATTACCTCAAATGAACGGAGAACGGAGAAAACATTTAGGTGCTGTAAGGGTGGAAGTTCTCACCTGCCCTCTCGTTATGTTACTTCCAGGTCCTGATCACGAAGGGACCATAGACACAACCATGCCTAGATGCCAGTGCAATGTCTGGGGTCCATAGCACACTGCACATCCTTTGTTGTTTTGTGTATAATTACAGTAAGTCTAATACATGAATGCACGAAGAAGAGCCCCTCTGCAATTGCACAAGTACCTTTTGCACATGAATGCAGCTGTTGAACATTAAATCTTCAAAATAAGATAACTCAACTTTCTACAATAACACCCCCAAACACATTGGTTTCCAATAACTTTTAGGCACAGTTGTTACATCGCTACTTACACAAAGCTACGTACACACAGCTATCTTTATTGTGAAAATTTTCCATTCAAAAGATGATGAAATAAAATCAAACAGAACCAGAAGTAAGTACTTGCATACTGGGACTTATTTATATACCTGTGTCATTTTTAGCAAATTTACCCCTTTATTAGCTTGGCATGTACCTAGGTGCAATGCTCACATACTGTTTTTGGAAACTACTTTGAAAGAAATCAATGCAATTGTACTACTGAGGGATTACAAGTCCAGACGGAAATTACAGTATTACTGTATGGCAGATAGAGAGAATATGTAATGTTAAAGTGTAGCCCACATTATATCTTTACTTATTATACCTTAAATAAAAAAAATGTGAGGGGGGGGGGGGGGCATTAAGACTTTTTTCATTGTTGGATTATAACAACAGCTACTGTCTAATTGTTAGTTATTGGCTATATTGGAGGGACAGTAGATGGCATTGTACAGTATACTAACTTGTTTACTGTGTAGTCCAGAGGTTCCCAAACTGTGTGCCTGTGGTGCCTCGGAACACTTGCCGGGGTGCCCTGGGTTGGTGGTCCAGGACCAATTCAAATTATTCATGGTCAATATAATAGGCAAAACCAGTGCTGGTGGCTACCAGTCATAAAATATGCGGCCAAACAGAAGCAAATCTTGTCCCTCACCACACAACTGACCCAAAGGATGACATATAAACGCGATCTACTTAATGTGATATTTTTTTCTAAATTTCTCAATAAGCAATTTGTGGCCTAGGGGTGCCGTGAAATAAATTCTGATATTCTGGGGTGCCGTGATTCAAAAAAGTTTGAAAACCACTGGTGTAGTCCCTCTTACTGTGGTGCTGACATTTTCCTTTGCACTTTTATTTGTTATCTCCTTTCATGTTGTGTGTGAGTAAAGATTTTTGCTAACCAGGGAGCAACTATGTAATGGTTCTTCTCCACTCCTTGAATATCATTTAAATACTTCACCTTGCAAAACAATACATACTGTAGTCACAATAATATGGCCCAGATACTGTATGTACTTTTAGTGACTGCATGGATAGTACAGAAACATCTTCACCCATAAAATTAATTATATCAAGATAATGTAGAACTGCAGAGTACTGTGGAGTCTCACTAGTTGTTATTATTATTATTATTATTATTATTATTATTATTAATAATAATATATGTAAGACTGTAGATAAAGAATATTACAATTCACCATGATATGTCATATCCTTCACTATATACTTGTGGTATATTTACTATTTGTTCATATGTCAAAGTCGGCGATCAACAATAGTTGTAAAACGGCAATAGGATTGCATGCTAAGCATGTTTGGTGGCCTTGACAAACCAATCAATAGTAAATATACCCCTTGGAGTTCTTTAATTTAGTATTTCCTATTATTGTGATCACTGTACTCACTAGCAGATTGATTCTTCTCTATATTTTATAATCATTTCATGAATATTCCCTAGAACATTGCATAAATATGGAAATATAGTTCCTATTTCGATGTCACGCAGCCAGAGCCGGCCTTAGGCATAGGCAAGCTAGGCAAATGCCTAGGGCATTTGGTATGTTTAGGGGCACCAGCAGCTTCTGCTGATTAAAATGATATGCGGCATGCCTATATTCTGTGTGTGACTGCGGCTGTATCTGCATACAAAATGCTACGTTGCAGTGTATTCTTGGAAATCACTGTAATGTAGCATTTCGTATGCAGATACAGCCGCAGTCGCACACAGAATATAAGCATGCTGCATATAATTTTAATCAGCAGAAGCTGCTTGTGCATCCTAGCCACATAGTAATTCAAATAAGATGCATTTTCATAAACAAAAGGCGCCCAACTTTAGCAGAGCTGCCAGCTGACTCATGCCAGGCATCTCCTGCAGAACTAGCGGCGGTGCTAGGGGGCACCAGCCAAAATCTTACCTAGGGCATCATATTGGTTAGGGCCGGCTCTGCACTCAGCATTATATACCTGCAGTCATGGGCAAACTTTCCAGTGATATAAACAGAAAGAAGGCTTCAGAGCAGAAGGTATAGGGGGGCCTGTTGCACTGATGGGAACCTCTATGTACTTGTATGCATCCTTACACATAGCAGAGGATGAAAAGTAACTTTATAAATGATGGTGTGTTTCACGGAGCGCTACATTAGTCCTTTGGGGATGAACAATGGGCCTAATTCAGACCTGATCGTAGACTACGTTCAGCCACCCTGACATGTAGGCGGACTCCCAGCACAGTGCTAGTCCGCCCCGCATGTCAAGCCCTCCCCCACCGCACAGGTACAAAAGCATTGCACAGCAGCGATGCTTTTGTACCTGAAGAGTAGCTCCCTACCAGCGCAGCGTTGCCTGGACCGCGCCCCCAAAACGGCAGCACAACGCCATCAGCCTGCCCTCTCCCGCCCAGTGAATGCCTCTGCCTGTCAATCAGGCAGAGGCGATCACTGTGCAGAGATGCCAATCGCATGTCTGACATGCGCTGGTGCATGCGCAGTTCAGACCTGATCGCCCGCTGTGCGAAAACGCACAGCAGCAATCAGGTCTGAATTAGGCCCAATAACTGTTGCTGTGTTCCTCTGCATATGCAGAACTGTAGGTTTAATCCTCCCTTAATTTGGTTCGTCAATTGCAGATGTGATGCATAGGGTAACAGCTAAAGTTAATGCCACTACTACAATTTATAATAAATGTGTTGCTCAGGACCTCTACAATTGCCTACAGTATTGTCTTCTTTGTATTTCCAGATTGGAACTCTATTACACAGCATAACTTTAGCCGATGCTTTCTTATTCTACAAATATTGGAAAAAAATCTAAACATTTTCGTAAATTGTTATCTTTACTTTCAGTGCTTTATCAGTGTTGCAGTTTAAATTGTTTTACATTGTGATACTATTACAAAAATAAGTAATAAACACACTTTAATGTTTATATCTGATATTTGGGCTATCCTGTAGCAAACACAACCTACAGTTAGATTTTTCCAGTTGCAGTTACGAAGTAGCGATATAAATACATAGCCTCTGTTAGATATAGCTAAAACCTGGACATGTATTCTGTGAGTATTAGGTTGGTGCTCACATATCCGTTTTGTTGTTTGAAATAACAACAAAGGAACAGAAGCACAATTGCAGCTCAATGCTATTACTACGTTTGTCCAAACAGTGGGTGGCTGTTCCATCTATTTATAACATCACAATCAATTTAAAAAAAAAAAATTATAGTTCAAAGCTTAATTTCAGTCTCTTCTACTTAAAGGCTATTTGCTGTTCTTCTTCCATCACTGCAGGGTTCATGGCCCCCAACCATGACTTCAGGAAGGATAATTGATTTTTATGCTTACTGGAAGCAAATATTCCTAAGCATACCTGCTCCCAGTCGCAGGCACACAGATAGACATACTGTATGCAGAGCCCATTCATCCATCTAATTAGCCATTACATTTTACAAGGTTTATAGGCTGACAAATGTATAATGTGAATATTGTGCTTTAACAATGGTATTTAAGAAATAATTTATTTTAATTCAATAAGTGTCTGCAATATATACGTTCTTCTAGTTAAATGTAAAAATAGGATTTTAATTACCTACCGGTAAATCCTTTTCTCGTAGTCTGTAGGGGATACTGGGAGTCCATTTAGTACCATGGGGTATAGACGGGTCCACTAGGAGCCATGGGCACTTTAAGAAATTGATAGTGTGCGCTGGCTCCTCCCTCTATGCCCCTCCTACCAGAATCAGTCTAGGAAATTGTGCCCGAGGAGACGGACATACTTTGAGAGGATAGATAAGGAAAGTGGTGAGATTACGAACCAGCACACACAGAACAAGAGGAAAGCCATGCTAACCAAACTTGAAACAGGAACAGCAACAGCTGAACCAAACAACAATACTTAACAAAGTAACAATGCAGGAAGAATGAAGCACCAGGCGGGGCGCCCAGTATCCCCCATGGACTACAAGAAAAGGATTTACCGGTAGGTAATTAAAATCCTATTTTCTCTTACGTCCTAGAGGATACTGGGAATCCATTTAGTACCATGGGGAAGTACCAAAGCTCCCAAACGTGGTGGGAGAGTGCTGAGGTTCCTGTAGAACTGATTGACCAAACGGAAGGTCCTCAGAGGCCAAAGTATCGAACTTGTAAAACTTAGCAAACGTGTTCAAACCTGACCAAGTAGCTGCTCGGCAGAGATGTAAAGCCGAGACACCACGGGCAGCCACCCAAGAAGAACCCACAGAACTGGTAGAGTGGGCCTGTACAGATTTTGGAACCAGCATGCCTGCCATGGAATAAGCATGCTGGATAGTGAGCCTGATCCAGCGCGCAATAGACTGCTTTGAAGCAGGACACCCAATTTTATTGGGATCATAGAGAACGAACAGCGAGTCCAATTTCCTGTGTTGAGCTGTGCTCTTTACACACACCTTCAGAGCCCTCACAACATCCAAAGACTTTGAAGTAGCAGAGGTGTCCGTAGCAATCGGAACCACAATAGGTTGGTTGATGTGAAATGCAGACACCACCTTAGGAATAAATTGCTGACATGTTCTGAGTTCAGTTCTGTCCTCGGAAAATTAATTAGGGGCTCTTGTGAGACAACGCCCCTAGCTCCGACACACGTCTTGCAGAAGCCAAGGCCAACAGTGTGACAGTCTTCCACGTAAGGTACTTTACGTCAACCTCCTGTAACGGTTCAAACCAGTCCGATTAGAGGAACTGCAACACCAAATTGAGATCCCAAGGTGCCGTGGGAGACACAAAGGGAGGTTGGATGTGCAGAACACCTTTCAAGAACGTCTAGACCTCAGGGTGAGAAGCCAATTGTTTCTGAAAGAAAACAGACAAGGCCAAAATCTGGACTTTTATGGAGCCTAGACGTAGGCTCACATCAACTCCCGGCTGCAGAAAAAGCAGGAAACATCCCAGATGAAAGTCCACCGCAGAATATTGTCTGCTCTTACACCAAGAGACATATTTCCTCCAGATATGGTAGTAATGTTTAGACGTTACCCCCTTCCTGGCTTGGATCATAGTCAGGATGACCTTGTCCAGAATCCCTCTCCTGGCTAGAATCAGCCGTTCATCTTCCATGCCATTAAACATAGTCGCGGTAAGACTTGATAGACGAATGGGCCCTGTTGCTGGAGATCCTCGTGAAGAGGTAGAGGCCACGAATCTTCGAGCAGCATCTCAAGAAGATCCGCATACCAGGCCCTTCATGGCCAATCCGTAGCAATGAGGATTGCTTGAACCTTTTCCCTTTTTATTCTTTTTAGAATTCTTGGGATCAGAGGAAGTGGAAGAAACATGTACAGCAGATGGTAGACCCACGGAGTTGTCAGAGAGTATACAGCCACTGTTTGTGGGTCCCTCGACCTGGAACAATACAGCTTCAGCTTCTTGTTGAGTCAAGAGGCCATCATGTTGATTTGTGAATATCCCCACCGATGTGTTAACTACTGGAACACCTCAAGGTGAAAGCCCCACTCCCCCGGGTGCAGGTTGTGTCTGCTGAGGAAGACTGCTTCCCAGTTGTCTACTCCCGGAATGAAGACCGCCGACAATGCCGCAGCGTGTTTTTCCACACAGAGGCGAATTCTTGACACCTCTGACAATGCTGCTCTGATTTTTGTTCCGCCCTGTTGGTTTATGTATGTTACCACCGTCACATTGTCCGACTGCACCCCCTGGGTGACTGCTCCCCAACCTCTGAGGCTTGGGTCTGTGGTTAGCAGAATCCAATTCTGATTCCCGTAGCTCTGACCCTCGATGAGGTGAGAAGTCTGTAGCCACCACAGAAGGGAGATCCTGACTCTTTGCGACAGACGGATCGTCTAGTGCATGTGAAGATGCGATCCAGACCATTTGTCCAATAGATCTAGTTGGAAGGGCCTCGCATGAAACCTTCCGTACTGAAGTGCCTCGTAAGATGCCACCATTTTCCCCAGAAGGCGGATGCACAGATGCACCGAAATGCGGGTTGGCTTCAGGACAGCCCGAACCATCGACTGGATTATCATAGCCTTTTCCAAGGGAAGAAACACTCTATGAGACTCTGTGTCCAGTATCATTCCCAGGAAAGGAAGCCACTGTGTTGTTTCCAGGTGAGATTTTGGTAGGTTCTGAATCTGAGTAGTCTGGTTGAGAGGCCAATGCTATCCAACAACCACTCCCTGGACGGTGCCTTTATCAGAAGATCATCCAGGTACGGAATTATGTTCACACCCTGGGGTATATTTACTAAAATTCATATTTTCCCGTTTGAGGTCAAAGTTCAATCACGAATGACATCGAAAGTGTAAATTTGCAACTTTTTGAATTTATTACGACTAATTTACTAAGCTGCCGTATTCTGCATTTTCGGTTTTACCGATGTCGATGTCATTCGTTTTTTTTGGCAGTGTTTTACGTGAGTGACTTGTAACTGGATTTTGTGAGTATAATTTTTTCAACAGGTACACCATGGATTCTACATGGAGAAGAGGACCAACCCTCGTGTAAACATAGGTAAGTATGTGTATATGGAGGTGTGTATGTATGCATTAAAGTTATACTTTCAAGGTGTGTGTCTTATGTTTTTATTGGGGTATTTTTTTAGTAGTAGTACTACTACAGGTACCAGCGGGCCCGGTTTTCCTCCGCATGCTGGTACTTGTGGTTCTCCAAGTACCAGCTTGCGGGGAGGCTTGCTGGGACTTGTAGTACTGCTACTAAAAACAATATTAATTTTTTTACACAACGGCTATCAGCCTCCCATCCGCAGCCCTTGGATGGGGGGACAGCCTCGGGCTTCAACCCTGGTCCTTGGGTGGCTGGAGGGGGGGACCCCTTGATTGAAGGGGTCTCCACTCCTCCAGGGTACCCCGGCCAGGGGTGACTAGTTGGTTATGTAATGCCAGGGCCGCCGGGACCTATATAAAAGTGTCCCCCGGCTGTGGCATTATGTATCTGGCTAGTGGAGCCCGGTGCTGGTTTCAGAAATACGGGGGACCCCTACGCTTTTTGTCCCCCGTATTTTTGGAACCAGGACCAGGCGCAGAGCCCGGTGCTGGTTGTTTAAATATGGGGGAACCTCTATCATTTTTTCCCCATATTTTTGCAACCAGGGCCGGCTCAAAGAGCCCGAGGCTGGTTTTGCTTAGGAGGGGGGACCCCACGCAATTTTTTTTTTTTATAAAATAACACTTTCCCATCCCCTTCCCACTGATAAACATGCACGGATCTCATGGATCCGTGCATGCCTATCCAAACACGGGATAAAAAAGCAGGTCTGGTTTTTTTTAGCACTTTTTCACGATTTGTATTTCAGCACGGCAGTGTTTGGCTATTGTCTGCAGTGTTTGTGATTTGCACTTTTTAGTAAATTACCGATTTCTACCAAATTGTAGGCGTATTTGACCGATGGTGTATTGATGCGTGATTTTTTCCTAGGACTTCCAAAATATTACGAATGCCCTCATCACTGCCGAGATTTTTGCTTAGTAAATTACCGAAATAACACTTTGAAGAAAAAACGGCATCTCGGTCAA